>NC_072441.2:42417000-42730000 GCF_028878055.3 Symphalangus syndactylus | reverse complement strand
CCCCCAGGTTCAAGCAATTCTCATGCCTCAGCCATCCAAGTAGCTAGGATTACAAGTGTGCACCACCACACCTAGCTAATTTTTGTATTTTTAGTAGAGACAGGTTTCACCATGTTGGCCAGCCTGGTCTCAAACTCCTGGCCTCAAGTGATCCACCCACCTCAGCCTCCCAAAGTGCTGGAATTACAGGCATGAGCCACCGCACCCAGCCAATTCTCCTATTTTTAATAACAAAAATATGCTACCTCCATTCTCACCTCAAAGCCTACCACCAGTAGCATGATTAAATCCTAGCAAATAACTTCAACCCCACTTCTGTGAAAAATATAATGAAAAAACAAGCTACCAAACCAGCACTTCCAACTAGGATCGTACCAATAAGCCTGTGACTTGTCTGCATCATCATCCATCCTTCCTTCCCTCCAGTTATAACGGTCATTCATCCTTTGGCTTGTCCAAGGCCGACAGGTTAGGGGTGGCAGTAGAGTCAGGAGGACTTGGTTAAAAACTACCAGGCCCAGCCATCTAGAAGGAAGCTCGGGACCCCAAGAGCCAACAATTCTGTAGCAACAGAAATCCCATGGCAAATGTTCAGCCTCCACCCTTGCTGGGAACTTGACACAATTTTCACCAGGATTTAAAGCAGCTTTTTGCAGCCCTGGGCTTGTCTAATGCGAATTCCACTGCCTGTGCTCTGGATCTTGTTTCCTCACACACTCTCAGAATTGGCTCAGTCTATGCTCTTGGACCTTCAATCTCTACTGGTTCCCTTCTTCAGAAGTGGGATATGTTCAAATCTCTCCCATCTTAGAAAATTCTTTCACTGATTGAGTCTGTCTACTAACCTGCTATGTCTTCCTATTCAGGGCAAAATTCCTTCTATCTTTCCTCTCTCTCCTCCTCCTCCCTCCCTTCCTTCTTTCCTTTGTTCCTATCTTCTTTACTTCTTCCCTCTCTGCCTCCCTTCTCCCCCTACCTTTTCCCTCCCTCCTCTCTTTCCCCTTTTTCCTTCTTCTCCTCCTTCCTTCCATAATTATCACTTGAACTCCTACTATGTGCCAGGCACTCTTGTAGGCACTTACTATACATCAGTGAACAAAAATTAAAGATTCCTGTCCTCTAGCCAGGGGAGGGAGTTTAAGTCATAAACATAATAAAATATATTGTATGTAAATTTATACCTAATTGTATGGAGAAAAGAACTAGAGCAGAATAAAGGGGGATGACTGTTACAGAAGCAAATTGAAATTACAATAGTGTGGTCAGAAAAGGTCTTACGGAGGGGACATGGAAGCAGATTTAAAGGAAGGAAGGGAGACAGCCTTGTGCAGATCTTGGGGAGAACATTTCCAGCAGAAGGAATGGACAGTGCAGTGCTTCTAAGACAGGAGGGTGCCTGGCATGTTTGATGAGTAACTAAAAGTCTGGTGTGATTGGATGGAATAACCAAGGGGGAAAGTAGTAGGTATTACATCAGAGAAGTAACATAGGACCTCAAGGACTATTATAAGGATGATGGCTTAATCCAGAGAATCAGGGTGTTGTTCCATTTTTTTTAATATGTAAAATAATGCCAGCTTGGTGCCATGGCTCACACCTGTAATCCCAGCACTTTGGGATGCTGAGACAGGAGGATCACTTGAGGCTAGGAGTTCAAGACCAGCCTGGGCAACATAGTGAGACCTTATCTCCACAAAAAAGAATTTAAAAATTATCCAGGCATGTTGGTGTGCTCCCATAGTCTCAGCTACTTGGGAGACTGAGGGGGAGGATTGCTTGAACCCAGGAGGTCGAGGCTGCAATGAGCTGTGATCACACCACTGCACTCCAGCCTGGGCAACAAAGCAAGACCCTGTCTTAAAATAATAATAGTAATAATGTCTGTTGCGGCATTGTATATAATTACTCCAAATGGGAAACGACCAAAATATCTATCAATAGTCTAATAATTTAGGAGGCATATTCATACAGTGGAATATCATATAGTAGTGAAAATTAACAAAGTACAGCTACACACAATAACATGAATGAATTTCATCAACACAGTTGTCACAGGGTTTCTTCACAGTGCCTTCAAAGAATGAGCTAGAGCTCTCAGTAGACAGTATTCTGTAACACTAGAATCAACTGCTGTGATCATTGAAGCTTTGCATGTCAGCCTCAACCTCAGGGCTTCTAGAATTTCTGCGTGCACCCTGGAGTGAGAGTTTCCACAGTTTGGTCCAACAGCCCTAAGATTACCATGGGAAACTCCATGTCTGAGTGATTCAAGAAACAGAATCATTATCTTTTCCATTGAGCTGTGATGAGGAGACCTGAGTTGGGGAGGGGGAGGAAATGGATTTTTTTTTTTTTTTTTTTTTTTTGCAGTTGCAGGAGTGAAGACAGAGCTCCCATACAAAGGGAGGGGACCCAAAGAGGGTAGCCGTTGCCGGCTCGAATGCCTGGGTTTATATCCTGATCATTGTCCTTCCCATTGTGCTCTCAGGCAATAGATGATTGGCTATTTCTTTACCTCCTGTTTTTGCCTAATTAGCATTTTAGTGAGCTCTCTGATTGGTCAGGTGTGAGCTAAGTTGTAAGCCCCAGCTAAGTTGTAAGCCCCGTGTTTAAAGGTGGACGTGGTCACCTTCCCAGCTAGGCTTAGGGATTCTTAGTCGGCCTAGGAAATCCAGCAAGTCCTGTCTCTCAGTCCCCCCTCTCAACAGGAAAACCCAAGTGCTGTTGGGAAGGTTGGCCAACGACCACTCTAACTGCTTCCTGCTGAATTGGGGCATAGTAGGGGTTGTACAGTTGAGATTTCCTTGGGAGGGGTGACTTCGATGTCATTAACATCGGAGCGTGGGCTAGCCGGCTGGTCCAGGGGGCAGCAGTAGATCTTAGTCATGGATTGCATCTGGGGCTCCATTTGAAGAACGATTTGTAGTTTTACAGCTTCGATTCTGGAAGAGACAAACTTAACAAGGAGGTTAAAGATACAGGGATTGAAATATATGGCCTGCAGTGAAGGAGATTATTTCTTTGCCACACTTCACAGGCCCTATCTGCTTGATAGTTTTGAAGAGGCCTGGTCCAGTTAATAATGATTTGGCCATCTGATGGGTGCTATCAATGCCTAAGTGAAAGGTTTGGTGAAGGGTTTTAAGTAATTTCCATTGGTTAGCTGCAGGCAAAAGTATTTTTCCTTCTTGGTGAACTCAGGAGGTGGAGTTTGCAGTGAGCCAAAATTGTGTCATTGCACTCCAGCCTGGGCCACAAGAGTGAAACTCCATCTCAAAAAATAAATAAATAAATAAATATCAAAACAACCAATTCCTCCATTATTGGGGCGTAATTAAATAGATTATGGCATCTAGTCAAAGAATTTGGTTCAACTCTGTTCCCTGAAAAAAACCAAATGACTGTTGAATGTGATCTGTTTGTATAAATAAGACAAAAATGCATAAATAGATTAATATACATGGGTATAATATGGATGTATTTAACATGAATTTGAATAATGCAAATTATATATTAGGCCATATGAAAATATTAATATTTATCCTGTGCTTGGAAGTTTGAATAATTTAAATATCCCCAGATAAAATATTTGTTTAAGAAATATTTGCTTAGAAAAATACCAGCAGGCCCCAGGTGCGGTGGCTCACGCCTGTAATCCCAGCATTTTGGGAGCCCAAGGCAGGCGGATCATGAGCTCAAGAGATCGAGACCATCTTGGCCAACATGGTGAAACCCCGTCTCTACTAAAAATACAAAAATTAGCTGGCCATGGTGGCACGTGCCTGTAGTCCTAGCTACTCAGGAGGTTGAGGCAGGAGAATCACTTGAACCTGGGAAGTGGAGGTTGCAGTGAGCCGAGATTGCGCCACCGCACTCCAGCCTGGCTAAGGAGCGAGACTCCGTCTCAAAAAAAAAAAAAAAAAACACTGGCAAGGCCCTGTGCGTGCCTAACCAACTGCAACATGGTAGTGTCACCTAAGCTGTAAATGTCACCTTCTTCTGACCAAGGAGTTAATGTGGGAAGGAGCATGGGAAGTTGGGGGAACTGAATGACTAGCTGTATGGATAGAGCACTGATGCCCCAGTCCTGTTTTCTGGCATAGTCTTTTGTTCAGGAAATGAGAGTAGCTGTCTACAATGCTCAATGAAAGATCTTAAGAAGATACATAATCTTTCTCTTTCCTTATTTCGTAATAAATTAAGTGAACTAACATATTTCCATGTTACTAAGTCCAAGTACTTTTGAGTTGCAAATAAATGTACTCAAAGGTATGAGCTATCATGGCCTAATTTAGTTGTTTGAAAGCAAGACAAAACTAAATTCTCATTAACTTGAAGTGTGGCTCATATCGCATTACTCTGAAACAAATTTGAGGAAAATTTGAAAGAACCAAATATATCTAGTTATTTTAGATATTTAGATTTGGAACCATTTACTTTCATGGGGAATTTTCAGGATCTCTATTGTAAAAGCAGACTGTTACTGACCTTGGGTTTGGGGAAAACAGTTATTTTAGCATTAGTTTCTACATAACAGAAAAAAGAGTAGAAAGATATAACCAACCCCTCATTTGCAAAATAGACAATAATGTAGACTACAACCGGAGTTTAACATAACTGAAAGTATAAACATGATAACCCACAAACATGTTTAGGGTGAACATTTGATAAGAGTGCCATGAAAGTAGCTTGGTTAGTCAAAATACTGAATTAAAACAGAGGAATGCAGCCAGGTGCAGTGGCTCACGCCTGTAATCCCAGCACTTTGGGAGGCTGAGGTGGGTGGATCACTTGAGGTCAGGGGTTCAAGACTAGCCTGGCCAACATGGTGAAACCCCGACTCTACTAAAAATAAAGAAAAATAACCGAGGACAGTGGCACACATGTGTAGTCCCAGGTACTCGGGAGGCCAAGGCAGGAGCATTGCTTGAACCCAGGAGACGGAGGTTGCAGTGAGCCAAGATCACTGCATTCCAGCCTGGGCAAGAGAGTGAGTCAGACTCCATGTCAGAAAAAAGCAAAACAAAACAGATGAATGCAAAAAGCAGCATGAACTTTTATGCAGCTTTTATACTACATTTGATGCTAATTCTATAGAATAAAGTAATTTAATTCGGTGGAAGATGGCTAACCCATTGTGTGTTTTAATAGTAAATGTACATTCAGGTCAACTTTTTTTTAACTTGAAAAAAACTCACCCCAATAAAAGTCTCCTGTGTATTTTATGGTGAATCAAATACCACCTCTAAAACTGTGTGTGTGTGACGGCGGCTCACATCTGTAATCCCAGCACTTTGGGAAGCCGAGGCGGGCAGATCACAAGGTCAGGAGTTTGAGACCAGCCTGGCTAATATGGTGAAACACCATCTCTACTAAAAATTCAAAAATTAGCCAGGCATGGTGGTGCACGCCTGTAGTCCCAGCTACTTGGGAGGCTAAGGCAGGAGAATCGCTTGAACCTGGGAGGCAGAGGTTGCAGTGAGCAGAGACTGCGCAACTGCACTCCAGCCCGGGCAACAGAGTGAGACTCCATCTCAAAAAAAAAAGAAGAAAAAAAATGTCCTTGGTACATGGATTGGTTTTAACATCTAAATAGAACTAAGATGTTGGGGACCTTCTGTATATCATTCCCCCATTCCTTTTCTTTGTTTTTTTTTTTCTTTTTTTGAGATGGCATCTCGCTCTGTCACCCAGGCTGGATTGCAGTGGTGCAATCTTGGCTCACTGCAACCTCTGCCTCCCGAGTTCAAGTGATTCTCCTGTCTCAGCCTTCTGAGTGGCTGGGATTACAGGCACACGCCACCATATCTGGCTAATTTTTTTTTTTTTTTGTATTTTAGTAGAGACAGGGTTTCTCCACATTGCCCAGTCTGGTCTCGAACTCCTGAGCTCAGGCAATCCGCCTGCCTCGGCCTCCCAAAGTGCTTGGATTACAGGCGTGAGCCACCGCTCCTGGCCCCTGTATTTCAAACATAAAGGTTGCTTCCTGTTTTATATTATAACTAGAGTTACAAGTTTTCTATTTTTAGCATTTACCTTGCTTCCAATTTTTTTCTTCTTTTTTTTTTTTTTTTTTTTTTTTTTTTTTGAGACGGAGTCTCGCTCTTTCACCCAGGCTGGAGTGCAGTGGCGCGATCTCGGCTCACTGCAGGCTCCGCCCCCCGGGGTTCACGCCATTCTCCTGCCTCAGCCTCCCTTGTAGCTGGGACTACAGGCGCCTGCCACCTCGCCCGGCTAATTTTTTGTATTTTTAGTAGAGACGGGGTTTCACCGTGTTAGCCAGGATGGTCTCGATCTCCTGACCTTGTGATCCACCCGCCTCGGCCTACCAAAGTGCTGGGATTACAGGCGTGAGCCACCGCGCCCGGCCAATTTTTTTCTTCTTGCTTCCAATTTTATATTATTATAAATAACATGGCAATGGACATTTTCATGAACATAGCATTCCATATTTTAGATTACTTCCTAATTTCAGTTCTCAGAAGTGGAATTACTGGCTCATGGAGCTGTAAAAGCTGAATCATTTTTGGAGTATTGCAACTTGCTTTTTTAAAAGGGTTGTATCAATTTATAATGTTGTAAGCAATGCAAGACAGTAATAAGAGAAGCAGTTTTATTTTCTCATCATATGACCACACTTTATAATTAGTACTTTCAGAGTTTTAAGATTCAAATAATATTATATAATCTGCAAAGAGGTACTCATTTTACACAATAAGGCTTTTAGCATGTGATATTCACGGAAGCAATAAAAATGTAATACGAAAATTCATTCTTTAAGAAAGTAACAGGTCACATGAATATGAACATATTCTACCTTCTCATTTTCCCCCAGTAGCTCATCAGGGCACTTGATTAATGGGACTTTAAAGGCAAACTTTATCTAGACTAAAATAAGTGTACTTGAGCCTGGGCGCGGTGGCTCACGCCTGCAATCCCAGCACTTTGGGAGGCCAAGGCAGCTGGATCACTTGAGGTCAGGAGTTCCAGACTACCCTGGCCAATATTGTGAAACCCTGTCTCTACCAAAAATACAAAAATTTGCTGGGCATGGTGGCAGGCGCCTGTAATCCCAGCTCCTGGGGAGGCTGAGGCTGGAGAATTGAAATGAGAAAGTTGTTATTTTCTGGAATACATTAACTACAGGATGCATGATAAAACAACACTAAATAGTGTGGCAAAACTTTTGAAGTCGTATACTTACTGCAAAATCGTATCTTTTTGGAAAAAGATATTAATTTTAAAAGAAGTCACAAGCTATTAATGTGAAATCTTTAGGGTTGTTTTGTTTTGTTTTTTTCTTATTTTCTTTTGTCATCCCCATCCCCTGGCCTCCCTCTCCACTTGTGAGTTTTGTTCTTTTTATAAGAGCAGTTTAGGTCTAAAAGAAAACCACTACTTGCTGAAAGTTGAATTAAGAAGTGAATTAATTTCTAGCAATGTTCCTCCCCAAATCTGTGAGGAGACAGCAGTTAATATTTTCTATTTATAGATTATTAATGTTTTAAGACTATATTCTAGTCTTAGAATATAGTCCTCCCAGCACTTGGAGAAACTGCTGGCTTTTCCCAATGAAAAGCTGGATTTATTCTCACCTGGAAGACAATTCACCAACATTGGGAAACCAGATGTATTAAACAGGGTTCCCTAGAGGGAAAGAACTAATAGGAGACATATATATATGTCAATTTATTTGTCACCAATTTTCCAATCATGCTGCTTCCAAGTCCCTGACCATTCAGCCAAACCATTGGCTACAGACAAGGGTGGAAAGGCTGATGGCAGCATGGGTCAGGGAGGGGATGTTGCCACTACTGGGGATGGAAAAGCTGATTCTTCTGGCAAACAAGATTCATCAGAGTTTATAAACTCAGTGTCCCCAGCTTCATCAGGGTCCTCCCACACGTCCCCATTCCAAGTTGCAGGGTCCCATTATTTTCCAATCAATCTCACTTTAACAGTAGACACCTGGTGAGGCTGTGCATGCACCTTTCATTGCATGTCAGTCACTCACATAAGAGCTTGTGTCTGTTTTTCCACAATTTCAACTCTTTCTTTACAGGACATAAGACTCTTACTCAAGCTGGGCATGGTGGCTCATGCCTGTAATCCTAGCACTTTGGGAGGCTGAGGCAGGTGGATCACAAGGTCAGGAGTTCAAGACCAGCTTGACCAACATGGTGAAACCCCATCTCTACTAAAAATACAAAAATTAGCCGGGCATGGTGGCGCATGCCTATAATCCCAGCTACTCAGGAGGCTGAGGCAGGAGAACCGCTTGAACCCGGGAAGCAGAGGTTGCAGTGAGCTGAGATCGCATCGGTGCACTCCAGCCTGGGCGACAGAGCAAGACTCCATCTCAAAAAAAAACAAGACTCTCACTCAGGGCAATCTTAGCCGATTTGAGGCTCAGTATCTGCTTCTGAAGCCAGGAGACAGAATTCCTAAGTTCATCATTTTATTTCATCACTTTGTCCACTGAACTTAGGAGCAACCAACCAGCTTCATAATGTTTCTTGGTTCTCCACATATGGTCAAAGGTATTATGTATAGAGTCACTAAACTCCTTGCCTCTCATGAGCAGTGAATCCGGAGTGTCAAATGCATTTATTTTGCATAACTCTCTAAACAGTTCACGCCAAGGACAATCAGTGTTCTCCACACTATTAGAAGTAGAGTCCTTAGCATTTTTGGGTGTAATCATATTAAGCAGCCAACTCCAGAAGCCCAAAAACCAACGAAAGAACCCCATCCTTAATATTCTGTTCCTCTAGAACCATTCCTGGTACTAAAATCTGTATTAGTCAGAGTTCCCTAGAGGGACAGAACTAACTATATATATGTATATATACATATACACACACACACATATATATACATATATATATACACACATATACACACACATATATAGATACACACACACACTAACTATATGTGTATATATAGGATTTTATTAAGTATTAACTTAGACGATCAGAAGGTCCCACAATAGGCTGACTGCAAGCTTGAGGAGCACGGAGAGCCAATCCAAAGCTCAAAACTGAAGAACTTGGAGTCTGATGTTTGACGGCAGGGAGCATCCAGCACAGGAGAAAGGTGGAGGCTGGGAGGCTAGGCCAGTCTCGCCTTTTCAGGTTTTTCTGCCTGCTTTATATTCGCTGGCAGCTGACTAGATTGTGACCACCAGATTAAGGGTGGGTCTGTCTTCCCCAGCCCCCTGACTTAAATGTTAATCTCCTTTGGCGACACCCTCACAGACACACCCAGGATCAATAGTTTGGCCTGCTTCAATCCAATCAAGTTGACACTCAGTATTAACCATCACACCAGAGTTTCAAATAAATCTCTAAAGAAACAAATACAACAGTTAAATTCAGGATCACACATGGAAGTACATTTAGCAATGGGATATGAGCCAAGCACATTTCAGTTTAGGGAGCACATGATCCGACAAACACAAGTGTTCTTGTGCAGACAACTGCCTAGAATATTTTGGATCACAGCTGCCCCATAAAATGAAGTCCATATGATTGCTGCAGTTTCACTGCTTGTGGAATCTATTTCTTGATCTTAAAATCTGTGTATCCATATTTCCGCACATTGTATTGCTATTAGGAGATATACTACATGGATTCTGGTGCCAATTTGTCAGGGCTGCAATCCCAGCTCTGCCATTTACTAGCTATGTAATTCGGGCTAGTTCCTTAACCATTCTGTACCTCACTTTCTCCATCTGTGAAATGGGGACAATAATGGTACTCAACTTACAAAGTTGTTGGAAAGACTGAATGAGTTAATATATGCAAAGCCTTAAAATAGTACCTGGCACATAAATAAATACTGTATGAATGATTGATACTATTCTTAATATCACAATTATTAATTTTGATTACTACTTCTACCTAAATTTAAATACAATTTTATAGCCCTTATTTAAAAATCAAAAAGATGGCAAATACTTCTACAAATATAATCTGTATTTGTCACAGCACAGTAATGTGGGCCTTAAAATGTAGTCTTGCAATCACAGTTACATGGTATGCATGCATAGAGGCAGGAAAATTTTATTTTATTTTATTTTATTTATTTATTTTGAGACAGAGTCTTGCTCTGTCACCCAGGCTGGAGTGCAGTGGTGCGATCTCAGCTCACTGCAACCTCTGCCTCCTGAGTTCAAGTGATTCTCCTCCCTCAGCCTTCCTAGTAGCTGGGACTACAGGTGCCCACCACCACACCCGGCTAATGTTTGTACTTTTAGTAGAGATGGGGTGGGTTTCACCATACTGGCCAGGCTGGTCTCAAATTCCTGACTTTGTGATCCGCCCACCTTGGCCTCCCAAAGTGCTGGGAGTACAGGTGTGAGCCACTGTGCCCGGCCTTTTATTTTTATTTTATTTTATTTTATATTTAATATTTTATTTATTTTATTTTATTCTATTTCATTTTATTTCTTTATTTTATTTTATTTTTATTTTTATTTTTATTTTATGACAGAGTTTCACTTTGTGCCCAGGCTGGAGTGCAGTGGCATGATCTCAGCTCACTGCACCTCAATTTCCTTGAACTCAGGTGATCCTCCCACCTCAGCCTCCCAAGTAGCTAGGACTACAGGGACGTGCCACCACACCAGGCTAATTTTATATTTTTTGTAGACATGGGGTTTCTTTATGGTAGCCAGGCTGGTCTTAAACTCCTGGGCTGAAAGGATCCTCCCTTCTTGGCCTCCCAAAGTGCTGGGACTACAGGAGTGAGCCACCATGGGCAGCCGTAAGCAGGAAAACTTTAGAATCAGTTGTTTCTGGCTGTGAATTCTACCTACATCACTAACTTATTGTGTGACCCTGGGAAATTTACCTACTTGATCTCTCTAAGCCTTTAGAAGCAAAATAATAATAATACTTGCCTGACAAGATAACCAAAAAGTAGGTAAGATAAAATGTGAGGTGCCTGGCAGAGGCCTGATGCATAAAGACCTGGATGGAGCCTACTTCAAAGAACTCAACTATTTCTTGTAGCTTCTCCAGGGACCCTCTTTTTTTCACTCTCTAGCTCCCTCCCACCAAGCTTCTACTACACAGCATTAGGCGTGTGAGGAATGTATTATTCTTAAAAATAGAAAAGTGTAGCTGTCCTATTTTTAAGAATACAACCTTGGACACCTGTACTGCAAAACCTCCATGTTAGAGATCTATTCCACTCAGAAAAGAAAGAAAAAGAAAAACTTAGATGCAGACATAATAAAGCCAACTTCCAAATGATGAGCAATCTACATTGCTCTCCAATTTCTATGATGCTCCACCAGCCTCCCAGTCCCTTCGCCTCTATGCACTGCAATGCAGGTACCCTCATAATATTGTGGAGGGGCAAGTAGGGGTGAGGGATATTTCTGCATATTGGAAGTGTGAAATTTGGCTTCCAGAACCCATTGCACTGCCTCGGCTTCAGCAGGGCCTTACTCTTTTGCTTGGTGAAACCAAACCAAGAAGCAGGCCCAGGATCAGCTCCAGCAGAAAATTTGTTGTGTTAAGATATCACTGGTGACTTGGTAAGTATTATATTGCTATATAAAAAAGGTTTAAAAGTCCGTATTTCTAAGAGATGTACATAAATGTATATGTGGATTCAGGTAATAGATAAGCTTTGTTTTAAAATAATTCAGCAAACGGAGAAGTAAAGAGAAGGATACATGAAACAAATGTGTCAACATCTTGATAACTGTTTAATCAGGATGATGGGTATGATGGGGATTTATAATGTTATTCCCATTATTCTGTCCCATTTTTGTGTTTGAACATTCTCAAACATAATTTTAAAATCTGAAAAATTTAAAAAACCTTCACATTTTTAGGAACAATACATATGGTCTTGTAGCCACCAGGCACATGAGGCTTGTCTAATATCCTAGGCATCTTTTTCCATCTCCAGAAGAGTCTAGTAGGATCTGGTCTGGTCATACATTCCATCAAATCCTCTGTTCTTCCTAGTCCAACAGAATATGTCTTTTAATTTCCAAACAAATATTTCTGAAGCCTTGCTTAAGTTAGGGAATTGCCATCTTCTCCAACATCACCATCCAGACACTTAAAAATGTTTTCAAAAGTGAAACCATGAGGTAAATCTAATGAACCTCTAAAGTATTATGACAGGTAAAATAATCTAGACACAAAAGATGACATATCATATGATTCCATTTATATGAAAAGCCCAAGAAAGCAAATCTATAGAGACAGAGAGTAGATTAGCGAGTCCTGGGGCTGGGAGTGGGATAGGCATATACTGTAAATGGGCATAAAAGATTGTATTGGGATGATGGAAATGGGCTAAAACAGGATTGCGGGGACAGTTGTATGACACAGTTGCCAAAAATCATTAAATTTTAAACAGGTGAATTTTACTATATGTAATTATATCTCAATAAAGTTGATTTTTAAAAAAGAAATCTAGCTAGGTCATAAGCATTTTTGTTTTTTTGAGATGGAGTCTCGCTCTGACACCCAGGCTGGAGTGCAGTGGTGCAATCTTGGTTCCCTGCAACCTCCACCTCCTGGGTTCAAGCGATTCTCCTGCCTCAGCCTCCCAAGTAGCTGGGACTACAGGTGTGTGCCACCACACCTGGCTAATTTCTGTATTTTTGGGAGAGACGGGGTTTCACCATGTTGGCCAGGCTGGTCTTGAACTCCTGACCTCAGGTGATCCACCTGCCTTGGCCTCCCAACGTGCTGGGATTACAGGCGTGATTCACGATGCCAGGTAGGTCACAAGCGTTTTTAAATCATTTATTAGTCATGTAAAACATTTTATACTTAAAATGAACTATAGCACATCAACTTGAGATTTCACAGTAGTAATATAAACTTTTCAAATAACTTTCTAAGTTAAAAAGATGAATTAATTTAAACCATTGCTTTAAATTATTTTAATTTACATAATTAATTTAAATAACAATTATTACACAAACCAGAAGTTTTGCTGAATGCTAGTTAGGTTATTGATTCCCAAGTGATAAAACCCCAGCTCTGTGTGTGTGTGTGTGTGTGTGTGTGTGTGTTTATTTTAACCTCAAGATCAATAATAAATATTAAATGGGATTATGTTGATTAAAATGCTTTGTAAATTGCCAGTGCTGTACTAACAAAAGAAAGCGAATGGCTTACCTAAGGTGCCTTCTATTTTTTTTTTTTTTATTATACTTTAGGGTTTTAGGGTACATGTGCACAATGTGCAGGTTTGTTACATATGTATCCATGTGCCATGTTGATTTCCTGTACCCATTAACTCGTCATTTAGCATTAGGTGTATCTCCTAATGCTGTCCCTCCCCCCTCCCCCCACCCCACAACAGTCCCCGGAGTGTGATGTTCCCCTTCCTGTGTCCATGAGTTCTCATTGTTCAATTCCCACCTATGAGTGAGAACATGCGGTGTTTGGTTTTTTGTCCTTGCGATAGTTTACTGAGAATGATGTTTTCCAGTTTCATCCATGTCCCCACAAAGGACACGAACTCATCATTTTTTATGGCTGCATAGTATTCCATGGTGTATATGTGCCACATTTTCTTAATCCAGTCTATCGTTGTTGGACATTTGGGAGGCAGCACTACTGGTTAAATTAACTCCTGCCCCACCTGGAGAGTCTCTCGTCTGTCATAAACTTGTAAGAATTTCTTTTGTATTAAAATAGAAGGTGCCTTCTATTTTAATACAAAAGAAATTCTTACAAGTTTATGACAGACGAGAGACTCTCCAGGTGGGGCAGGAGTTAATTTAACCAGTAGTGCTGCCTCCCTTTTCTAGGGTTTCAGTTTCTTCCTTCAACAAACATTATTGAATGCCTACCATGAATCCACCAGGTGCGGGTCCATGTTCTGGATCCTCAAGAGATGCACAGTTGTCTTATTCCTCCTGTTTCTCCAAGCTAAGATGCTTTACCATGAAACCTCTACTGGACTGAGGTGCAGCACCCGCAAGCCCTTTCCTGGTTGCACTTGACACAGCTGAAAAGGGCTGGCATTTTTCAAACTTTCCCAAGTATTGAGGGAGGAAAAAAACCCCACAAGAGTACAGTCAAGTTTTTAAAATTACAGAATTACAAAACAGAAGATTGGGGTTGGGAAAGAAAAAAGAAATCATGCTCCCCTGTTCCCACCTAGATTTGAGTTCCGAAAATCCTGCCTCTCGCACCTCTTTTTCTTTCTAAGGAAGCTAGTATCTCCCACCTTCTCAAGAAAACAATGAGTGCTCCATTACATTTAAATCCCATCCCCAAATGAAGGAAGCAGTCATTATCTTCTAAGTTCTCAGCCCCATGAAAACCACCATGAAAATACCAATCCCCGTATTTTCAAGAATAGTTCTCAGCAAAGTGTTGCCGCAGGAGAATACGGTCAGGCAGATCCACACTGATTTCCTAGAACTAAATCGAATGGAAAACCCCGGCCGGGCGCGGTGGCTCACGCCTGTAATCCCAGCACTTTGGGAGGCCGAGGCAGGCGGATGACGAGGTCAGGAGATCAAGACCATCCTGGCTAACGGGGTGAAACCCCGTCTCTACTAAAAATACAAAAACAAAATTAGCCGGGCGTGGTGGCAGGCGCCTGTAGTCCCCGCTACTCGGGAGGCTGAGGCAGGAGAATGGCGTGAACCTGGGAGGCGCAGCTTGCAGTGAGCCCAGATCGCGCCACTGCACTCCAGACTGGGCAACAGAGGAAGGCTCCGTCTAAAAAAAAAAAAAAAAAAGGAAAACTCCAACTTTCTACACCTAAGTAACAAAAGAACCAGAACCAGACGTTACTCCCTTCGCAACCCCCTCCCCACTACACAACCCCACACCCACACACACAATCCCCCCCCACCACACACACACACACACACACACTTTTGCCGTGTGGCAGATGTGAAATTGAAAGTATCTCTGATTCGTTGCTTTCTGCAACCAATCAGACGTTTGCATAGGAGTGTAACTTTGTAACTTCACTTTAGCCTCTGATTGGTTGCTTTCCACAATCAATCAGACTGATTGTGGAGCCACTACTTCGTTTACATAGGATGTACACTATGTAACCAATGGGAAACCTCTAGAGGGTATTTAAACCCCAGAAAAGTCTGCAAAGGGACTCTTGAGCTCCTATGCGCTACTCGGTCTTGCCCTTTCGTTTTCAATAAATCTCTGCCTTTATTGCTTCATTCTTTCCTTACTTTGTGCGTTTTGTCCAGTTCTTTGTTCAAAACGCCAAGAACCTGAATACTCTCCACCGGTAACTATTATTGTTGTTAGTAGTAGTGGTATTACTATTTTGACGTTAGTTTGGCTAATTAATAAATCTCGGGATCTTTTACATTATCTAGATGTTCTGCCAAGTTTTCTATATGTAGCTATCAGCCAAATTTACAAAGGCCATGAAAAAAAAATAATCAGAGCATGGCCCATATCGTCGTGCCTCTTGTGTACACATTGGTCTCACGTAGTTTTGTTTCATCTCCTGCCAATTCTAAAAGGGTATGCAAGGCAAGATACTATAACCTATATAAACCTACATAACCTGTATAAAGGACGTGCCTAAGAAGACAACATGCTAACTGATGACAGATCCTGAACAGACACTTGTTCTGGATGACCTAAGTGAATTTCTCTTTTTATTTCAAATTCCTTAGAAAGAATCACCCTTGGAGCACGTGAGAACTGGCTCAAATGGGAGTGCCTGACGCGGGGTGGGGGGGCTAGGGGGGTAGGTGGTGGCCGTGAGAAGGTGGGAGAGGAAGGGGTGGTTAGATTGTTAGGGATGCAGGCTTTGGCACCACTACGAAGCCAGGGTTTTCTTTGTGTTTTAACTGTCAGATTGAGAGTAGCTCTGTTGTAGCCTCTTTGCAGGGTTCCCATGAGACTTTTCCTAGGTAGTTACGTCGACTCACTTAGCAACATAGCAAATTACAGAAACGGAGTAAGAACGTAAGAAATCGCAAAGCACGTGACGTATGGGATCTCACTGTTCTTGGCCCTTCTCCCGACCCGTAGCCCTGCTCTGTTACGACTGCGTGGGTGAGTCGTCTATAAAAACTCATCTCTGCGCGTCTCTTCGCCACATTCGCTTCCTGTTTTCGGCGTATCTGTCGTGTCTTGTTGCAGGCACCGCAGTCGCCGTGAAGATGGCGTCTACCAGCCGGTTAGTATGTCCCGCCGAGCCCGGCGAGCTGAGGGGCGGGCGCGAGCGCCGCCGGCTTTTAGGCGGCCTCCGGGCAGCCTCGTAGGGCTGAGCGCCTAGGGATATGGGAACGAAGCGGCGGGACTGGCCGACGGGCCGGGACAAAGGCACTTCCAGACGGCAGGACTGTCAGGGTGTCGCAGGGGTTACCGAGCTGTTGACGTTATTGCCCTGGAGTCTTATGTAGACATCACCCTATGTGGGTCCTAGTGGGCTTCTGTGTCCCCAGTCCTTGCCCTAGTATCTTTTCCGAGTATTTCAATCTCCCTTTATTTTCTCTTCCTCCCACCCTCCCTCCTCCCCTCCCCCGCGCCCCCTCCCCCCGCCGCCGCTTGTTTTTTTCATCTGCGGCCCAAACATCCGGAGGGTCCGTAATTTCTCGTTTTCAAAGGAACGGGAAACAGTTAGTTTCAGGTTCTTGTCTATCTGACAGCTAGCAAGTTGGGAACGTCAGCATTGGTAAGCCAGATGGAACCTGGTTGGTTACCGTCACAGCGGGCCTCAGAAGTGGGAGCTAGAGCCATCGGAAGAGTTGATTAGTTCCCTGCTAAAGGATTTGTTTACAGATATCGTTGCCTGGGTACTTCTGAAGAAAATCTTGCCAAAGCAAATTAGTTATATGTGCTGGGAGGTCGCTTTTTAGTATATATTTAAGAATGCAGTGTACTCATATCTACAGGAAATGCATGCAGTACCCTCAGGAACAGCCTTTAATCTTGTGACCTGAAAAATGCTTGCAGACCCTAATTATGTCTCTCATTACCACTGTGAGGTAGATATTAGTATTTTTGCATAAGTGTAAACTGAGTCATGCCAATGTTGATTTTTCCAAGGTTAGTGTTAGAGTGTAGAGTCTAAGAGAACCTGTTTCCTGTTATCCACACCTGGCCTTTGGTTAACTAATCCTGTGTTGAAAGTATCAAATTAATTCTACAGCTTCTGGAACTCTGGCACTATTTTTCTGACCCTGCTATCATCTGTGGAATTGGTTAATTTCACAGCGAAAACCATTTTTACAAAATAGCCTTTTCTGGTAACTGCCAAGACTTACATTTTATGATTAGAAAAAGAATTTGGGGTAGGAGGCAGCTTTAGCTAATATACTGTTTGAACAGAACTCATAAAGCCAGTGACACTCTTGTTTACTGATTCTGATTCTTGGATTGGATGCTCAGTCATTCTATCTGGGTGTTGTTCTGTCACTTAAGGCCTCCTTGTAGGTAAACGGAAAACTTGGGCTCCCCAGATCACTCAAATACGACTTAAATTCTACCATGGGTTTTTTTTTTTTTTTTTTTTTTTAATTCTATCATGGCTTTTTAAGTCTGAAATTCTTTTCTAGATATGTGCAATTTATGTATCATAGCAGTTATTGCTCAAGTTTTTCTATCAGTGACAACAAAGAAAGTTAAATGCAGTATTTTTTATTTTATGGAACAGGCCTGGGCTGAAGTGCAGGTGGCACGATCATGGCTCACTGCAGCTATGACCTTCCCAGTTCAAGTGATCCTCCCACCCCAGCCTCCTGAGTAGCTGGGACCATAGGTGCACACCACCGTGCCTGGCTAATTTTTTTATTTTTAAATTTCATTAATATTTTTGTGGAGACAAGGCCTAGTTACATTGCCCAGGCTGGTCCCGAACTCCTGGGCCCAAGCAGTCCTCCGGCTTTGGCCTACCAAAGTGCTGTGGTAACAGGCATGAGCCGCTGCGCCCAGCCTAAATGTAGTATTTCTACCTTTTGCATATTTTTCCTTCAGTAATATGTATTGTTACTAGGCCGTGAAACTGGCTGGTGTCCTCACAGAAGAGTACAAATGTTGAGTTCAAATGTAAGCTCCGCCACTTATTAGTTCCATGACTTCAGGCAAATTATTCTCTGAGCATAATCTTTTAAATGTGTAACAGTGCCTTTCTTGCATGATTGTTGTGGAGATTGACAGTAATAAATGTATAACACAAGTAATACAGTCCATGCCCAATAAATGATAGCTGTAAAATGGGGTTTGGGATTATCTGGTACTTTAGTAGTCTCGAATCGTTTTAATGTCAGTGGTGGTTGTTTCTCTATTCCTCCCCATTGTTTCTCTGTGTTACCACCTCCACCACCCCATTTGTATGGTTCCTCTTTCGTATTGTGGGTAATTTGATCAAGTTTACTAATTTAGCATACTTTTATTTTGATAAGTAGCACATACAAATGGTCCAAAAGCAAAATTGCAATAGACTAAAACTATGAAAAGTAGTCTCCCTCCTTTCTTAGCTCCCAGCCATCTAAGTCTCTCTGGATCAGCCATAATTACTAGTCTGTTGCTGTTTTCCTAGTGCTTATGCTTTAACAAATGTATACGAATAGTTCTAACCTCTCTTCCCCCACGAAAGTGACCTAATTTAAACTCCATTCACTACCTTGCTTTTACCTTTTTTAAATGAAATTAGCACAGGTTTTAAAAGTGGGCAGCTCAGTTACAAAGTGAGCACATATATATAGCTACTACCCAGGTAAGGAAATCAGATACCACTAGCACTAGCTAAGACACTAGCAAAGTCTCTGTCCTCAGTCATTCCCCCTCCCTTGAGAAAACCACATCCTGATTTCTAACACCATCAATTCGTGTTGCCTGCTTTAAAGTTGGCATAAATGGCATACGTATTCTGCTGTCTAGATTCTGTTAGTATTTTGAGGTTCATCCATGTTATGGTGTGTGGCTAGTTCATACTTTTCAGCTTTGTATAGGTTTTCTACCTTATTCTTCACTCTTCATATCTTTGAGATATTTCTGTATCATTACACAAACTATAGTTTTCTACCTACTTTTTAATACTGCAGAGATACTAGTTCTTAGCACTGTGTTGCACATGGCCTCCTCTTTTACTAATTTGTAATTACTGTTACTCTGCTAACATTTTCCTTTATTTCAACATGGTTTTTCATAATTTTTTAATTTTATTTGTCATAATTTATTAAAATACTTTCCTTAGAGGAATTTATGGAATAAGCACAGATATGAAGTAATACTCATCCCCCCATGTTCCCAATGAGAAGATTCAAGACATGTTCTAGTTAAGCTGACTGGATAAGTTTAGGGGGGAATATGGATTATTTTATCAGTTTTCCCGTAGATACCACCTTCTAAGTTGAGAGTTAACATTCTGAATTGTATTTGCTAGCATGAGAAACTTTACCCGAAACCACAAATACTATTTACATACTGTAAGAACAGTTGATTTTGTCTTTTACGTGTATCTGATGTCCATAACCTAACCATTTATTGTATTTCAAATGATTTTTAAAAGGGCCTTATTTGCAGTGATACCAAGAATTTATGATTGTGAGGTCATACCCCCTGCAATAATGATCAAATCTTTGTTGCTTTTACAGCTGATTTTGTCAGATCATTTAAGATTAATGTGTCAAAAAAAGATGAATGTGTCTTCTGCAAACTGCTTTGTTGTTCAAAATAAATTGTTCAAAATAAATGGAAAACAAACTGCTTTGTTGTTCAAAATAAATAAATTTTGAAATTTAATTTTGTTCAAAATAAATAAATGTTCAAAATTGTTCAGAATAAGTTGAAAACAAACTGCTTTGTTGTTCAAAATAAATCAATCAAAATTATTAATATCACAAATAAATTAACAAGTAGCTTTTGAAACAATTTCTTGAATGATAAATTCAGTAACTCTATTCTGGACTAAAGGAAATCATCAAGTCTTAAGTTCAGCAGAGCAACTTCTACCATCCCTCATTTCTATACTTACTGGGTTCAGTGTACTATTTAAATCTGTTACTAAAGTAGTTAACAAGTAGAAAAATACAGAGAGAAATTGTTCTCTGACTAGAGAAATAAGTGGCAAAGAGCACAAACTGGATGGTAATGTAAATGCTGCAGGTCATTATGGTAGCTAGTCATTACTACACTAAACATTTCTAAAAGTCTTACTGGCGTACATATTAAGAGAAGAAACAATTATTTTCTATTTATGTTTTGAAAACCTTCCACAATAAAATAAGAATTCCAATGGAAACTACTTGCCAGTTAACTAGCTGGAATTTAAAATAACCTAACTGGGATGTTTACTTTGAAAATCTAGCTTGTATGCGTTACAGTCATATGTATGAAAAAATGTTCACAATCTTTGTCTCCCCATCCCCCGTCCCAGAAGATTAATTTGATACATGTTGGTTGGGAAGATGTAAAAATACAACTTTTTTCTTTTAGTTTGGATGCTCTTCCAAGAGTCACATGTCCAAACCATCCAGATGCGATTTTAGTGGAGGACTACAGAGCCGGTGATATGGTCTGTCCGGAATGTGGCTTGGTTGTAGGTGAGTTGTTACTATGGTTTTAATTTAAATTACTGTTCAGGAGGCCAAGCGTGGTGGCTCACGCCTGTAATTCCAGCACTTTGGGAGGCCGAGGCGGGAGGATCACCTGAGGTCAGGAGTTCGAGACCAGCCTGACCAACATGAAGAAACCCCATCTCTACTGAAAATACAAAAACTAGCCAGGCGTAGTGGTGGGCGCCTGTAATCCCAACTGCTCGGGAGGCTGAGGTAGGAGAATGGCTTGAACCTAGGAGGCGGAGGTTGCAGTGAGCCGAGATCGCACCATTGCACTCCAGCCTGGGCAACAGAGCGAGACTCCGTCCCAAAAAAAAAAAAAAAAATTAGTGTTTAAGGTCCTTCACTTTTGCATAGTTTCCAAACTGTCATTTAATGAACACATTTTGACTTTCTTCCCCAACAAATAATTTGTTTATTGCAAAAAAAAAAATTAGGAAACGAGTAAAATTATTCAGAGATATATTTTATTGTATATCCAAATGTATATTTTTATAACATGGGGTGGGAGCTAATCCAGAAGAAATGAAAACGCCCCAGTAATTTCGTAAGTCCTTAGTCTGAAATATTTGGTAGAGGACTGGGGAGATGGGCTGACACTCATGCATATTAAATAATGAATAAATATAATCAAAGTCTTGTGGCTTCTTTATATGTTGGGAAGTAGATAAACATAATTTTTGAGTCCCACCTCAAGCCTTTTAGTCAAAAAGAAGATTTATTATAACTTCTATATGGAATCATCTATCGATGAATATCTAGTATAAAATTATTGCCAGAAATAACACTTAAAGTTTCACCTTGTTCCTACTTGCACACTAATCTAGATATGCAGCAGAACTTTAGACTACAGATAGTTTGTTCAAAAATTATTCTTGTGGTGGAGTTGCAGCATCTGAGAATAGGGGTAATATTTAGCAGTTTGAATTACTTAAGAATGAAAATTCTAGAAGGATTATGGGCAGTATAACAGAAGCATTAGTAGTGGCATACTGTGGACTTGTCTTACTTGGTCCAAGAAGGCTGCTTGCCTCAGACCTACAGTGGGAGTTTTAAAGTGTAGAGTTGCTAATAGGAATTGAGAATCATTTGCAACTGTATTCTGCTGAGTAAGGAATATTAATAGCTCATACATTTACTATATACTAGGCACTATTCTAAATGATTTACATATTCACTCAGTTTATCCTCACAACAAACCTGTGAGGTGAGTACTAAATTATCTTCATTTTACAGATGAGGAAACTGACGTTTAGGTAGTCTAGAAGACTGGCTCCATTGTCTGCGTGGGAGGCAGATTTCTATCTTGTATTGCCTTTCATAATAATAAAATTTTAATCTGGGGTCGTCAAAGTACAACCCATATATGGCCTATTTGTTAATTATGGCTTTTATATTTTTAAATGGTTAAAAAAAATCAAAAATAATATTTTAGGACATGTGAAAATACAAATTTCAGTGTCTATAAAGTTTTTCTTCGTTTGTTTTTTGAGACGGAGTTTTGCTCTTGTTGCCCAGGCTGGAGTGCAATGGCGTGATCTCAGTTCAACGCAACCTCCACCTCCCGGGTTCAGGTGATTCTCCTGCCTCAGCCTCCCAAGTAGCTGGGATTACAGGCATGTGCCACCATGCCCAGCTAATTTTGTATTTTTTTTAGTAGAGATGGTGTTTCTCCACATTGGTCAGGCTGGTCTCGAACTCCTGACCTCTGGTGATCTGATTGCCTTGGCCTCCCAAAGTGCTGGGATTATAGGCATGAGCCACTGCGCCCGGCCAAAGGTTTTTTTTTTGATAGGGAGTTTCGCTTTTGTTGCCCAGGCTGGAGTGCAGTGGTGCGATCCCAGCTCACTGCAACCTCTGCCTTCCAAGTTCAAGTGATTCTCCTTTCTCAGCCTCCCGAATAGCTGGGATTACAGGTGCCCACTACTACACCCGGCTAACTTTTTGTATTTTTAGTACAGACAGGGTTTCAGCATGTTGGCCAGGCTGGTCTTGAACTCCTGACCTCAGGTGATCCACTGGCCTCGGACTCCCAAAGTGCTGGGATTACAGGTGTAAGCCACCATGCCTGGCCTGGTATCTACAAAGTTTTATTGGAATATAGCAACACTCGCTTGTTTACATAGTGTATATGACTCTTCACATTACAACAGCAGAGCTTAGTAGCTTCGACAGAAACCACATGTGCAGCTCTCATCACTTTTGTTCTGCTGCTCAGCATACTAATTGCAGTGATGCAGTTATAACTCAGCAACATGTTGATCGCCACATATGTTGCCATACTGCACTATTTTATTTATTTTTATTACCATTACACATCCATCACACCAAAACAAGAAAAGTTAACTTTGAATGTCACGCTTTTAAGGCATGGTGGAGTGTGGATTATTTTGCTACTGAATTAGATGGCAAAACATTGTGTTTATTACACAATGATACTATAGCTGTGTTAAAAGAATACAGTAAGCGTGGACATTAGCATACTGAGCACTCATCAGAATATTTCTAACTCAGGAAAACAATGGTCAGAAAATAATGTAAAATAGAATATCTTAACACAGCAGAATTTTTTCACAAAAATAAAAGAATGAAACTGAGGCTGCAAGTAAAGTTTCTAAGTGGCTTATTTCTTGGCCAAGCAAGGAAAGCCATTTACCAGTGATAAGTTAATTCATACTTGATTGCAACAGCTGAAGAAATGTGTCCAGAGAAAATAAATTTATTTAAGACTGTTAGCATCTCACCAAGAACAGTTGCTTGAAGAGTTGAGGACAGTGGAGCAACATCAGTAGTCAATTAAAAGTCAAGGCAAATTAGCTCAGGTATTTTTCCTTGGCTCTTGATGACTAGATCGATGTTATTGCTACTTTGCAGTTGTTTATTCAAGAAGTCAGTGTTGGGCCAGGCGCAGTGGCTTACGCCTGTAATCCCAGCACTTTCGGAGGCTGAGGCGGATGGATCATGAGGTCAGGAGTTCAAAACCAGCCTGGCCAAGATGGTGAAACTCCATCTCTACTAAAAATACAAAAATTAGCCGGGCGTGGTGGTGGGCATCTGTAATCCCAGCTACTTGGGAGGCTGAGGCAGAGAATTGCTTGAACCCGGGAGGCGGAGTTTGCAGTGAGCTGAGATTACGCCACTGCACTCCAGCCTGGGTGACAGAATGAGACTCTGTCTCAAAAAAAAAAAAAAAAAAGTCAGTGCTGAGCTTGACAGAAGAACTAGCTCCAGTGAGTGGTCTACATGGATCAGCTATAGGAGAAAATAGCTTCAAAGCAGTTGCAAAAGTGTTAATTCTGTATAACCTGAAGTGGAATCTGCTAAGATTTATTATAACTGATAAGGGTAAAAATATGTGGAGCAGAAGACTTAGTGGGGCAGATTTACCAAGATTGAAAACATAAGGTGTTTAAAAAGCCTATTTATTACATTATTCATCAGCAGTACTTTGCTAGAGAAGACTTTAACCTACCTTGTGTTGTTGAACCAGTAATTGTGAACAATGAACTTCATTCACTCTTGTGGACGTAACTATCAATATCAGTTCAGTTCAGACTTTTTTTTGAGACAGAGTCTCACTCTGTTTCTCAGGCTGGAGTGCAGTGGTGCGATCATGACTCACTTCAGCCTCAACTCCTGAGCTCAAGCAGGACCCTGGCTAATTTTTTTTTTTTTTTTTTTTTGGTACAGATAGGGTCTCACAGTGTTGCCCAGGCTAGTCTTGAACCCTGGCCTCAAGTGATCTTGCCTTGGCCTCCCAAAGTGCTGGGATTATAGGTGTGAGCTATCATGCTCAGCCAGTTTTGTGACATTTTTGTTAGAAATAGAAGCTGAATATTTCTAACAAAATACTGTTAGGGTGACTTGTCTTAATGACACACTAATCTGGTGACTTAGCAGTAGCAAAGTTTCGTTGTGACTTTTCTGAACTCAGGGGCCAAGAGTAAGATTTTTCTGAATCAGTACTGCCTTCAGCTACTACTGTTGAACACTGGATGGTTTTGAAAATTGGCTTTTGCTGCAAACTTGCTAATATTTCTTAATGAATTCATCATAGAGTTACAAGGCAAAATACTGCTCTTCTGTGAAACATAAACTGCAGTAAAGTCAATTTCACAAGTTAACATTTGAATCATACGTAATGTCAAATTGCTTTTATATACTTTCTATACTTCCAGTGCTGTCAGAAGTTAAAATAGGATATTCATTACCACATAGATTTGCAGCAGATATATTTTCCAGGCTCAAGCTATATTTTCAGCAGTGTTTTTCAGACCTGAACGCAAATGCAAAGGAAATTTTCATATTTCAAAATTTGTTTTCACTGTACAGTTAAGGGGGTTCCATCTAACCTTCAATTGTTAGTGACTAATCTGCAGTGTAACAGTATGTTAAAAGGCCATTATCAGGAGAAGAATGTAATACAATTCTATAAATGCCTTCCAGGCAATAAATATGCTCAATTAAAATCATACACTTGTGGATTAATATCGATATTTGGCATTACTTATCTATGTGAAAAGAAAGTGAAATACATAAAATCTTGTTAACACAACATCATTGACACATGAACATTGGTCATTGATTTTGATAGAGAACATTAACTTTGAACTCCAGTTAAGTGAAATGTGATCCCCAAAAGAGAATTTTTTCTCATTAGTAGACACGTAAGTACCTACTTAATATCCTGTATTTTGCCTCTTGACCCACAAAACCTAAAATACTTACTATGTTACCCTTTAAAGAAAATGTTTGCTTAACCCTTCAGTTAAATGAGAGCCTTCCAGTTCTTCCACAGTGTTAAGATCAAACTGATAATGTGTACGAGTGAGACAGACATACATGGGATTGAAGATAATTTCAGCTTCTTAGCTCTCCTAACCTCCATAGCGTTTTTTTTTTTGGAGTGAGAGTCTCCCTCTGTCCCCCAGGCTGGAGTGCAGTGGCACGATCTCTGCTCACTGCAGCCTCTGCCTCCGGGGTTCAAGCGATTCTTGTGCTTCAGCCTACTGAGTACCTGGGATTACAGGCATGCGCCACCACACCCACCTAATTTTTGTATTTTTAGTAGAGACAGGGTTTCACCATGTTGTCCAGGCTAGTTTTAAACTCCTGGCCTCTGAGTGATCCATCTGCCTCGACCTCCCAGCGTTCTGAGTTTACAGGCGTGAGCTATGGCGCCTGGCCTATTTTTAAATAATGTAAAAGTATCCCATTATATTTTCAGCCTTCCCACCAGCCTCACTTCCACTTTAACCAGCAAGACAGTTAAGTGAGATTAATCAACCGAAAAAGGAAGATACAATTCACAAGACTTGTATGCTTTCTTGTGCTTGGAATTCCTAATTTTTGCTTGTACTTTTCTGCTATATCAAACCAAAGGGAAGTTAATTTTGTTTTTGCTTTTATTGACTTCCTAGTATCAAACACCATGTTAAATCTTGAGGTCTGAAAAAATACCCAATAAAATTTACTTTCTATAATATATGACAGTATTTCTTTTTGATACTGATTCTTCTGACATAAAATATAACCAACACTTATTTTAAAACATACAGTAGGCTCATTCATAGATATTTGTGGTTAAATGTGTAATATATCCTGTAAGTGAAGAATGCATTCCATTACCAAACAAGGGCAGGTGTAGAAGAGTCTGGGAGCAAAGTTCTGTTTTGCTGAGACTATCATCAAGCAAATTAAGTTGGAAATACCTAAATTGAACATGACACTGCATGAGTATAAATTAATATATGACATAAACACCTGTATATATTAATGTCATATATCAATAGTAAATTTAGATTGCATTAAAATCATATGTCACTTGATGAGGCTGTGTTCTGAGAAATGCATCGTTAGGTGATTTCATCATATGAACATCATAGATGGTACTTAAGAAAACCTAGATGGTATAGTCTACAACACACCTAGGCTACGTAGTATAGCCTATTGCCTCTGGGCTACAAACCTGTACAGTGTTACTGTACTGAGTACTGTAGGCAGTTTTAACTCAGAGGTAAGTATGTATCTTTTTAAAAAAAAAAAAAATACGTAGCATGTATTTATTCTGGCTTTTGGAGCTTCTGGCCAAACTCCTATTCTAGTATGTGGTGTTTTTAACATCCTGTTCAATGTAGGCTTTGTGGGGCATGTCTGACCAATTGTACCTTCACTTACTAGTTCTTGTTTTTTTTTTTTTTTTTTTTTTTTTTTTTTTTTGAGACAGCATCTCGCTCTGTCACCCAGGCCGGAGTGCAGTGGCATGATCTCGGCTCACTGCAACCTCCACCTCCCAGGTTCAAGTGATTCTCATGCCTCAGCCACTCGAGTAGCTGGGATTAAAAATGTGCACCGCCACTCCCAGCTAATTTTTGTTATTTTAGTAAAGACGGGGTTTCCCCATGTTGGCCAGGCTGGTCTCAAACTCCCAGCTTCAAAGAGATACCCCCAGCCTCGGCCTCCCAAAGTACTGGGATTACAGGTGTGAGCCACTGCGCCAGTCCCCACTTACTACATTTTTGTAGGTACTCAGGTACATTAACTTATCCAGTTTACCTATGAAAAGTGGGAGAAAGTATCCTTTCATCCCATTGTTCTGTGAGTTGTCAGGGTGCATACAGACCCTGCCATATATGTGAATGTGTTCAGCTCTCTCTGGAGGCAGTGCCTCCAGTACTTATATATCGAAACATAGAAAAGGTACAATGAAAAGACAGTATTATAATCTTAAGGGACCATCATTGTATATATAGTCCATTCTAAGCCAAAATGTTATGCAACATGTGACTGTATATGTAATTGAATTTACATCAGCTCGCTGGTTTAAAGGCATCTGCTCTTTATTGCCAGCTCAGTTCAGCCTTTACCTCTTACACTAAGAAAATGGGGAAGAAATCAAGGTGAGCAAATATTCTACAACCCACAAAGGGATAACATTTGTGACTTTTTTCTTATTTAAAATACTGTTTTTCATAGGAATTTGAATCCAGACATCAAGTGTTTCCTAATAAATTATCTTGGTATACATGACTGATTATGCTTGCCATAAAATTTTTTACATTGTCTGAAACTTTTTAGATTAAACCATATTAATTCAGTAAACATTTTCAGAATTGTTTTTGGACAGTCCCTTTCTTCTTTTCTTTTTCTTTTTTATTTTTTTGAGATGGAGTCTTGCTCTGTTGCCCAGGCTGGAGTGCAGTGGCACAATCTCTGCTCACTGCAACCTCCACCTCCCGGGTTCAGGCAATTCTCCTGCTTCAGCCTCTGGAGTAGCAGGGATTTACAGGCACATGCCACCACGCCCAGCTAATTTTTTTGTATTTTGAGTAGAGACAGGGTTTCACCATGCTGCCCAGGCCGGTCTCAAACTCCTGACCTCAGGTGATCCACCCGCCTCGACCTCCCAAAGTGCTGGGATTACAGGTGTAAGGCACTGCACCCAGCCGGACAGTCTTATATTTAATTAATGTTTAATTTGTGCTTGAAAATTAGGACAGCCCATCGTCACTAATTCCTCTTAATAGCAAACTCAAGCATAGAGATCGCCCAACTTGCATAATCAGAGCCATATGTCACCCCTCTCATCTGAGTTGGCAACTAAGAGAGCCCATTACTATTACTTTTTTTTTTTTTTTTTTAAGATGGAATCTCACTTTGTTGCCCAGGCTGGAGTGCAGTGGCACTATCTCGGCTCACTGCAACCTCCACCTCCCAGTTACAAGCGATTCTCGTGCCTCAGCCTCCTGAGTAGCTGGGACTACAGGCACCCGCCACCACACCTGGCTAATTTTTTGTATTTTTAGTAGAGACAGGGTTTCACCATGTCGGCTGGGCTGGTATCGAACTCCTAACCTCAGCTGATCTGCCCACCTCGGCCTCCCAAAGTGCTGGGATTACAGGCATGAGCCACCGTACCTGGCCGCTATCACCTTTTTTAATGAAATAATTCATAATACCAAAAGTATGTTTATCTTATAAGCGTATATCTTAACACCTTTTTTCCTGCCTTTAATAACATTTATCTCATTGTCTGTCAAACCGTCACCTCCTCCTTCTTGGGGCCCACCCACTACCAATCTCAAAACAAGAGGCAAGTGTTTTTTATTTTTCTTAAAGCAACATAATACTTCAGGAACCAATTTTTGTTTCATTTACAGTTACATTACAAACTACCTCAAAACTTAGTGGCTTACAACAACCATTTTATTTTGCTCATGATTTTATGAGTCAATAATTTGGGAAGGACTTATCTTGGCAGTTGGCACTGGCTAGACCTGTAAGATCTGCTTCTATGATAACTTCACTTGCATTTCTGGTTCCTCCGTGCTCCTTGACCTCCGCACATGAATCTGTCATCCTCCAGGGCTTCTCCATAGTTGTCTCACAGTAGTCATATTTTATACTACGTGGTAGTTGGCTTCTAAGAGAAATACCTCAAGAGCAAGTGTTCTGAGAAGGTGGAAGCTAGACATGAGTAGTAAGGGTTATGCCTAGAACCGGCACAGGATCACTTCAGTATTCTATTTGTCATAGCCATGATAGGACCCACCTGAGTTGAAGGGAATGGAGAAATAGGCTGTACCTAAACTTGATAGTGACAAGGTCACATTGCAGAACATGTGGATGGGAGATATTGTTGCCATCTTTGGAAAATACAAACTGTCACACATTTACTGTCTTTTGATAATGTTTTTCCCCAGTATAAATAGCTGTGTAATATTTAGTGTCTCTTAAAACTTGGTTCCAATTTTTGTAGCTATAGTTAATGCTATTCAACATGTGATAGTTGTTTAATTGGTTCTCTTTTATTTGGATTACAAGATTTTTATTTGAAACATATGAAGTGTCATGATTTGGTATTAGCTGCCCATTTCATCAGTGATCCTTGAGATAGTGGTAGTGACTCTAAAACGACCAATTTTTTATTTTTGAGACAAGGTCTCACTCTGTTACCCAGGCTGGAGTGCACTGGAGTCATTTCGACTCACTGCAACCTCCACCTCCCTGGTTCTTTCAAGTGATCCTCTCACCTTAGCCTCCTGAGTAGCTGGGACTACAGGCACACAGCACCACACCTGGCTAATTTTTGTATTTTTTTGTAGAGACGAGGTTTAGCCGTGTTGCCCATGCTGGTCTCGAACTTCTGGCCTTAAGCAGTCTACCCGCCTCGGCCTCCCAAAATGTCCACGCCCAACCTGGGCCAATTCTTAAAGCAAAGTTTTGTTGTTCCTACCATGAAACTGTTAGTTGTCTTTGTTTGTTTGTTTTGTTTTTGAGACCGAGTCTCGCTCTGTCGCCCAGGCTGGAGTGCAGTGGCTTTATCTTGGCTCATTGCAACCTCTGCCTCCCGGGTTCCAGCGATTCTCCTTCCTTAGACTTCTGAGTAGTGGGATTACAGGTGACCACCACCATGCCCAACTGATATTTGTATTTTTAGTAGAGATGGGGTTTCGCCATATAGGCCAGGCTGTTCTCAAACTCCTTACCTCAAGTGATACACCTGCCTCGGCTTCCCAGAATGCTGGGATTATAGGCATGAGCCACTGTGTGTGGCCAGAACTGTTATAACAGCACTCTTTTGTGGGGGTTTTTTCCCAAATTCCAATTGTATGATTATGTCGTTTTAAAAGTTGAACACTAGGTGGCAGAATTATTATATTTAGATAATCAGTTTGTTCATAAATTTGACCTTGTACATTGCCCATAAATTGATTTTTATAATCAGTAAAGTATTAGCTTAGTAACCTGCCATAATTGCTATTAAAACATAAAATTGGTCTATCATGACTTTATAAATTATTTCACAACGAGGAGTTGTTTGAAACTAGTAGTATTATTTCTAGTTAAAGCCACTTTTTTGTGTACCATTTAAATCTAAATTATTTGATTGTATGTAAAAGCAATGTAAGGAAAATACTGGAAAATAGGTATATTTGAAAGAGAGAAATGAGTCCATTTGACCTCTCCCTTCTACTAAACTCATTCTGCATATTGTTTATACCAGCGAATCTGAAATATGAATATAAAAATGGGCATTAAGAGTCAGCTGGGGAATGTGCTTAAAAAGATTCTAGGCTCCATTCCCAGAAATTCTAATGTAGGTCACACATTGGTAACATATTGAGGGATACAAATCTGTACTATTTACTTTATAATTTACCACGTTCTTTTGGATTTTCTGTACGTTTAGATTTTTTATCTTCATATTTTCCATGTCTTCACACCTACACTGCAAACTCCTATGGGGCATATATTTTATAATTGTGTGTCTCCATTGCTCCTAGTATAGCTAGAAGTGTCTCTACAATTGAGGGTTGGCTTTACTAATTAGTAAGCTGTGTAACTATAGTTACATAATTTGTTCAAGCTTAATTTGTTTCATATGTAAAATCTTTTTTCCTCACCCATGAAAGACAGATACCATACATCTGACAATTGCTGAGTCAAATGAAATAATGTATAAAATATATAGTGTAATTTTAGTATAAGATTTCACTGATACATACTGTGGAGATACAAGTGCTTTTTTTTTGAGACAGGGTCTCGCTCTGTTGCCCAGGCTAGCGGCACGATTATGGCTCACTGCAACCTTGACCTTTCAGGCTCAGGTATCCTCCTGCCTCAGTTTCCCAAGTAGCTGTCGCCATGGGCTCATACCACCACCCCCAGCTAATTTTAAAAAAAATTATTAATATTTGTAGAGACAACATCTCCCTGTGTTTCCCAGGCTGATCTTGAACTCCTGGGCTCAAGCAATCCTCCTGCCCCAGACTCCACAGTGCTAGAACAGGCATGAGCACTGTGTTCGGCCTCCCCCTTGTTTTTTTTTTTAACCTTGTAGAAAAAGAGGGTGATTCTAAGTCTGAGATGCCACATTTCATAGCATGTCAGTTGCAACATATGTTTGAGTGATTGCTGTGGGTCTGGTATATTTAATGCTCCAATTATAGTATGTTAAAGATTATTGGGTTACCGTCTTTCAGTTAGCATTAGCAGTGTTTCCTAAAGGAAAAAATCAGATTTCGTTTAATATGGCCAAGTTAAGTTTTTAAAACAAACATATTTGTATTCACTTACAAGTTATTTCTTTGGCATCCCTTGTAAGCCTTTAGACACAGCCTTCTTGCCTAATTTACAGCTTTTAATTTGGGTGCAATTTTTCTCTTAAACATCAAAAAATTACTCATTAACTACTTGAGTAGCAGACTGCCCTTTGAGCTGGTTTGTTTCCATTTCACAGAAGGGGAAACTGAGACTCAGAGTGCTTAGGTAACTAGCTCAAGATTCCCATCTTATAAGTGACAGAGCCACATAAATCCAGGTCTATGGGACTTGAAAACCTTTTTTTACCATATGTCTCAGTTAAGCACCGTGCTGGTTGGTTACTGAGAGTGACAGAAAGATGAGAATGCTGTAAGCAAACCCTGGAGCAACTCTTCGGATAGTGTATGAAAGAGAGTAGGGTAACTTAATATGGCATCCACGGTAAAAGCTACATCACAGATCTTCCGAGTATGGTGACATCCTGAAGATAGTACTGTTGAATTTCGAGTGAAGCATAGTTTTTAAGAATGAGTAAGGATTTATGGAGAGAAAATGATTCCAAGTAAAGAGAAAAAGAACCTATGCCATAGGATAGAGGCCTAAACAGTAGTAGTGAGTGAGTGGCCAAATTTAGGATACACCTTCAACCAGTGCATCAGCTCCTCATCTTAGATGCTGCTGCTCCTGTCGACCTACTTGTATTTGAGGAAAATTGAAATGTAATAAGATATCCAGGGATGGAGTTTACAATGTATTTTCCTCACTATTTTCTACTATCACGTTGAACAGTTTTCTTTACGGTCTAAACATCAGGGGCAAAGTAGGCTTTTATGGGCTGGTCTGGGAAATAAACTGTGATATGCTTTGTTTCTAGGAGATAATTCATGTTGAGTTCCTACTCAATTTATGGCAACATAAACTGTGATTTAGAGACTGGTGATTTAGAGACTTGCTGTATTATTAATAGTATTTCTTTATAAAGTATCTCTTGGTCAGCATTCTCTTCAAAATTGTCTAATACAAGATTTCAATAAGAATGTATAGTGACCCTAGACTAAAAATTAGGATTATTTGACATGTCATGAGAAGGAATGGTAGAAAGGATTAAATGACCACAGAAAGTGTGGAAGCTAATGATCCATTTCATCATCAACATTAGACTTAATGTTTACAGCATGTTGACTTAAAATAGTTTTCCAAAGTACCTTGGATTTTTTTTTTTTTACTTTAAATGTAAAAATATTTGATGTTTAGAGTTTATCCACCTTGAATAATAATACGTTCAGATTCTTGAACTTTTAGACTTACCAGCACATTTGACAACATACGTAGTTTGTAAACTGAAGGAGCCTGTGAAGACAAGTAATGTGGGTTTATTCTGAGACTTCTACTTCTGAATTCTCTACTACAGGTTGTATGCCACGGTGATTAAGATTAGTTTCCAGGAAGACAGCAGAAAGAATTGAAATTCTGGGAAATTCCTCTCCATGTTCCTGTTTTTAAAAATTCCTTTATGAGGAGCCGGGGGCTTGTGCCGTAATCCTGATAACTCGGGAGGCTGAGGTGGGAGGATCACTTGGGGCCAGGAGTTCAAGACAAGCCTAGGCAATGTAGCGAGACGGCGTCTGTAAAAAAAAAAATAAATAAATAAAAAAAATTTAGCCGTGTGTGGTGGCGCAAGCCTATAGTCCTAGCTACTTGGGGGAACTAATTCCCCCAAGTTTGAGGCTGCAGTGATATGATTGTGTCACTGCCCTCTAGCCTGGGTGACAGATCAAGAACCCACCTCCAAAAAATAAAACAAAATTTTAAATTCCTTTATTAAATTGCAATAAGAAATAAGAAGCAAAAACACTCTGAGAGTCTCGGTCAGGCTAGAAAATCAGACCCTCCTCAGTATTTACTTCCTGGCTGCTTTTGGTGTGTTGCAATTTGCCCTGCACAATAAGCCCTTCTGGTTTTCACATTGTACTATGAAATACCTTTGGTTGGATTTCCAATTGCTTGCACGGTAAAGAGGATAAATGTCTGTTTAATTTGTTTTTGTTTGTGGTTCCCTTCAGAATATGAGGCAGAGTACCCTGATTTTTCTGGAAATTCTTTCTCGCTTCTCCTCTCCCCGATCCTATTATTCCTTATAGCTGAGACTGCTGGTTATTTGCCAACATCCATTTCCCCATTCTTTGGTTAGTAAGAGTCCCTGAGTTTTACATGGGCATGTATGCGGCTGCTCACCTAGACCCTATTTCCCAGTTTCCCTTGTAGCTAGGTACGCCATGTGGTTAAGTTCTGACCAGTGGGTTTGTAAGTATTAGAAGAGATGTGTACAGCTCTAGATCCTGCCCTAAGAAAAGATGTATCCTTACTTTTTCTCCTTCCCAATGGCTAGAATGCAGACATGATAAGGGAAATTACCAACAGCTATCCTATGCTACAAACTGCAAGCCATAGTAAGGATAACTTATCAAAAAGATAGAAGGAGCTTGGGTCATACTAGCCTAGGACTGTTAAGTGTGGACTGTTAACATGAGAAACTTCTATCTTGTTTAAGTCACTACTATTTTTTATTTAATTATAGCAACCCTACCTGTATGTACTTCCTTAAAAACTTCTGGACTCCTGGCCAGGCGCGGTGGCTCACACCTGTAATCCCAGCAATTTGGGAGGCCGAGGCGGGCGGATCACGAGGTCAGGAGTTTGAGACCAGCCTGACTAACACGTTGAAACCTCGTCTCTACTAAAAATACAAAAATTAGCCGGGCATTAGCCTGGCGTAGTGGTGCTGCGCGCCTGTTATCCCAGCTACTTAGAAGGCTGAGAAAGGAGAATCGCTTGAACTCGGGAGGTGGAGGTTGCAGTGAGTCGAGATAGTGCCACTTTCCTCCAGCCTGGGCGACACAGCGAGACTCTGTCTCAAAACAAACAAACAAAAATGATGGAACCCTGTGGGAAGTTTCTCTTGTTTGGGTCATCTGCTAGTCTGCTAGGGACTGTGCTAATGCCCATAAAGACGGAGAGCACTGGTGTTAGTGACGCTGGAAGATTTTCTGGATTGGATTGACAATTCTTCATAGGATGAATAAGCTTAAAAATCAATATGAGGCTTACGAATATAAAACTATAATAAAGAGAAACAGGGATCCTATAGACTTAGCAGAGAACTGTGCCCCTAACATAGTTTAATTACTCAGAGAAAGTTACAGAAACCAATGTAATCAGTGAGCTAAAGGGTCCATTATTGAAATATTATGGAAGATTTCTATTAAATGTCAGAAAAAAGTAACACAGCACAAGGAGACAAACACAAACTGGTTTTTAGGTGGTAATTAGCAGACTTAACACTCTAAAAGACTAAATCAGTAAAGCAGAGAACAAACCTGAGACACACCCACAGTGTGCAAGAAGACAAGATATCTGTTAAGTTAGTAAGACAAGGTACCCATTGTGGTACTACTTGAAGATTCATGTGAATAAGGTAAAGTATTAAAGATAAAAGAGAAGAAAACTTTATATTCCTAGCAGAAGAGCTCAGGGCTACACATCAAGAATTGTGCATACCACTGGGGATTGCATCCTTTTAATATTTAAAAAATTATATTAATAGAGACTTGCAACCAACCAGTAAAAAGGTTACTTTCTTTTTTTTTTTTTTTTTTTTTTGAGATGGTGTTTCACTCTTGTTGCCCAGGCTAGATACAATGGCATGATCTCGGCTCACCGCAACCTGCACCTCCCAGGTTCAAGCAGTTCTCCTCCTCAGCCTCTCAAGTACCTGGAGTTGCAGGCATGCAGCACCACACCCGTCTAATTTTGTATTTTTAGTAGAGACCGGGTTTCACCATGTTGGTCAGGCTCGTCTCACACTCTTGACCTCAGGTGATCCGCTCACCTTGGCCTCCCAAAGTGCTAGGATTACAGGCGTGAGCCACCGCACCTGGCCTAAAAAGTTTACTTTCAAAGGACCTAAAATCATATTGACAGATTACTTTTCTGTGACAATTGCTGAAATACAATGAAATTATCCCTAATTCTTCAGTTTGTCATTTGGTACAAAAAGGAAGCCATAGAACAATCTTCTGGGCCGGACACAATGGCTCACGCCTGTATTCCCAGCACTTTGGGAGGCTGAGGTGGGTGGATTACCTGAGATCAGGAGTTCGAGACCAGCCTGGCCAACGTGGTGAAACCCTGTCTCTACTAAAAATACAAAAAATTAGCTGGGCGTGGTGGTGGATGCCTGTAATCCCAGCTACTCGGGAGCCTGAATTAGGAGAATTGCTTGAACCTGCAAGGCAGAGGTTGCCGTGAGCGGAGATTACGCCATTGCACTCCAGCCTGGCCAACAAGAGTGAAACTCCATCTCAAAAAGAAAATAAAAAGAGCAATCTTTTATATGACTTTATACATAAAAACTCCAAAATACAGTGCCGAATTATCTTTGTTACTGTCACTTGGAACAGCACTAATGACTATTCACTTAACATTTTTGGTTCTCCTTTAGGGTATATGATGTAATTGTATTTCTCCCGTTTGAAGCATGACCACTTGACTGGCTTTGGCTAGTGGCATGTGAGTGGAAATGTTAGTGTCACTTTTGGTCAGAAGCCATTATTAAGTCTGTGTATAATTTCCTACATTCCCTTCCCCCATCCATGGTAACTGGCAGTATCTCAGGTGATAAAGATCCTGTCACCTTGAATAAGGATGCTGTAAGAAGCTTCCATAAAGTTATCTCTTTATAGACATGTAATGTGAATAAGAAACCTTCATTTTAAGCCACTGAGCTTTTAAAATTGTTACTCCAGTATAACTTGATTTATCCTAACACATAAGTATTAAAGTATAATAACTCTCAAACAACTGAGGTTAGCTTTTTACAACATAAGGAGACAATATGGGCTGGGCGCAGTGGCTCACACCTGTAATCCCAGCACTTTGGGAGGCCAAGGCGGGCAGATAACATGAGGCCAGTAGTTCAAGAGCAGCGTGGGCAACATAGTGAAACCCTGTCTCTACTAAAAATACAAAAATTAGCCAGGCATGGTGGCACACGCCTGTAGTCCCAGCTACTCAGGAGGCCAAGACAGGAGAATTGCTTGAACCTAGGAGGCAGAGGTTGCAGTGAGCCGAGATTGCACCACTGCACTCCAGCCTGGGTGACTGAGCGAGACTCTGTCTCAAAAAAAAAAAAAAAAAAGTGTGAGAAACTCAGTGGTCTGGTAGGAAGACAGACGACATTTAATAAGCTCAACACTTACTCCTATTTAAGATACTTAGAGTAGAATAATGCTTTAATAGACTGTTTCAATTGTATGCATAATGTTGAAATGTTTCAGTTTAAAATCGAGCATTGTTTTGAAAGTTTTGACTAGTGCTTTAGATATAAAATATAAATGAAAGTTAAGCATTGGAAATGGAATATGTTTTTTGCCACTGATGGGGTTCTCTATCTAGAATAGTCAAATTTTAAAAATTAATAGTCTATTAAAAGTGACTGAATTTAAGCATATAAAATATAGCAATTAGTAGTTAGAAAATGAGATTTTTAACATAAAAAAAATCTAGGTCTAGTCTTAAGCATGGCATACATCATACTTTGAAATCTGAAAGAAGACCTTGAGGAAAGAGTATTCCCTTGTTGAAGAAGATAAGAATTGTCCTGTGATTCCCAAAATAATATATAAGTTTGGTGTCATTTAATTCAAAATCAGTAGTATATTAGTGGGAATGAGTTTTTAATTTTTAATTTATTGAGCTGTAATTGCATACAATAAAACATAGTTTGAATTTTGAGAGTGCATTTACTGATGTAACCCACACCCTAATCAAGATACAAAGATTGTTTCTCTCCCCTTAGAAGTCATTTTGGCAGCCTGGCACGGTGGCTCACGCCTGTAATCCCAGCACTTCGGGAGGCCGAGGCGGGCGGATCACGAGGTCAGGAGATCGAGACCATCCTGGTTAACACAGTGAAACCCTGTCTGTACTAAAAATACAAAAATTAGCCAGGCGTGGTGGCGGGCGCCTGTAGTCCCAGCTACTCGGGAGGCTGAGGCAGGAGAAGGGCATGAACCCGGGAGGTGGAGCTTGCAGTGAGCCGAGATTGTGCCACTGCACTCCAGCCTAGGTGACAGGGCGAAACTCCGTCTCAAAAAAAAAAAAAAAGTCATTTTGGCTGGGCACAGTGGCTCGTGCCTGTAATCCCAGCATTTTGGGAGGCTGAGGCGGACAGATCACAAGGTCAGGAATTCAACACCAGCCTGGCCAACATGGTGAAATCCCGTCTCTATTAAAAATACAAAAATTAGTCGGACGTGGTGGCAGGCGCCTGTAATCCCAGCTACCCAGGAAGCTGAGGCAGGAGAATTATTTGAACCTCAGAGGCAGAGGTTGCAGTGAGTTGAAGTCATGCCACAGCACACCAGCCTGGGCGAAAGAGTGAGACTCTGTCTCGGAGGGAAAAAAAAAAAAAGTCATTTTATGCCACTTGCCAATCACTCCCACCCAGCAATAGCCACTGAACTGATTTCTGTTCTCATAGATTATTTTCCTGTTTTTTTCAACTTCATGTGAATGAAATCATATAGTATGAACTTTTTTGTGACTGACATTTTTGACTTGAAATAATTTCAGAAAGTTTTGAGATATATTTGTTATTGCATATATCAGTAGTTTACTTACTGAAGAATATTCCATTTTACACATTTTTCTGTTGATGGGTTGTTTCTGATGGGTAAATACACTCACTCCATCCCTCAGTATCTGTGGGGGACTGGTTCCAGGACCTCCCTTGCACACCAAAATTTGCAGATGCTCTAGTCTCTGATACAAAATGATGTAGTATTTGCCTATGCACATCCTCCCATATACTTTAAATCATCTTTAGATTGCTTACGTAGTGTAAATGGTATGTCAATAGTTGTTTATACTGTGCTCAGGGAATAATAGCAAGAAAAAAATGGCTGTACATGTTCAGTACAGGCGTATTTTTTCTCCAAATGTTTTCAATCTGTGGTTGGTTGAATCCATGGATGCAGAATACACAGATACAGCAGGCCAACTGTACTTAAGAGTGGAATTGCCAGATTGTAAGATAGGTGCCAAAGTGACTAAACCACTTGAAACTGGTGCAAGTGACTTTTGACAATTACTCTCGGTTTCTTCTTGAAAAATAGAGATGGAATTCGTATTCTCTTCAGAATATGGTAAAATGTTTCAGTTAATACTCTTTAGAACCACTCTAATATATGCATTGAGAGCTAATACATGTGTGAAATACATGAATACACATATCGGGTGTGTTTACTCTTTTGGATGGGGAACTTGATTAAAAGTGTTAAAGGTCACACTCTAGGTGGAGGGAGGAGTCATGCATATATATGTATTATAGTAGTGTAAGTTTTCTTTGATAACTATAAATCTTCACATAGACTACAGTGTGTGGTTAAGAAGGAAACTAGTGGAAATTCATGTTTCTCTGTTTCTAGAACATTAAAGGATATGTGAAGTTTTGTGTATTTGCTAATTGGCTGGCTTCTTCCTTTTCAAAAGTTGACTATAGATTATACCCAGGCATGGCTGCCTTGTACCACTTAGCCCTTGAAAAAAGTTTGTCTTGCAGCTTTCTTCTAGAGCAACTTTTAAAAATACTACTCCATTTAGATTTTCTTCAAATGAAAATTCTTTATGTGTTCTAATTTTTTCTGAATGGACTTGCCCTATTTCTTGTTACTCATGCACTTAATATGCTGGACTAGTTGTAGTTGCATGGTATGCTAATTGAGTTATTTTGGAAACTTCATTCCTTATGAATGCTCTTTTGAGTAGTTAAATATAAAAAGAGGGAATGGTTCTTAGCACAAACCACAGATTCCTGAACGAGTCATTTAGATCATTCCTACGTATGTGGAAAAATTACATCACCACCCAGTGTTGCATTTTCTATTTATACTATACTACCTTAAAATAATACATGAAAAAAAAATCCATCTTGTCTTCATAAAAACAATATAAAGCAGGCAGCAAATGAAACTCATGGTAAGGTATTTCAGAAAATGCTATGAAATGAAGCATCTTAGCTAACTGATGGTTTATCTTTAGATTTCTAGAGAGACTTAAAAGATGTGGGCATATACCTTCCTGCCTTTTCATTTATGCCATTCTCTTGATACATTCATCTATGTTAATAAAAATATTGCAAGTTATTGATGACATTTGATTTTTTTTAGCTTAAAATTTATTAACTCTGGGTTTGAAGGCCACAGTTATTTTTGTTCTATGCATGTTTACGTGTTTTTATTTTGCCAAATAGGAAAGTTAGATTGTCTTTTCTCTCTTTGAAAACATAAGTGCATGAGAACACCGTGGTAGCGCTTTAACTGGTGGATGCTATTAAAGGGACTAAATTCTGTCTAAAAATACCATGCTGGTATTTATGATAAATTTAGTGAAAAGAGCTTGTCATGAAACAGGCACAATATCTAAATTTTAGGAAAACATAGGTGCATACATATGAACGAAAAACACAGAGCATATATGAAAATCTAGTGGTCATCACTGGGTATTGGGAATGCAGGTAATTTTTTTCTAACGTATCTTTTAGTGAGCAAGTATTTTCTAAAAAGGAAGAAAATTGATCTCTTTAGTGTGATCTCTTTGAGACACGGGCTTGTTGGTGAATAGTGCTCACTGCACAGTGGTTTGGTAAGGTTTCAGTGCACAATGACAATTTATGATACTTTTAAGTATCTTTTTAAAATCTGTATAATTCAAATTGCTTCCTAAGTTTAGTGATGTTTATTATGAGGAAGAGGAAACAGAGAAATCCTTGTAATGCCATCCATCTAACGCTTTTCTCCTTGTTTCGGGCCAGCTGCTCAATGTGTGATGTATTAAAATTGCCTTCTGACTTACTGCCCTGCTTCTGCATGTTCTCCTTGCATACAGGGATGGCACATGGGAACTCTGCCTCTAATCCCAATCCCTTTGTAATGTGGACACATGGTAGTCCAACTGATAATCCGCTTTTACCCTGGTGATTCAGTTGTTTAAAGAAAAGTTTTTCTGTTGCGCATGGTGGCCCACCCCTGTAATCCCAGCACTTGGGGAGGCCGAGGTGAGTGGATCGTTTGAGCCTAAGGGTTCACGACTAGCCTGGGCAACATGGCAAAACCCCATCTCTACAAGAAATACAAAAATTAGCCAGGCAGTGGTGGTGCATATCTGTAGCTGCTCAGGAGGCTAAGGTGGAAGTATTGCTTGAGCCCAGGAGGCAAAAGCTGCAGTGAGCCGAAATTGCACCACTATACTCAAACCTGGGCAACAGAGTGAGACCCTGTCTGAAAAAAAGGAAAAGAAAAAAGAAAAATTTTGTCAGAGGCTTCAGGAATGAATCATTCTCTTAAGCATTTGCTTACTTTAGACAGGGTCTCCCTCACCTAGGCTGGAGTGCAGTGGTGTAATCATGGCTCCCTGCAGCCTCAACCTCCTGGGCTCAGGTGATCCTTCCACCTCACCTCCCTACAGGCATATGCCACCACGCCCAGCTAATTTGTTTTTGTATTTTTTTGTAGAGACAGGGTTTCACCATGTTGCCCAGGCTGGTCTTGAACTCCTGGGCTCATGTGATTTTCCTGCTTAAGCCTCCCAAGGTGCTAAGATTACAGGTGTGAACCACCATGCCCAGCCTTTTTTAAAATCTATCACTAAGATTATATGATCACTATACTCTGGTTGTTTATGAGCATTTAAATTAATTTTTATATAAAAAATTAAAAAGTTAGCATGGTCTAGGTGGAATTCCTTCCGTTTTCTCTGTTCTTTGCTGTCCTCATCAAATACTTAGCAGAGCACTTGGAAACTTACAAAGTCTTCTATGGAGATTAATTTTTTTTTTTTTTTTTTTTTTGAGATGGAGTTTCACTCTTGTTACCGTACCTCTTGTTGCGATCTCGGCTCACCACAGCCTCCACCTCCTGGGTTCAAGCAGTTCTCCTGCCTCAGCCTCCTGAGTAGCTGGGATTATAGGCATGCGCCACCACGCCCAGCTATTTTGTGTTTTTAGTAGAGATACATGTTGGTCAGGCTGGTCTCGAATTCCCAACCAGGTGATCAGCCCACCTGTACCTCCCAAAGTGCTGGAATTACAGGCATGTGCCACCATAATTTTGTATTTTTAGTAGAGATAGGGTTTCTCCGTCTTGGTCAGGCTGGTCTCGAACTCCTGACCTCAGGTGATCCATCTGCCTCGGCCTCCCGAAGTGCTGGGATTACAGGCGTGAGCCACCGCACCCGGTGGGAGATTAATGTTTTAAACTGATGCATCTCCCTTATCATCCCCACAAAAAAGGAGAAACTCAGAATATTTGCTTTCTAATTTTCATAGCAGTAAATAGTGAATATTGAGCACTTAGTATTACTTTTTAAGCACTTTACATGCACTATACATGGGTATTATAATAGCTTATTTAGTCTTTATAATCTTTAACATACGAGGTTAAGGAGAATTTTAGAGCTGAGGTAATAAAGTCACAGAAATGAAGTAATATTCCAAGGCTAAGCAGCAAAGGGCAGAGTTCACACTCCTGACTATTATATTAATTGACTGCTAATACCGTAACTTCTAATTGCTGCAGGAACTGGTTTCTGCGGTTTGTTTCTTTCTGCTTGCTGTGTATACACAAAGATGAAATGGTCTGGTTCCTTCCTACTTTCAGCCTCATCACACGTCACTGAAAAAGCTCATGTTTTACAATTGGAGTGTAGAACAGACTCTGATGTGTGTTTCAGTTCTAGCTATGTGATCTTAGGCTAGTTAATCTTATTTGTAAAGTGGCAATAAAATTGGTACCTACCTTTATAAGGCTGTGAAGATTAAGTGAGAACATTTGCAAAAGGGCACAGTGAGTAGTATGTGTAAGTATTCAGTGTTAACTTTTATCTACTCTGAAGGTATTGCCAGACATTGAGCTTTGTCACCAAATAATAAGGTTTACTTGTGTCTGCTTTTATTGGACATGATATATTTAGATGCTGCCTCTTTGCTTAAAGAGAAAAGTTTGCCTACCAGGCTTTCTTCTCACTGATTCTAGGCTTGAAGTTTATTCTGTATAAATTATTTGGCCAGATATATTTTTCATCAGATTGTTACTTTGAAACAGAAGCTTAGGCTTATTTTCTGTGAAGCATTCCCACGCAAACTTAGTGACATTTTAATATGAAATCATTTGCATTAATACCATTCTAAAAAATGTTTTCTGTTTTTTCCCATGCCTGTTGCAAATTTTGTGCAAAATCTGGTTCTTAATCATTATTACATTGGTTTACCTTTGCATCACATATGAATAGCTGTACTTTGCTACTTTTGACTAATACTTTTTCTTCCAAGAGTTAGAATATCATAGCATAATGTTTCAAGAGGATTATTGTTAGACTGACACAATAGTTAAAGGAATGCTTTAGGACAAATGTCTGAAATGTGATATTTAAGCTAGGTCCTAGATGTCCATGTTGAGATTTCCTGGGAATAAAATGGCTTAGTTGGGCATTGGACAGTGTAGTTAAGTAAACCCTGTCTTGACAAAATGATTCAGATATGTGCTTACATTCTTAGGTGACCGGGTTATCGATGTGGGATCTGAATGGCGAACTTTCAGCAATGACAAAGCAACAAAAGATCCATCTCGAGTTGGAGATTCTCAGAATCCTCTTCTGAGTGATGGAGATTTGTCTACCATGATTGGCAAGGTAATAAGTCCATTTGGCAGGAAATAGCAATTGCAGAGTGACCATAGACCTGAGAATTTGGGAACTTTGCAAAAGTATCAGTCACTGCACCAATGGGAAATCTTGACCTGTCTGATAAGATTTGCCAGTAATATCATTGTGAATGATGGCTAACTTGTGTGTGTATTCCATCTTAAAGTGGGGAAGACCATTAAATCAAAATTATATAGCCTTTATATCAGGCCTTTTTTTCATAAATGACATTTTGTATACACACACAAAATGAGTGTAGTGTGGCCTTCATGAGTTAATATTGATATATTCTTTGAATATCAAGAATGTCTTGTCGGCTGGGCGTCGTGGCTCACACCTGTAATCCCAGCACTTTGGGAGGCCAAGGCAGGCGGATCACAAGGTCAGGAGTTCGAGACCAGCCTGGCAAATATGGTGAAACCCCATCTCTACTACAAAAAAAAAAGGAAAATAGAAAAATTAGCCAGGCTTGGTGGCGGGCACCTGTAGTCCCAGCTACTCGCAAGGCTGAGGCAGGAGAATTGCTTGAACCCAGGAGGCGGAGGTTGCAGTGAGCCAAGATCACACCACTGAACTCCAGCCTGGGTGACAGAGTGAGACTCTGTCTCAAAAAAAAAAAAAAAGAAAGAAGTCTTCTCTTTTCTCTCTATACCACTTAAGATAAATGGGAGGTTAGTGTAACCTCTTTTCTGATATTAGTGAATTTATGACTTACCTAAACTTTACATTCCTCATCTGTAAAATGAGAATAAGAGTACAGAGTTTTTGAGGGTTTCATGAGAATGTATGTAAAGTATTTATATAACATGTACTGTATACTGTGTGCTCAGGGAGTGGTAGCTGCTATTATTATGTAAGGCAATAGTATAGTTTTCTTGGCAGCCTGACTCTCACTCTGTTATCTGAGTTGGAAGTAATAGTGACGGTATTACTGAGGGCTAATCAAGGAAGTATACACCATTTTATAACTTCATGTATACTATTGCATAGTCTTTTTTTTTTTTTTCAAAGAAGTCTTGTTTAAAATTTGTCTGTCTGGGCACAGTGGCTCATGCCTGTAATCCCAGCACTTTGGGAGGCCGAGGTGGGTGGAGATCAGGAGTTCAAGACCAGCCTGGCCAAGATGGCGAAACCCCGTCTCTACTAAAAATACAAAAATTAGCCGGGCATGGTGGTGGGCGCCTGTAATCCCAGCTACTCAGGAGGCTGAGGCAGAGAATTGCTTGAACCCGGGAGGCGGAGGTTGCAGTGAGCTGAGATCACGCCACTGCACTCCAGCCTGGGCGACAGAGTGAGACTCTTGTCCAGGCAGGTCTTGAACTCCTGGTCTTAAGCAGTCCTCCCGCCTCAGGCACCCAAAGCACTGGGATTACAGGCATGAGTTTACCATGCCAAACCCTGCATAGTCTGTTTTGTTTTTGAGACGGTCTAACACTGTTGCTAAGGTGGGAGTGCAGCAGTAGCATGATTTCGTCTCACTGTAACCTCCACCTCCCAGGCTGAAGCGATCCTTCCACCTCAGCCTTCCAAGTAATGGACCACAGGTGTGGGCCACGACACATGGCTAATTTTTGTATTTTTTGTAGAGACAAAGTTTCGCCATGTTGCCCAGGCATTCTTGGGCTCAAGTGATCCACCCACCTCGGCCTCCCAAGGTGCTGGAATTACAGGTGTGAGCCACCATCCCTGGGCAAGATAGAAATATTTTTAAGCTGCTAGATTTATCACATAATAAATTTCTATGTGTACTTGGGCATATTTCTCGACTTTCTGTCTTTTCCTGTCCTGGTCCAGTTAGTCAAATGCCATACCACACTGTTTTAATATTTAGTAGCACAAGTTTTCCCTCATTGCTCTTTTTCAGCATTTTCTTCACTAGTCTTTTCCATTTAAAGGTTAAGTTTGTTTCATTTTTAAAAAAAGTTTAGGTTTGTTCACTTGCATTTTTTGTACCTTTGGAGTTGATCATAGGATTTTCCTCTTTAGCTCTATTAATATGGTGTTTTATGTTATTAGATTCTTTAATATATTTGTGGAACAGTCTCCACTTGGTTGATATTACTGCCTTTTAATACCCTGTTGGATTCTGTTTTCTGTGGGGTTTTTTGGTTTTTTTCTTTTGAGACAGGGTCTCTTTCTGTCACCCAGTCTAGAGTGAAGTGATGTAATCATAGCTAACTGCAGCCTCAAACTCCCAGGCTTAGGTGACCCTCCTGCCTCAGCCTTCTGAGTTTTAGCTGAGACCACAGGCATGTACCACCACACTCGGCCTGTTTTGTTTTGTTTTGTTTTTTTGAGATGGAGTTTCTCTCTTGTCGCCCAGGCTGGAGTGCAATGGTGCGATCTCTGCTCACCGCAACCTCCACCTCCCAGGTTCAAGCAATTCTCTTGCCTCAGCCTCCCAAGCAGCTGGGATTACAGGCATGTGCCACCACACCTGGCTAATTGTGTATTTTTAGTAGAGGTGGGGTTTCTCCGTGATCCTCAGGCTGGTCTCACACTCCCGACCTCAGGTGATCTGCCTGCCTCGGCCTCCTAAAGTGCCGAGATTACAGGCATGAGCCACCGCACCTGGCCTGTTTTTTAATATTTAATATTCTCACTGGGGTTTTGGACAGATTCATTTGCAAATTGACACAGGGAAAATTGGCTTCTTCATAATAAATCTTGTATTCACGCTGGGCACGGTGGCTCACGCTTGTAATCCCAGCACTTTGGGAGGCCGACGCAGGCGGATCACGAGGTCAGGAGATCGAGACCACCATGAAACCTCGTCTCTACTAAAAATACAAAAAAAAATTAGCCGGGCTTGGTGGCGGGCACCTGTAGTCCCAGCTACTCGGAGAGGCTGAGGCAGGAGAATGGCGTGAACCCGGGAGGCGGAGCTTGCAGTGAGCCGAGATTGCGCCACTGTACTCCAGCCTGGGTGACAGAGCAAGACTCCATCTCAAAAAAAAAAAAAAAAAAATCTTGTATTCAAAAACTCATAATTCCTTTCCATTTCCTTAGGTATCTTATGTGTCCTTCAGGAGATGTTTGAAAGTTTTCTTCATGAACGTCTCACGTGTTTCTTAAGTTTATTCCAAGATTTTTGTTGTTGTTTTAATTGAAAAATTTGCTTTCCTTGTCTTTTAATTGGTTGATTGTACTTATGAAGGGTATTGATTTCTATTTATCTTGACCTTGCTGCTTTAATGAATTATTTATAGCAGCTGTTTTTTTAGTGATCTTCTTGCATATTCCAGGTATATAAAGGTACTATCTGCAAATAGTTTATCACATCCTTTCCAATTTTGTACTTCCGATTTTTCTCTTGCTTAATAATGTTGGCTAGTTTTTCCAATCAGTGTTACAAAATGGTATCAGTAGGAGGTGCCTTTGTCTTGTGATTTTGGTAATAATGCCGGTAATGTTTCTCCATTAATCATAGTACTTTCTCTGGGCAGAGGAGAGTGGTTTTCTAATGTAAAGAAGTACTCGTGTAGCGTCCTGTGAGTTTTTATCAAAGATGAACTTTGAATTTTGTTCATTTGCCTTTTTAGCACCTTTGGAGATGATCATGATTTTTCTTCTTACATCTATTAATATAATGTTTTACATTATTTGATTCTCTAATAATATCTTGTGGAACAATCTCCAGTTGGTCATGATATACTACCTTTTAATATGCTGTTGGATTCTGTTTTCTAGTATTTAATATTTTTTATCATATTTCTAAGTGAAATTAGACTGTTTCTTTTTCCATTGTTTTGTCAGGTGTTTGTATCATATTTCTGTTTATACACTGTAAGCTTCCTATTTTCTTTGTTCTTGAACAGTTGTTAGAATTACATGTTCATTTAGTATAGATGAGCAGGATGCACAATTCAGATTTCTAGTCTATATAGAATCAGATCTTGTAAGCTATATTTTCATAGAAATGGTCCATTTTTCATGCTTTCAAAAAATCTTTTCATAGTTACAAAACTGTTTTATAGGGCACAGGAGCTGCAAGTTTTGATGAATTTGGCAATTCTAAGTACCAGAATCGGAGAACAATGAGCAGTTCTGATCGGGCAATGATGAATGCATTCAAAGAAATCACTACCATGGCAGACAGAATCAATCTACCTCGAAATATAGTTGTAAGTTCTTGTCTGTCTCCTTTAAGCCATTCTGGCATTGACTTTGCATAATTTAATGAACACATGAAATTTTGATATTGCAGCTAATTAAATGACGTAGAGTTAAACTTAGTTTCTCTGCTTTGAAGGATCGAACAAATAATTTATTCAAGCAAGTATATGAACAGAAGAGCCTGAAGGGAAGAGCTAATGATGCTATAGCTTCTGCTTGTCTCTATATTGCCTGTAGACAAGAAGGGGTTCCTAGGACATTTAAAGGTAAGTTTTTAGCTTTTTTTGTGTTTTGTTTGTTTGTTTGAGACAGGGTCTCACTTTGTCCCCCAGACTGGAGTGCAGTGGCGCGATCTTGGCTCACTGCATCCTCCGCCTCCCAGGTTCAAGCTGTACTCCTGCCTCAGCCTCCTGAGTAGCTGGGATTACAGGCACGTGCCACCACACCTGGCTAACTTTTGTATTTTTAGTAGAGACAGGGTTTCGCCATGTTGGCCAGGCTGGTCTCGAACTTCTGACCTCAGGTGATCTGCCCACTTTGGCCTCCCAAAGTGCTGGAATTAACAGGCGTGAGGCACTGTGCCCATCCTAAAATAGCATTTTCTACATCATATTAAAGAAACAGACCAATGTCAGGCAGCTTTGACACTTAGAAGCTAAGTCATCTTTATTGTGACTATAGTAATCCAATTGAGCATCATTTGCCAGTGCCTACTTATTTTTGTTCCTTGACAGCAAATTCATAGCATGTTCTTTTAGGCTGTTTTCCCATGTAGACTCATTTTAATCCATGTAAGCACACTACGTTCTTTTCTAGTGAGATCTTTTGATGGACTGTTACTTTGTGGGCTTTCAGAAGGCCTGTAATCGTAAACCAAAGTAGGCCATTTATACATTTGGTTTCATGAAAATAGTTTCCATTTCTAGCACCGGTCTCTGTAGATGAGGGAGTCAAGCTTTAGAAAGTATCAGTGAAGGCCAGGTATGGTGACTCACACCTGTAATCCCAGCACTTTGGGAGGCTGAGGCAGCTGGGTCACGAGATCAGGAGTTCAAGACCAGCCTCGCCAATATGGTGAAACCCCGTCTCTACTAAAAATACAAAAATTAGCCAGGTGTGGTGGTGCGCGCCTGTAGTCCCAGCTACTCAGGAGGCTGAGGCAGAAGAATCACTTGAAACCGGGAGGCGGAGGTTGCAGTGAGCCAAGATCACGCCACTACACTCCAGCCTGGGTGACAGAGTGAGACTTCATCTCAAAAACAAAAAAAGAAGTTATCAGTTAAGTTTTTTCTCTTGAGGTGTATTGTTTGCACTTTTACACTTCAGTTAAGAACTGGTATTTTTCATCTAGTTTGCAGTTACATGTGAATATGTGATAATTTGTTCAGTGTTGCTCACTGACTTCCACTACCAAAGCTCAGTTTAGCTGAAGACTATACTTAACCCTTTTTTCATCCAGTGAGTATTCATTTTTTATGTTTTCTTATGTAAAAGTGAAGAGGTGATGGCCTTTATCATCATCTTTTTTGTTGTTTTTATAACTAAAACAGAGCTTTTGTTAAATTTCTTCTGAAAGTGTATGGTGGTTGCATCTGGGAATAACAGGGCCAAATATTTTCTCATTGAGCTACAGCCCATAATCGCAGGGATTTCATGTACACATGACATTGTGTTGCCTAAGGGGCACCCTTTAGCTTGAGTATTTTCTTTCACTTCCTTGGTAACACTGCTTACAACAGCTTAATACATAAATATCAAAGAATTTTTCATTTAAAGAAATTTAGTTGCATGAATTAATCCTTAGAGCAATTAATATTTTGAAAGATTAAGACCTAAATTTAGCCAGGCACGGTGGCTCACGCCGGTAATCTCAGCACTTTGTGAGGCCGAGGCAGGTAGATCACGAGGTTAGAAGTTCAAGACCAGCCTGGCCAAGATGGTGAAACCCCATCTCTACTAAAAATACAAAAAATTAGCCAGGTGTGGTGGCAGGCGCCTGTAATCCCAGCTACTCGGGAGGCAGGAGAATCACTTGAACCCAGGGGGCAGAGGTTGCAGTGAGCTGAGATCATGCCACTGCCCTTAGCCTGGGCGACAGAGTGAGACTCTGTCTCAAAAAAAAAAAAAAGTGTGATGAACATTAAAGTTAATTTAGAAATTTGCAATTACCTCTGTGGGAAGTATCACTGAGGGGATTAGGATTTCATCTTTAAGGTATGATTGAATGTTTTACAATTAGAATGTATATTATGTTTATAATTAGAAATGGTACATTTTAAGATGAACTATATGGCTTAAGTGAATTGATTTAATTTTTTTTCTTTTAGAGATATGTGCTGTATCACGAATTTCTAAGAAAGAAATTGGTCGGTGTTTTAAACTTATTTTGAAAGCGCTAGAAACCAGTGTGGATTTGATTACAACTGGGGACTTCATGTCCAGGTTCTGTTCCAACCTTTGTCTTCCTAAACAAGTGCAGATGGCAGCTACACATATAGCCCGTAAAGCTGTGGAATTGGACTTGGTTCCCGGGAGGAGCCCCATCTCTGTGGCAGCAGCAGCTATTTACATGGCCTCACAGGCATCAGCTGAAAAGAGGACCCAAAAAGGTAGGGTTCATCATCAGGAAGTGTGGCAGTAAACTGAAATTTGCAGCATGTGATTGTTTTTCCATTTTAAGTCTGAACCAGGTAAATAGCAAGAACCCACATTTGACCAGGCGCGGGGGCTCACGCCTATAATCTCAGCACTTTGGAAGGCCAAGGCGGGTGGATCACCTAAGGTCAGGGGTTCGAGACCAGCCTGATCAACATGGTGAAACCCCATCTCTACTAAAAATATAAAAATTGGCTGGGTGTGGTGGTGGGGCTTATAATCCCAGCTGTTCAGGAGGCTGAGGCAGGAGAATTGCTTGAACCCAGGAGGTGGAGGTTACAGCGAGCCGAGATTGTGCCATTGCACTCCAGCCTGGGCAACAGAGCAAGACTCCATCTCAAAAAAAAAAAGAAAAAACCCCACATTTAAGACATCATTCCTCAACATCAAAACGTTAAGAAAATATGTTTTGCTTTTAAGTAGTTTATAAAAAAAAGTTCAGAGACATAACCCTGTAAACAAACCTAATTTTTTCCCATTTGAATTATTTTAGTTTGTACATCTTTTATTCTTACAAGTTCTTTTTTCTCCCTAAATATATTCCTCCTGATCATTTTGAATACTCTTTTCCTCCCCAAACTTACCTTTTTGAATCTTACGGTTCAGGGAGGCATGCTTTGTTTCTCACTGCTTGGCATGGGATCCTACAGATAGACACACTGTAAAATATGTGTTGGCCATCAGCCTTTAACATTCTGTGAAGGTTGGTTTTTTCCCATTTTGCACACTATTTTACAGTTTCTTAAAACAAATTCTGAAATAAGTAGATGTGAGTAGTTCAGCCATCTAAAGCCATGTTTAAATTTAGTGTTGTAGGAAAACTTTCACCAGAAGTATTAAGTGAATTTCTTTCTTTTCCTTTTTTTTTTTTTTTTTTAAACAGTCTCCCTCTGTTGCCCAGGCTGGAGTGCAGTGGCACAATCTCGGCTCACTGCAACCTCCACCTCCTGGACAAGCTATTCTCATGCCTCAGCTTCCTGAGTAACTGGGACTACAGCCACGTGCCACCATGCCCAGCTAATATTTGTAGTTTTAGTAGAGATGGGGTTTCACCAAGTTGGGCAGGCTTGTCTCGAACTCCTGGCCTCGTGATTCGCCTGCCTTCACCTCCCAGTGTGCTGGGATTATAGGCGCAAGCCACCACACATGGCCCACTAACTCCCTTTTAAAGTTAGAAGTGACTACTCCTTTCTAAGTCTTTGAGGATTACAGAAGTTATGAACAAATGCATGTAAAGAAATTCATAAACTAGGTGCGGTGACCAGCCTCCTGGCCAACATGGCAAAACCCTGTCTCTACTAAAAATACAAAAAAATTAGTCGGGTATGGTGGCACATACCTGTAATCCCATTTAGTAGGAAGGCTGAGGCAGGAGAATCACTTGAACCCAGGAGGCAGAGGTTGTAGTGAGCTGAGATCATGCCACTGCCCTCCAGCCTGGGTTGATGGAGTGAGGCTCTTTTTCAAAAAAAAAAAAAAAAAGTTGGTGGCAGGGTGCGGTGGCTCACCCGTGTAATCCCAGCACTTTGGGAGGCCAAGGTGAGTGGATTGCTTGAGGCCAGGAGTTCAAGACCAGCCTCGCCAACATGGCAAAACCCCATCTCTACTAAAAATACAAAAATCAGCCCAGCATGGTGGTGCACACCTGTAGTCCCAGCTACTCGGGAGGCTAAGACATGAGAATCTCTTGAACCTGGGAGGCAGAGGTTGCAGTGAGCCTAGATTGCACCACTGTACGCCAGTCTGGGAGACAGAACAGGACTGTCTCAAAAAACAAACAAAAACAGAAAGTGAGTTAGTGAATTACTGGCCTCAATAACTTTGTAATACTCTATTCACGACAGCCTTCAGCTTAGGCTATATGTTGAAAAAAGTAATAAATGATAGGAATAATTAGAGAAAGGAAGCCAATCATTAGTTATTTGAAGGAGCCATTATCCATTCCCTTTGGCCTTCACTCACGTTTTAAGGGAATTTTGAGTCTTTTAGTAAAATTGAGAAGTTGCAGCTATGCAGTTTGTCCTTGAGGTACATTCCTAGTTGTAAAGTTTATTCTAACGAACAACATGAAAACATTAGTCTTGTTGCCTTCTGCTTTTTGGCTTTATATGTAAAGTCTTCTTCAAATGTAAGGTCTTTCTCTTCCCTGCACAGCAGGCAGTTGACATTCAAATAGTTGGCATTTATTGGTATTTAGATGTAGAATAATGTAGTGCGGTGTGAGATACGGAAATTTAAAATTAGCTAATTGTACAATGATGGCAGGCATTCACAGTGAAAATCACTAAAACCTCACTGATTTGAATCAACTGAAAAGGTAGTAAAATGAATTTGTATTAAAAGATGTTTAGGCCAGGCATGGTGGCTCATGTCTGTAATCCCAGCACTTTGGGAGGCCGAGGCAGGTGGATCACCTTAGGTGAGGAGTTTGAGACCAGCCTGGGCAGCATGGTGAAACCCTGCCTCTACTAAAAATACAGAAATTAGCTGGGCATGGTGGCAGGTGCCTCAGCTACTCAGGAGGCTGAGACAGGAGAATTGCTTGAACCAGGGAGGCAGAGGTTGTAGTGAGCCAAGATCTTGCCATTGCACTCCAGCCTGGGTGACAGAGCAAGATTCCATCTCTAAATAAATAAATGATGTTTAAAAATCCATTTTAATAAAGCATTCATAATACTTAACTAAACATTGTAGTGGCAGTCCTTTGGTATTTCTTTTTTTTTTTTTTTTGAGACGGAGTCTTGCTCTGTCGCCCAGGCTGGAGTGCAGTGGCGCGATCTCAGCTCACTGCAAGCTCCGCCTCCTGGGTTCACGCCATTCTCCTGCCTCAGCCTCTCCGAGTAGCTGGGACTACAGGCGCCCGCCACCACGCCCGGCTAGTTTTTTGTATTTTTAGTAGAGAGGGGGTTTCACTGTGGTCTCGATCTCCTGACCTCGTGATCCGCCCGCCTCGGCCTCCCAAAGTGCTGGGATTACAAGCGTGAGCCACTGTGCCCGGCCTGGTATTTCTTTTAATGACTTTGAAAGGAAAAAAGGGACAGTGACTTTAAAGAGTTAAAGTGGATCTATTAGGATTCTGTACAATGTTCGTTTGAGCTCAAAATATTTAAGTATGTGCTTGTAGCAGTGAAAAAATCTCCGTATGCTATATTAAGTAGCTGTTTGATCTCTGATGTATTAAGTAGAAAAAAAGATTGTAGAACAATATTTATAGTGTCACATTTTGTTTTTAATAAGGCCCCTTAACAGAAGTTAGCTAGGGGAGATTTTGCATGGGAGCTTTCAAACACAGGAATATAAAGGGAATTTCTTTACAAGAATATATTTGTGGAGTACTTTTGTGATCCTCGGAAAGATTTATAAAGAAAAAGGAGCAGTTAGTTGTAAATGTGATACCCAGTATAAGATTATAACACTCCTAAGACCCGAACACTATTCATATCTTTTATGTTAGTTAAACCCTTTAAAACATTGACAACCCTGTAAGGTAGTAACTACTAGTAATCATTTTTATTGTTGCTTGTTACTGACTTTAGCTCCCACTTTTTTTTTTTTGAGACAATATTTGGTGAAGTATTATGAATGCTTTATTAAAATGGATTTTTAAACATCATTTATTAATTTACTTACAGATGGAATCTTGCTCTGTCACCAGGCTGGAGTGCAGTGGCGCAATCTCGGCTCACTGCAACCTCCTCCTCCCGGGTTCAGGCGATTCTCCTGCCTCAGCCTCCTGAGTAGCTGGGACTACAGGCGCGTGCCACCATACCTGGCTAATTTTTTGTATTTTTAGTAGAGATGGGGTTTCACCATGTTGGCCAGGATGGTCTCGATCTCCTGACCTGGTGATCTGCCCACCTCGGCCTCCCAAAGTGCTGGGATTACAGGCGTGAGCCACTGCGCCCGGCCTAGCTCCCACTTTCTACCTTTTAGTATGTATTTCTATTATCAGTTTTTAGAAATCACTTCTGATTTTGTTAAGTTTGGCACTTTATACTATCATATCTCACAAATTACAATGCAGGTAGTAGAAAGGAGGTAGGATGGAAATAACATATCTCACAAATTACAATGCAGGTAGTAGAAAGGAGGTAGGATGGAAATAATGGTTAATGTTTTGATTTTTGTCTTTTAGAAATTGGAGATATTGCTGGTGTTGCTGATGTTACAATCAGACAGTCCTATAGACTTATCTATCCTCGAGCCCCAGATCTGTTTCCTACAGACTTCAAATTTGACACCCCAGTGGACAAACTACCACAGCTGTAAATTGAGGCAGCTAACGTCAAATTCTTGAATACAGAACTTTGCCTATTGTACATAGCCTATACATAATGCTGGGTTGAGCCTTTCATGAGGAAAAACAAAAGACATGGTACGCATTCCAGGGCTGAATACTATTGCTTGGCATTCTGTATGTATATACTAGTGAAACATATTTAATGATTTAAATTTCTTACCAAATTTCTTTTGTAGCAATCTAGGAAACTGTATTTTGGAAGATATTTGAAATTATGTAATTCTTGAATAAAACATTTTTCAAAACTAAAGTTTTTGTTATACATTACATGTAACTTATGATACATAATTACAAATAATGCAAATCATTGCAGCTAATAAAGCTGATAGACGTTATTTCCATTACTTACTTATATATACATAGTTTTTTAATAAATTCATGGAAAGAGCAAAAGCTTTTGAGAACCATTGTTAACATCAACATATTTAGTTTCCAGTTTGAAAGGATGTGTATGAGATTTATTAATTTGTATATTATTAAGAAAGAAGTGATGAGCTTAGACCTTGAAAGGCACCAGCTTGAGAGACATTAAAATGTTGTAAGTAAGTAAGTATGTGGTTTTCTCAGTGAGCTTACTGAGCAGAGAAGATGATGCTGGTAAATTAATAGCAGCAGTAGATCAACAGATTTTAATTTTTGGGTGTTAAAATCTTATGTTGTAGAATCTGCATATCCCTGGTTCTTTTTTCTTTGTTAGGGTTACTGGTGTACTCATAGGCTAAAGAGCATTTCATTTATTATTATCTATTATTTATTTTTTGATACAGAGTCTTGCTCTGTTGCCTAGGCTGGAGTCCAGTGGCACAATCTCAGCTCACTGCAACCTCCGCCCCACTTCCAGGGTTCAAGTGATTCTCCTTCCTCAACCTCCTGAGTAGCTGGGATTACAGGTGCCCACTACTACGCCCAGCTAATTTTTTTTTGTATTTTTAGTAGAGACAGGGTTTCGCCATGTTGGCCCGGCTGGTTTAGAACTCCTGACCTCAAGTGATCCACCCACCTTGGCCTCCCACAGTGCTGGGATTAGAGGCGTGAGCCCCCACCTGGCCTAAAGAGCACTTTAAATGAAGATTACTGGGTCTGGGATTGTCCAGTAGTTGTTTTTAACTAGCATCCTTTATGTGATTGTGATGTGTTAGATGTTTTGCCTATCACTCTTTAAGGAACAATGATTTAGGGTCATTTGACTTCTACTCATTGTAAGAGAAGACCAGCAACATTTTGCTCTTTGATCAGGTAGTTTTTACAGGGGACTTGAATTCATACTAGACAGACATCACCACTATTAACTGCACTGCTCTGGAAACAGGTGTCACGGTTCTGAAACATCTGAAAAGAGGTTAGCACTAGACTAGAAAGACAATCTCCTGTTGTGGCCTGGTGGGCAGGGTCAGACTGTGGTTCATAGAGGGACTTTCCCAAGAGCAGACCTCCACTGCCATTCTGCTGACCATGGAGTGGGTATAAGTATTGGCACCATGAAGACAAGTGGTGTTTCTCCCTTGAACAAAACATAGGACACTCCGCCAGTATTGCTCAGAGCTGGGGGAGAACGCCGGAAAAATAATCCAGTCAGGGAGAACCTGTCCCACCCAGCCTGAGGCCTAGGAAGAAGGAAGCTTCAGTCTGTATCTCCCTTCTGGATACCATCTTTGATCCCTAGTATCACACATCTCCACATACGGACTAAGGAACAGGGGTGCTCTCTAGTGTTCCCCAGGTTCTAGTGACTAGCCACAAAGTTCCCCATTCAGTGACCACTGCAGTTATCAAAGGTTATTTTTGCACTTAGTAAAGGTCAGTACCTACACATTACAGAAAATTAGGAAAATACATAAATAAGTCACCCAGAAATAACCAGCATTTTGGTGGGGTTTTTGTTTTTTTTTTTTTTTTTTTTTTTTTTTTTTTTGAGACGGGGTCTCTATAGCCCAGGCAGAAGCGCAGTGACAGGATCTTGTCTCACTGCAACCTCTGCCTCTCGGGTTCAAGTTATTCTGCCTCAGCCTCCCAGTACTTTTTTTTTTTTTTTTTTTCATTTCAGCTTCTTGCTGTGCTTAACAGAAAGGTTCTCACTTTGTCACCCAACCTGGGAGTGCAGTGGCATGATCATACCTCACTGTAACCTCAAACTCGGGGTGAACTGATCCTCCTCAGCTTCCCAAGTAGCTAAAACTATAGGTGCAGGACACCATACCCAGCTAATTTTTTCTTTCTTTGTAGAGACATGTCTCACTATGCTGCTCAGGCTGGTCTGAAACTCCTGGCCTCAAGTAATCCTCCCACTTAAGCCTCCCAAAACACTAATTACAGGCATGAGCTACTGTGCCTGGCCCACATTTTTTTCAGCATAACTGATTAAGATGTAATATGACTGGTTTAGTCTGTTCATTTTTCTGGTTAAAAAGATGTATTTATTAGGTAGCTAGAAAAATTCAGATAAAGGGAAAAGAAAAATCTACCCCTTGCTACTCATGTGTCAACAACATGGTCTTTTTTTTTTTTTTTTTTTTTTTTTTTTGCTGTCCATTTGTAAAGTTTGGATCAGGAGAACTGATTTTGAAGATTAATCTGGGGTCAGAGGGTATGTTTGGACTGTTTTTTTGTTTTTGTTTTGAGAATGAGGCTTGCATTGTAGGCATGTCTTGAAACTAAAGGAATTAAAATGCTAGTTTTTAGAAATCCTCCATAAGCCATCTACCATCAGAGAATACTACAAACACCTCTATGCAAATAAACTAGAAAATCTAGAAGAAATGGATAAATTCCTCGACAAATACACCCTCCCAAGACTAAACCAGGAAGAAGTTGAATCTCTGAATAGACCAATAACAGGCTCTGAAATTGTGGCAATAATCAATAGCTTACCAACCAAAAAGAGTCCAGGACCTGATGGATTCACAGCCGAATTCTACCAGAGGTACAAGGAGGAACTGGTACCATTCCTTCTGAAACTATTCCAATCGACAGAAAAAGAGGGAATCCTCCCTAACACATTTTATGAGGCCAGCATCGTCCTGATACCAAAGCCTGGCAGAGACATAACCAAAAAAGAGAATTTCAGACCAATATCCTTGATGAACATTGATGCAAAAATCCTCAATAAAATACTGGCAAACCGAATCCAGCAGCACATCAAAAAGCTTATCCACCATGATCAAGTAGGCTTCATCCCTGGGATGCAAGGCTGGTTCAACATACGCAAATCAATAAATGTAATCCAGCATATAAACAGAACCAAAGACAAAAACCACATGATTATCTCCATAGATGCAGAAAAGGCCTTTGACAAAATTCAACAACCCTTCATGCTAAAAACTCTCAATAAATTAGGTATTGATGGGACGTATCTTAAAATAAGAGCTATCTATGACAAGCCCACAGCCAATATCATACTGAATGGGCAAAAACTGGAAGCATTCCCTTTGAAAACTGGCACAAGACAGGGATGCCCTCTCTCACCACTCCTATTCAACATAGTGCTGGAAGTTCTGGCCAGGGCAATCAGGCAGGAGAAGGAAATAAAGGGTATTCAATTAGGAAAAGAGGAAGTCAAATTGTCCCTGTTTGCAGATGACATGATTGTATATCTAGGAAACCCCACTGTCTCAGCCCAAAATCTCCTTAAGCTGATTAGCAACTTCAGCAAAGTCTCAGGATACAAAATTAATGTACAAAAATCACAAGCATTCTTGTAAACCAATCACAGACAAACAGCCAAATCATGAGTGAACTCCCATTCACAATTGCTTCAAAGAGAATAAAATACCTAGGAATCCAACTTACAAGGGATGTGAAGGACCTCTTCAAGGAGAACTACAAACCACTGCTCAATGAAATAAAAGAGGATACAAACAAATGGAAGAACATTCCATGCTCATGGGTTGGAAGAATCAATACCGTGAAAATGGCCATACTGCCCAAGGTAATTTATAGATTCAATGCCATCCCCATCAAGCTACCAATGACTTTCTTCACAGAATTGGAAAAAACTACTTTAAAGTTCATATGGAACCAAAAAAGAGCCAGCATCGCCAAGTCAATCCTAAGCCAAAAGAACAAAGCTGGAGGCATCATGCTACCTGACTTCAAACTATACTACAAGGCTACAGTAACCAAAACAGCATGGTACTGGTACCACAACAGAGACATAGATCAATGGAATAGAACAGAGCACTCAGAAATAATGCCGCATATCTACAACTATCTGATCTTTGACAAACCTGACAAAAACAACAAATGGGGAAAGGATTCCCTATTCAATAAATGGTGCTGGGAAAACTGGCTAGCCACATGTAGAAAGCTGAAACTGGATCCCTTCCTTACACCTTATACAAAAATTAATTCGAGATGGATTAAAGACTTAAATGTTAGACCTAAAACCATTAAAATCCTACAAGAAAACCTAGGCAATACCATTCAGGACATACGCATGGGCAAGGACTTCATGTCTAAAACACCAAAAGCAATGGCAACAAAAGCCAAAATTGACAAATGGGATCTCATTAAACTAAAGAGCTTCTGCACAGCAAAAGAAACTACCATCAGAGTGAACAGACAACCTACAGAATGGGAGAAAATTTTTGCAACCTACACATCTGACAAAGGTCTAATATCCAGAATCTACAATGAACTCAAACAAATTTACAAGAAAAAAACAACCCCATCAAAAAGTGGGCAAAGGACATGAACAGACACTTCTCAAAAGAAGACATTTATGCAGCCAAGAAACATGAAAAAATGCTCATCATCACTGACCATCAGAGAAATGCAAATCAAAACCACAGTGAGATACCATCTCACACCAGTTAGAATGGCCATCATTAAAAAGTCAGGAAACAACAGGTGCTGGAGAGGATGTGGAGAAATAGGAACACTTTTACACTGTTGGTGGGACTGTAAACTAGTTCAACCATTGTGGAAGTCAGTGTGGCGATTCCTCAGGGATCTAGAACTAGAAATACCATTTGACCCAGCCATCCCATTACTGGGTATATACCCAAAGGACTACAAATCATGCTGCTATAAAGACACATGCACACGTATGTTTATCGCGGCACTATTCACAATAGCAAAGACTCGGAACCAACCCAAATGTCCAACAACAATAGACTGGATTAAGAAAATGTGGCACATATACACCATGGAATACTATGCAGCCATAAAAAAGGATGAGTTCATGTCCTTTGTAGGGACATGGATGAAGCTGGAAACCATCATTCTCAGTAAACTATTGCAAGGACAAAAAACCAAACACCGCATGTTCTCACTCATAGGTGGGAACTGAACAATCAGAACACATGGACATAGGAAGGGGAACATCACACTCCGGGGACTGTTGTGGGGTGGGGGGAGGGGGGAGGGACAGCATTAGGAGATATACCTAATGCTAAATGACGAGTTAATGGGTGCAGCAAAACAACATGGCACATAGATACATATGTAACAAACCTGCACATTGTGCACATGTGCCCTAAAACCTAAAGTATAATAAAAAAAAAAAAAAGAAAGAAATCCTCCGTAAGCCACCCATATGGTTAAATCAGCTTAATTCCAGATACTGAAATAAAGAAAAATGCCTATTCGAAGGGTAACTAGTAGCATTGTGACCTGTTTTTTCTTCCATCCCTGGCTTCACATGCTTGAGTGTTCTCAAAAGGAGCAGAAGTGGTTGGAATTGGATCCATTGTTAATAACCCTTTTGGGAAGTCATTAAATCTGACTACTGGAACATTTTCACTTTCAGCAAAGAAGCACAGGGCTCCACAGTAATTCTGTTTGGGGCTCAGGCCCTTCAAGCATTCTTCACCTGAGCAGGCCCTAGTCCTTATTTGTCTATTTCTTTGAAGACTGTTCCATATTTTAAATATGGAGGTTTATAGTTGGATGATTTTCTACTAAAACTCAGTGAAGATAATGGAGTGTTCATTCACAACTAAATCTTATTTATTGTGGCAAAATTACTAATACTTAGACATTTTGAAAATTATGGCCAAGCCCTACTTAAGAGTGAAAAGAATCTGACATACTTTGAAAACAATACATTGTAAATTAATGATTCAACGTGACTGATCTCTTGAGTTGTGAAAAATCGTATATAAAAGTGGACACCCACCTTATTGAGAGATGAGCATACTTAGATCTTGAAGCCAGCTTCTGGGGCCTACATTTTAGCAAGTAAGTAATATTACTGAGCTATGGAAGATAGTTTCTATGAAGATAACATGGATCCACTTTGTGCATGTTAGCATTTTTTTTTTTTTGAGACGGAGTCTCTGTCAGCCAGGCTGGAGTACAGTAGCACGATCTCGGCTCACTGCAACCTCTGCCTCCCACGTTCAAGCCATTCTCCTGCCTCAGCCTTCTGAGTAGCTGGGATTACAGGTGCATGCCACCACACCCAGCTAATTTTTGTATTTTTGGTAGAGATGGGGTTTCACTATGTTGGTCAGGCTGGTCTCGAACTCCTGACCTCAGGTTATGTGCCCGCCTTGGCCTCCCAAAGTTCTGGGATTACAGACTTGAGCCACGTCACCTGGCCACATGTTAGCATTTTTAAACAGTTGAAGTCTTCATGAATATGGCTCCTTCCATTTGGGTATTTGAAACATTCACTGGAAGCCACTTTCATTGATAACCTCTGCTATTACTCTGAGTTCAAGGATTTGATTATACGTTCATGAAATCTTAGCTTCAGTGCTCTGGTCCAATCTCCCCATTTGGTATATCAGAGCAGTGTAGAGAAATGAGAAGATCTGCGCAAGTTCTCTTAGTAGCAGCAGAGATGAGACGGACTGAGGTCTTAGTCACTCAATCCAGTGTTCTTTCCACGGAACCATACCATTGAAGCTCACTTCACAGGAGGTTGCCTAAGGACTAACTTTAGTTGTACCCTTCAAATAGAATTCCATTCAGTTACTAAAGAGAATACTTAAAGACAAAACTTCTATCTGGCTTATTGAGGAGACCTTTTGACAGTTTTTGAATTATCTTTAAATCAGCCTAGGTGACAAACAGTTAATAGCCAGAAATTGTTTAGCCTTTCCTCCAAACTTAAATGCTGCTTAAACTAGGTGCCTCTTGATAGTAAGCAATTTGTGTTCAAAGCAACAAATGTACTTTACCAATGGTTGTGTTTGGTTTCTGAGCTAATTTTGTTTCACAGGTGCAAGATTTACTTTAATTATCAAGATGAACAGCTGTGGGGGTCAGCCTGTTACCCATATGGTCCTAATCCAGCCAAGAGGCCTCTGTGCCTCATGCCAATATTTCCAATTGTCAGTGGCCCTGACTTTTCCTGTTGCTGGAGTTTTAATCTCATCTGCCAATTGTGGAGCTATTGAAAGATCTTCTGATCCCCTGAACACCTCCTCATTCTTCCCTTCCCACACACACCCTTCATCAGAATCTCAAGATTGTAAGGCATCACTACAAGAGCCCCATTCAGCTGATCTCTAGGCCACAGAGGCCCCAGCATCTTTCATAAGCATAAACTTCTATTCGTAATCCTCACTAGCATTTCTGGGGCAATATTTAAACTGGCATTTCAGGAGGTTCAAGCTTGCACTTGGTGAAAGAGGAGGAGGGAAAAGGTGACTGAGAGGAAAAAACCTCTTTTTCCCTCTACCCACACACTACTAAACAACTTTTCTGACACTGTAATGTGGGGGTATTTCCCCACACAAACTTAGCAATTCTCCTGGAGACACCAGCTTGGTGTCCTATAATTCAATTCTGCCACTGTTTACCTGGAGATACATGCATCAGATCTCACAGGTTAGGGGCTCATTCCCACAAGAACTGCACCCCAACTTCAGACACCAATTGCAAGTAGTAGGTTGTCACCTGTATCTTTGGCAAAAAGTTGGGGCTCTCACCAGCCTCTCTTTGGGTTCCATTATTGTGCTAGGGCAGCTCATGTGACTCAGAAGTACATTTAACAGCTTATTATAAAGGATATTACAAAAGATACAGTTGAACAAAGAGATGCATAGATCAAATACGTGGGAAGGGCACTGATGGCCTCTCCAGGCACACCTCCCTCCTGGAATCGCCACATGCTCAGCTGCCTGCAAGCTCTCTGAACCCTCTCCTTTTGGGATTTTATGGAGGCTTCATTATGGAGGCAGGATGGATTACATCACTGGCCATTGGTATCAACTTTCAGCACCTCTGGACGTTGGTGGGGAGATGGGACTAACCCCTCTAATCACATGGTTGGTTCCCTAGGCAGCCTGCCAAGAATAATCTCATTAGGACAAAAGATGCTCCCATCACCCAGAAAATTCCAAGGGATTTAGGAGCTTTCAGACTCCATGATCATTCAGGAAACTACAAAGGTTCTATTCAAGTGCCAGTCTAAATACCAAGACCTCCAAGAAGTCTTCACTGAATTCACAAAATTCCAGGTTTGCTTGGAACTGTATAAAGTGCGCCTGGAACATCTTGTAGTTTAAGAAAGCAAGGCGGTACTCAAAGACCAATGGGGTCAAAGTTTGGGACAATCTAAGCATCCAAGAAAAAAGTATAATACATTTAAAAATCCATGCATTCACAGTAATACACAACAATACCAACCACAAAAGCAAAGAAAAACTGAGGGGAGAAAAAGCAAAAGCTTAAGAAAGAACAAGCTAAGAATGGCTGCTAATCAATACAGAAGGAATACTAGAGTTAGAAAATTATTTTGCAACTCCCAATGTAATGATTTATTCAGATGAAGAAAATTGGAAGGATAAAACCACTGAAAGGAAGGTTTTTGGGAAATATAATAAATAATCTCAAGTATTATCTCAAACTGCTTACTAGTTACAAAGGAAAAATGTATCCTTACAAAGAGAGTTCTGGTGATCCACCTTAACCACGTGATTGAACTTAAATAATAGATATTTGACATTACATATCTACTTACGTGATGCAGTAAGAAGTATGCCATACCACCGATGTAGTATTCCTGAAAAAAAGTTTTAATTTTTATCTATTTTCATCTGATGTTTTTGGAAGTTGACTGGTCTAATTTAAAGTCAATTTTTAAAAAGGTTTGCAGTGTAGCAGAAAAAGCACCAGGCAAGAGACTGGTCTTGGCTCTGCCATTTAGCAGCCATGTGAGCCAGGACAACTGCACTCTACTCATTTCACAGGAGTACTCTTGAGGATTAAATGAGATGATATACATGAGACTACTTAATTATAAGATATTAGTACTTAATTGAGGATTAAATGAGATGATATACATGAGACTACTTAATTATAAGATATTAGTACTTAATTGCCTTTTTTTTTTTTTTTTTTTGAGACACAGTCTCCCTCTGTCGCCCAGGCTGGAGTGCAGTGGTGAAAACTTGCTCACTGCAGCCTTGACCTCCTGGGCTCAAGTGATCCTCCCATCTCAGCCTCTGAGTAGCTGGGCCTACAAGTGCACCCCACCATGCCCAGCTAATTTTTTTTTTTTTTTCGATACAGAGTCTCGCTCTGTTGCCCAGGCTGGAGTGCAGTGGCACGATCTTGGCTCACTGCAACCTCTGCCTCCCAGGTTCAAGCAATTCTCTGCCTCAGCCTCCCGAGTAGCTGGGATTACAGGCACATGCCTCCAAGCCCAGCTAGTTTTTGTATTTTTAGTAGAGACAGGGTTTCATCATGTTGGCCAGGCTGGTCTTGAACTCCTGACCTCAGGTGATCCACCCACCGCAGCCTCCCAAAGTGCTAGGATTACAGGCGTGAGCCACCGCACCCAGCATTTTTTATTTTTTAATAGAGTCGAGGTCTTGCTATGTTGTCCAGGCTGGTCTCGAACTCCTGAGCTCAAGCAATCTTCCTGCCTCGGCCTGCCAAAGTGCTGGGATTACAGGCCTGCACCACTGCATCTGGCTACTATTTATATTTACTTCTAAAAGGTGAAAAATTCATTAATACTACAAGCAGGCAATGACTTCAGTTCAGTGACCTGATTAATATGGGATGAGAAGCAATGAGTAAAGTAGATCTTAGCAGAAAGGCAAAAATAGGCAAAGTCTAAAAAGTCAGCAAGAGTAGGAACACTTAAAGTGCATTAGGAGGCCGGGCTCAGAGGCTCATGTCTGTAATCCCAGCACTTTGGGAGGCCAAGGTGGGTCGATCACTTGAGGTAAGGAGTTTGAGACCAGCCTGGCCAACATGGTGAAACCCCCATCTCTACTAAAAACACAAAAATTAGCCGGGTGTGGTTGTGGGCGCTTGTAATCACAGCTACTCGGGAGGCTGAGGCAGGAGAATCACTTGAGCCTAGGAGGCGGAGGTTGCAGTGAGCTGAGATCACGCCACTGCACTCCAGCTTGGGTGACAGAGTAAGACTCCGTCTCAAAACCAAAAAAAAAAAGAAAGAAAAAAGAAAAAAGTGCACCAGGAAAGCCTGGTGCTAAGGTGATCTCGATATCCTGGTTTTCTGACTCTCTGGTTACATGTGTTCACACCTGGGAGAGACACAGTGCTGATTACTTAAAGGGAGGAGGGGTGTTTTGCAGATTACTCCAAGAAATTATATAATCTTGACAATACCAAGCAGATATTCAATTTACACAAACGCAACTACAACTGCTTATCATGCATATGCATGCAAGAGAGAAAGAAAAATAATTTAAATGGTATAACCAGTCTAGCCTCTTACGTACTAAACATCTCTTAACAAATCTTACCTTTCAGAATGAGCGTGACAAGGGAGCTGAGTTTACTGTCTCTCAGCCGCTCTCAATTTTTTCATGTCTTTTGTAGTGTGTACATTCACTGTGCTAAATGATTCTATCACTTAAAGTTACAAAAAATATATTGAATTTATGGTTGGAAGACAATGGCAAATGCATGCCTATTGTTGGTAACACATTGTGAGAATGAGCTTTTTAAATTTCAGACTTTCTACTAAGAAGTCAAAGTAGACTGCATTTTATGGGTAAGTGAAAGAATTTCAAGAACTACAATTATATGAATTTTTTGTTTTACTTAATTTCTAAATGAGTTTTATTGCATAAGACTAAAACTTTAGTTATATGCAAATTCACACAAGGTGAACTACTCCAAATGATGTTGAATTAAGGAAGTGTTACTGTATATTTTTTGTGTGATCTCTTTTGGTATTGACTGCATCACAAAGAGTTATTTTAGAGCTGATTACTATATTTGTTTATTTATTTATTTGACCGAGTCTCATTCTGTCACTCAGGCTGGAGTGCAGTGGCGCGATTTCGGCTCACTTCAACCTCCGCCTCCCGGGTTCAAGCCATTCTCCTGCCTCAGCCTCTTGAGTAGCTGGGATAACAGGTGCGCACCACCACGCCCGGCTAATTTTTGTATTTTTAGCAATAAGTGGGTTTTGCCATGTTGGCCAGGCTGGTCTCCAACTCCTGACCTGAAATGATCTGCCCGCCTCGGCATCCCAAAGTGCTGGGATTACAGGCATGAGCCACCACATCTGGCCTGTTACTACTTCTATAATTTTAACTGTCTTGCTGATTTGAGCAAGCATAAGATGTGACTATATTTATAAAGCAGATTATATATATGTATAGGTAATAAGAAAAAAGTCATGTATTTCCTGGAAATGGACTTTTCCTTAATATACAGTGAATAGCCTTGCTTCCTTATGACTTTTAATAATCAATATGCTGGAATCTACATTCTTGCCATTTTTACTTAGCAACAAAGACAGGTACTATAAGTATACAATTTCCACATGAATATGTGAAACTGTTTGAATTTTAGATGTCAATATCAAAATGATTTTAAAAAACACTTTAGGGGCCAGGCACATGGCTCATGCCTGTAATCCCAACACTTTGGGAGGCCGAGGCAGGCGAATCACCTGAGGTCTGTAGTCTCAGCTACTCAGCAGGCTGAGGTGGGAGGATTGCTTGAGCCTGGGAAGTCAAGGCTGCAGTGCGCTGTAATTGCAGTATTGCACTCCAGCCTGGGTGACCCTGTCTCAAGAAAAAAAAAAAAACCAGCATCGAAAATGGAGACTGAAAGCCTGCCATTGTTTGTTGTTGCTGTTAACAGATGATCCAGGTATTCTGGTGATGCTACTTGTGCGGCTTGGTTATCCTGAACACATTTTTTCACTGTATTAATGGTATGTTGTATTTTTTACTGTTAAGTATTTATGTGTAAATGAACATAAAACAATGATTACTTATTGACAGCGCATAAATTCAAAGTCAGGAATGACAATGATGTTAAACAACCAGACTGTCTATGAGAGTGGCTGTGACAATGACATCTTTGCCTTCTGAAGGTTCAATGTACACAAACTTTGTTTCATATAGAAAATTATTTAAAATATTTTATAAAGTTACCTTCAGGCTATGTGTATAGGTGGATACGAAACAGAAACTCTCTCTACTCTTATTGACATTTAGGTTTTCATGGTGTGTCTAAAATCTACTTTGATATTAGGTGAAGCTACCATAGCTTTAGCTTGAGTGGATTTTGCATCACCTATTTTTCCTCATATTTTTACTTTCAGCTTCTGCATATACTTCTATTTCAGATGTATCTTTTTGCAAACATTATACAACCAGGTTTCTCTTTACAAAATCTAATCTTATAAATCCTTTTAGCTAGTGAGTTTGCTCCATTTACATTAATTGTGCTTTGGATTAATTTCTACCATCTTGTCTTTTGGTTTAGAATTTATAGTCACTATACAGTGAATAGCCTTGGCATTTCACAGTGAACCTAAAATCTAAAGTTAATCAATACCTTAACATTCCAACAATAAAAAGACTACACAATACTGTAGGTCTGGTGTTCACTATCCTGACTTTCCTGCTACTGCTATCTAGAATTTGTGCTTAGAAAAAACAAAAAAACTCAAAATCCAGTAATTCCTTCTTTTATCTCTTTGGTGTATTTAGATTTACCTAGGTGTTTGCCATTTTACTTATCACAAACCTGTTTTTATCTTGTGTTACCCTTCTGGGATCATTTTTCGTCTTCTTCAAGCACATTCTTCAGAACGTCCATTAGAGCAGCAAGCATTCCCCTTTTAAAACATATTATATGCCCTAATTCTGACAAAAATTTTTTATTTTTATGTAATTCTAGGTTAACCTTTTTTTCCCCAACACTCTGAAGGTAATATTCCACTACTTCCATTGTTGCAATTGAGAGGTCAGCTGGTTAGTCTTTCCTTTATAGACATTTAGTACCTTTTCTCTGGATAGTTTCAAGATGCTCTTTGGTATTTGCCATTTCACAATGGTTCTACGCATACATTTATATTTATCCTGTTTGGGCAATATTGTACTGCTTGGATATTTTTCATCTCCGAGAAACTTGCAGCCATTATGTCTTTAAATATTGCCTCTCATTCTTTCCTCGAGTTTCCATTCCATCTTCCGTATCTCTTAATCTCCCTTTTATATTTCCCATCTTCATTTGGGATTGACTTTTCAGTTTCCAATCTTCAGTTTTCTTCAACTGTCTAATCTGCTGTTTAATCTTTCCAATGAATTTCATATTAGAACAATTACATTTTTCATTTTTGGATTTTAAAAATGTTTAATTATGTTAAAATGTTCATTCTACTTGTTTATACTGATAGTTTTAGGTATATATATGTATATATACTTTATATATAGCTATTCCATAACTGTATCTGGTAATTCTTTTTTTTTTTTAAGTTGGGGACTTGCTCTGTCACCCAGGCTAAATACAATGCAGTGGCATAACAGCTCACTGTAGCCTTGACCTCCTGGGCTCAAGCAATCCTCTGACTTCAGCCTCCAAAGTAGCTGGGACTGCAGGTGCACACCACCATACCTAATTTTTAATTTTTTTTTTTTTGGAGGGAGGCGGTCTCACTGTGTTACCCAGGCTAGTCTCAAACTCCTAACCTCAAGCAATCCTCCTGCCTTGGCCTCCCAAAGTGTTGGAATTACAGGCATGAGCCATTGTGCCTGGCTGATAATTCTAATGTATGAAATCTCTAACAGGGATATCAAAATTTAATATTTCTGTTGGTTCTTATTCAAGGTAACTTGCTGTCTCTCACATGTGGTTAGGGATTTCTGACAGTGAACTACTTGATCTTAATCTGTGGAATCTGATGGTCCCAACCTGGAGAAGCTTCCATCCAGAGAATATTTCCTTCCACTGTCAGGGAAAGAGTGACATGCAAACTAAAATTTGAACTCGTCTACAGGATTTAAGCACAGAACGTAAGTCCTGATGCTATTGCATGGTTTGCTATCCTCAAAATTGTGTTGCTAGAGAAATCTATCCTTGGAAACCCCACTTCTCTTGGGTGCCTGCATTTTCAAAACCTGCTCCTTGCCATTGTGACTCCTTTCTTTTCCAACTTCCTGCTACTCTGCCATACTCTGTAGACTCAGCTTCCAGTTCTCTCAATATTCCTACTTTTGTGCTTGGGCACTCCCACTCTAACTCTTAACGTGCTGAAGCCCTAACTTGTCCAGACTCTGCTCAAGTTTGTTTGCTTGTTTTGGGGTGAAGGGTTGCCAGAGACCACTCTTACCTTTACTGAGATCAGCAATACCTCAAATTACATATCTTATTGATGGTCTTCCACTAATTTTATATGCATATGTATACATATTATTTTTAATAACTTTAAAGCCTCTACCCATCATACTAATGTATAAAGCCAATATCTCAGAAAAACCCTAGACCTCAAAAGATGGCTGGAAGGTAAATAAGAATTCTAAATTTAAATTAAGATTATGATCTGTAGATTAGTATTTGCTTCTTTGGATTTTTCATACTTACTCCTTCAGTGGCTTTGGGAATACTGGCAGTACTTGCAAAAATCTTGTTAGACTTGAATCTGTACAGCAGATTTACCAAGTCAATATATGATTGCAATTTCCATTATGTTCTCAATTTGTGTTACCAGGAGAGCATTGATCATTTTATATTTCTAAAATATTCCATTTGTAATTTTTAAGTAAGATTACTATAAAATACTAGTATTCTGTTTTATTCATTTGCCTTTTTGAGAAGCCAGGTCCTAAATTAAAATAAGCTAACCTCAAACAAGAGAAAAGTACATACAATACTGGTGCTTGCATCTTAATATTAAAGCAGGCTGTTCTTCATTCATCAACACTTTGTTGCTTTAAAAAAAAACCTTCCTATTCTCAGTATCTATACACAGTAAGCAGTCCATAAATATGCTTCAAATAAAAGATGCTACTGACCTTATAGGAGCAGAATACAAACTTTTCCCATTATTCCCAGTGAAGTGGACAATTTGCTCTGAATGTTCATGGTTTTAAGCCTTCCCTAGGACAAAAAATACTTGCAAGAATGTTTACTAAAGTTAATTAGTCTTTGAGATTTTGAACACAGAAAAGTTAAAGTGTATTTTAATCATTAGGAAGTTTATAAAAGGAAAGAATACATAAAACCAAAGTTACAAATTTCAATCTATATAGACTTTAATTTGTGCATTTGTGATAATTTATGACTGCAAAAAACACTTGTTTTTTTAGAATGACATAGTGAAAGGCACATTTCATTTGAATGCATAGTGTACCATTCTAAAATATCCAAATTTCTTTACAAAGTGCTTGAGCAGTCACATACACACACAGTAATAGCAAAATATATTTACACTCTATAAAGCTTAAAATTTTAAATCTGACTAAAATATATATATATTTTAAACTACAAAAAATTAGTGCTTTCAGCTTAATTGTGTAAATAGACCCTGCCTTCTAATTTTTTTAGTGATTTGACTTCAATTAAAAAAAATTCTGTACACTGTGTAGTTACAAAATGCTGTCAGTTTTTAATGCTAAAAGCCTATTTTAGACATTACTTTCTTTGCTGTTTGAGAACCGAAAAAGTGAGCAGACTGTACCTCAAAAGTATTTAGTGTTTTATTTTAATGTTGTATTAACACTGTTTAAATTAAAGCCAGACAATTAGGCTAAGTTCCTCTATTGTCCTTTGCCAAGGAAATTAACTGGCATTTTAAAATAACTTTAAACCACATATTGTTCCCCCTTTCTATAAGATTTTCTCCCAAAGGATCTTGGGTAATAAACAATTTGGAAGGTAATATAAATGATCTCTGGACAATTTTAATTGTTCTCAGAGTACAATGAAAAGATGCTAAAACATCCCAGCAAATATTTATAAATGTTTTTAGCTCAACTCTCCATAAATCAGTGTGCTTTTTCATGTTTCTCATAAGATTTACACCTGAACAATTTTTAAGGTGTAAAATTTACACCTTAAAATTGAGTTTCCAATCTTCAGTTTTCCATTCCATTCCACTGAGTGAATGAAATAAAATGGAATAGAGTGGAATGAAATTAAATGAAAAGTCATATCATATATGAGATAGACAAGTTTTTTATAAGGGTCTATAAAATTTAAAGATTTCAGAAAGAGTATATGGTGTATTCCCTCTGTAATAGATACATATCTATTGTCACTTCTTATAGTTCTTTTGTTGTTGTTGTTTTGGTAGGCATGGGTTTGTTGTTTTTTGGTTTTTTTTTTTGTTTGTTTGTTTTTTCTTTTTCACTGCCTGGATCTTGGTTGTACTTTGAATAGGTGATAAGATTACTGTGATTAAATAGTTAATTCAGTATGGTTACTTAACAGCTTGCTGTTCCTGAGGTATAATGACCCTAACATGCTAAGCACAGGATCAAAGATGCTATTACTAAACTAAGAAAAAACAATAAAGTCATAGATTAGGAGAAAAAAATATAAAATCAAACCAAACCAAAACAAACAAAAAACTACAGGCAAGTGGAAAGTCATGGTTTGCAAAAAGACAACCCTAGAAGAGTATAAAAAGCCACAGACGGATCCTTTGAAGAGTTGTATAAAATATTTCATCAAATTATTTTTGAGACTTTTGAGGTACAGCTTTAGTGTTATAATTCATTTTTTTATAAAATATAGACTGTTTTATCAAAAATATTTATACATTCTGTTACAATATATTGCTTTTGCCCTCAATAACTGCCAATATAAAATCTGGATCCAGTGGCCTAAAATGTATAAATGCACTTAATGTAAATGCTGGAGTTTGAGGTGTCTGCTTGGCCACTGTACAAAAGTGATGAAGTGGTAAAATTAAATAATAAGCCTACAACGTAGAATACATTAAAACTTGCACATATACATGTTCACAGCATGTATACAATGATAACCCCTACGGTTTAACCAAGTTATAGTTCCCTTCTACAGCAGACACAAAACCAAGGTGAACTAGGTTGGCAGATGTAGAGTGAATATCAAAAAAGGGGTAATCGGTTCACCGATTCTGAAGATATGACTGAACATACTGAGCATCTAGACTTTGGGAATGCATACAGGTAACAATATCTTGGTTCAGCTGATTAAAAGTCCTCATTCTTAACATCTTGAGTAAATGCTGATCTTGTTTCAGCACTGTTTAATAAACAAAAAAATTGTTTGGCAAGCAGCTCTGTTGGAAAGCTATAAGCCTCTGTTACATGGTTGATAAAAAAGGCAATATAAAGTTTTCTCCTAATAAATATAGAACATTTATAAAATAAGACATCAATTCATTCTGTTTTTTTAAAACAATCAAGCCCCAAATTGTATACAAACTGCCATGTTTTTTAATATTACAGTAATGTCTTTTTTCTAAAAAAAGGAGCATTTGCCTTATTCAAACAGAATCGTACTTTGTGTGAACAGTAATAGCATTCCAAGCCCTTTTTTTCTTTTTGTAAAACATAGTTAAGTGATTAATTTTCCTTCCACTTAAGGCGGGCATATGGCAAAGCTAGGGACTATAAAAAAGTGATTTTTTTCTCTCTTTTTAAAAATAGACTATTGATCCAAAAGTATTTGTGATGGATTTTCATGGCCGATGTTCACTCAACTTAAACTCCATGAAACTGTTTCCAGTGCTCATATTTACGCTGAAGTACAATGAGAAGCCACTTTTGAAGAAGTATTAGAATGGTACTTTTAAACAAATCTTCACGTTTCAATTAAAATAAAAAAAAACACAAAACAAAACTCAGAAGCTATTGGTGGCACAGAGAGCAAATGAAGGGTTGCTATTTTTAAGAGGTCTTCTTGTGAGTCAGTCAGCTTGGTTTCGCAGTGTCTAGCAACTTAACACCAATCAGCAATGTAGTCAAAATCTCTGAACATTTCCTGCTCCTCTTCCGAAAGTATCCTTGGTTCTCGAGGTGGAGTCAGAATAGGTGCTTCTGAGGTAAATTCATCATCAAAATTACTAACATCTTCTCGTCCTCTTATGGTAGGTATAAATGGTGGCTTTACTTTTTTGTCCATCAAAGCGCTCCAATCAATTAGCTGGATCATAAAATAAAAAATGACTAGTTTGTTACATCTAATCGCTCTAGTTTCATAAAAAATTTTAAATAGTCGCACTTACCCGGAAAAATGGGTGCTTTTTTACATCCTCTGCATCTTTCTCGCTAGCCCCAAGGCGCCGCTCAGGATTTCTTCTTAACAGCTAGCACAATGTAAAATAAAAAAGTTAAAATAAAAGCAATAAAATAAAATTCACTAATGAGGATTATTACTTTAAAAAACTTAAGATATATTTTGTCTGTTTTTGTCTGAGCCATGCAACATTTATGAACTGAAAAACAACTTCTAAAGTTCTACTGGGAAATTTTCTTTAGTATAAAAAATTAAAGTAGTCTTTAAAAAATTCTTATCCTTATTTTAATTCTTACCCTTCTCATTATAGAAATGGCTTCTGTAGATAAGAACCTTGGATACCTTACTTCATCATTTACAATACTGTCAAAAACTTCCTCTTCATCATCACCAGGAAAGGGAGACTAGAAGAAATAACTTTGAGTAAGTTAAAGCAAGTTTTAAGGCAGTAAAATCTTATCACCTATTCAAAGTACAACCAAGATCCAGGCAGTGAAAAAGAAAAAACAGACAAACAAACAAACAAAAAAAACCAAAAAACAACAAACCCATGCCTACCAAAACAACAACAACAACAACAACAACAAAAGAAATATAAGCAGTGACAATAGATATGTATCTATTACAGAGGGAATACACCACTCTTTCTGAAATCTTTAAATTTTATAGACCCTTATAAAAAACTTGTCTATCTCATATATGATATGACTTTTCATTTAATTTCATTCCACTCCATTCCATTTTATTTCATTCACTCAATCACTTATTTGGCCAGTCAATTTTTAGAGTGTCTAACAGTAGGGAATATTTAGATAATAGATATAATCCTGAAGAACCTCAATCTTGTGGAAAGACAGAAGAAAATGGATAAGGTTAATATGGTAATAAATGTTATAATAAAGGAAAGCAATCTGAGGAAATACATCACATATAAATGTGCTTTGGATTTTAAAGTCAATAGTAAATTAATGGTGGTAAAACACAATTAGAGATTAGCAGGCATAATGACTGTATTAAGAAGCAGCTGCCAACAAAATTAGACTGAAAGGAACCCAAAAAGCACACATTGCCAGGCATTTTTAATGCTCTACACACAAAAAGTTTTAGGGCATTTCCATAAGCTCAGTATTAAAATCATTTTTCATAATGACCCTGAGACATAAAAAAGTAGTTACATTATATTCAATATGACAATTTGATTCACAAAGAAATAAACTTTCAACTATGCTAAAAACGTGACTATCAAATGTGACTGCCTGCCTCAGAATTTCAGATGGCTTAAAAATCACTCAGTCATTTTTAAAATCAGGAAACAAATGTCTAAATATCATTTACTTCCTTAAAATCACTGAAATGAATCAGTATCTTGAACCTTATTTTCTCACTGGCTATTGAGGAAATATAGGCTTACTTAGCCTCGTTAGATTTGATTTGGCTGCTTGCTTCCAATTAAGTTTTAAAGAATAATAAGCAGAAAGCAATATCCAGGGAAAGTGAGCAATCTTTATGGAATCTGTGAAAATAAATTCAGAATCCAACTTCTTAAGGCTGAGCTTCTAATCTTGCTCATAGCTAAGAAAATTTCAAAGCTTTCAGTTACCAATACCTTAGAGTTTGTTCATTCACTCACTCAAAATACATAAATCAAATATACTACATGGGACAATGTACAATGTAGCACACTCAAAATACATAAATCAAATGTACCACACGGACAATCTAATTCTTCTGGGGACTGAAACAGTAAGTCAGGAGAAAATTTTATTTTACTAGGATTCTCAATGGGAATTTCAATAGATAATACAAAGACAGCACTTTTGTCTTCTGCATGAACAATTTTTACTTGAAAACTCACTCTACAAGTCTGAATAGCAAAGAAATATCTATACATTTCTTAAAATATGTAGTATCTTTTTTCTGCAAATAGATTGTAAGCAAACAGGGCTAACAACCGAAAGCTAACAAATGTGTTTTAAGCACATTTAAAGGAAACCAATAGTCTGTTCAGATGTCAACACTGATAGTATCTAAAACCATGTCCAGCATTACGTTCAATCTCTCTGGTATCTTCACTCCCATCTGAGACAGGAAAAAGGGGACTTGGGATGTCTGTTTATTCCTGGAGTCTTTACAGTAATCAAAACTAGTAGAAGTATACAAATCTGAACATGTATAATATATCCAGTGAGTTTACAATTATTTGTAATAGAGAAATCTGACATAAACTTTAGCCACACCTTACTTTTATCATAGTTAAAAAGGAGTTATCACTAGCGTTTCACTAATACTATAAAATTATGAAGTAGACTGATGAGTTTTAAGTTTAGTTCTTTTCCCGGCTACCCTCTTGTAGAGATACTAAAAAGAAACTGCAAGAAACTGTGAAGAAATAGCCAAATCCACTGTCTTTTATCTTCTAGGTAATAAAGAGCTCAATCAATTAGCCCTTTTAAAAAATATGAAACAGGAGCTTCCTTGTTTTCTGCCAAACCCTCCAGTGGCTTTATAATAGGAGGGAGTAGATTCAACTGGCGATTAATTCTACAGTAGTTGGTAATAAACTCATATTTTGCACATGTCATCTCTAATATGGAGAGTAAATTTTAAGCAAGCACACAATTGAATCTCATATGTCTGATACTTACTTGAATATTACATTAAACAAAACCAAAAAAACCCTCCAAAATGTTACTTTTAAAATAAAGGAAGGGGGTAGGGAGGAGTTCAAGTATGCCAGAGCTTACAGCAGATTAACTATTTTATGAGAACTTCTGGCACTCTCAGAAAGTAAAAGCCACTGTGGACTGGAGCTAAAATAAATCTTTCCAACCTAAACACTGCACAACAGCTTTTCTAAATAGAGGTGAAAAATTCAGATCTGGACCACTAGTCTTAAGAACAGAAACAAGGCTGGATGAATTGAAGATCCTATCCTGGAGCAGCAAAGCATAATGCTTTAGATATGTTCTGGAGCCAGAGTGACAAGGTTAAAATTCCAGCTCCACCATATGAGAACTGTGTGACCTTAAGCAAGTCATTAATCTCTTTGTATCTCTATTTACACCTCTGAAAATGGGCTTAAGATCAGTACTGAGCTTATTAAAGGCTGTTGCAAAATTAAAGGAACTAATATTTAAGGCATACAGTACACTGTGTAGCACATGATAAATTTTATTTTAATTAGCCATACTTCTCCTCCTTTTCCAAAGAATCCACTTCAAATTGACATACCAAAAGGGGCTATCCATCCAGAGAAACTAAAACCATTTGTTTGTTTGGGGTAAGTGCCAATAAATGACAAGCATAGAACAAAATTTTAGAAATTTCTGATATTCAATTTGATAATTTGTTCATTCAGCCGCTAACTTCTTCAAACTTACAAGTGTACAAGGGAGGTTGCTGGCATGGGGAAACTGCAGAATAATGAACCAATCCCTTAAAACAATTTTTCTTGCATCTCCAGTTCAAGTCCCTTCAAGAAATCTTCAATTACTTATTAAAAGATTTACTCTTTCCCAATTTCACCCCAATTCAACATTTCTAACACTTTATAACATAATAAATTATTAGTCTCCTATTATTGCCTTATTTAACATAACTCACAGTTTCCTAATGGTAATAATTTCTATGTATAACTCAATTATCCTCAGAAATTTAAGTTAATCTATAGAAAACAGGAAAAAAATGCAAATTTTTTCACCTCTACCATTTTTTAAGGTAACACTTCTTTCATTTTTTTAAAATTGTATTTTATTTAATAATCTAGGAACTTCACAGCCATCAGCAGTTCTATTGCAACTTCAGGTGCAACTGGGAATTCAGGAATCTCGGTGGAGCTGTTAGTGTAGCAATACTTTTGATAGCACACGTGAAGGTATCTCTCTAAAACTGACCTCACTGGTTTCATTCTCAGCAAATTGACCTGGGCCACTCAACATGGCTTTTATCGTTCCTGATGTTAATGTACGTTCTATTTTTACAATAAATTCATGGCCATCGGATGATACCAATTTGACATACATGGCATCAGGGCCTTCACAGCCACCATAGGTTTTCTCCTCTCTCCATCCATTTTGTTCTTATGAAATTCTACTTTGCTTCCCCAGGAACTTCAGTAGTTTCTTGGTGAAGCAAGGATGCAGACTGTGTTGCTCAGATGGAAGTCTGGAGGAAGTCGAAGGTAATATTTATTTCTGACCAATCTATAGTGGGCTTTTCTTTACAGGTACAGAGTACATTCTTTTTATTAGTCTTTCTGTTATTCCATTCCCTATAAAATGACTATGTCTTAAAATCAGAAAACATAATCAAAGCACAATACTGAAATACAAGGAACTATTTTCAAAGCACTGATAATGCATTCCACAAACCACATAAAAACCTTTATTGAAGGTATTACAGAAAGATAGCTGACTACTAGTATACTATAAATATTTATAAAACTTAAATTCCATTCATACCAAAGACAGTATTAGGTGGTTTTATAAATGACATGCTTTATTATTTCAATCATCCTTCCTCTGTTCTCTTACCTATTTCACACTGCTTACCTCACCAACAAGCATTTCATATATAAGCACGCCAAGGCCCCACCAATCTACAGCCCTTGTATAAGAAGTTTCTGTTAATACTTCTGGGGCAAGAAATTCAGGAGTGCCACAAAATGTGCTTGTTCTATCTCCATATCCCATTCCTGGAAAAGATAAAATGTAAACATTTGTTAGCAAAGAAAACAAATCTAGCATAAAAAAAATGAAAGCTATCTTTGGGAGGCAAAATTAAAGTTGCACATTTGTGCATGGTGAACAAATTCAGACATATCTAAGACATTTCAAGAAAACAGTAAGGACTGGTATAGCAAAAACTGCAATAGCAACTATACTGTCTAATTAATGGGTAAATAGAAATAAGATATCCATGTTTCTTTTCAGTTACTTTTTCTTCTTGTCATTACAAGGGAGCTAAGAAATTACAACAAAATGAACTGATTGTGAAGTTACATCATCTTTCCAATTAAATCTTAAATAAGTTTATTTACTTCATTATAAAAACAACATTCTAAAAAAAATAAGTTTCGAAAATACCAAAAAGCAAACCCTTGGATAATCAGAAGCTGACCAAATGTGTCACATAATACAGAGAGATAGGACCATGTGCAGTGGCTCATGCTTGTAATCACAGCACTTTGGGAGGCCGAGGCAGGTGGATCACCTGAGATCAGGAGTTCAAGACCAGCCTGGCCAACATGGTGAAACCCGTCTCTACAAAAAAAACAAAAACAAAAATTAGCCGAGCATGGTGGCTCCTGCTTGTAATCTCAGCTACTCGGGAGGTTGAGGCAGGAGAACTGCTTGAACCTGGGAGACGGAGGCTGCAGTGAGTCGAGATTGTGCCATTGCACTCCAGCCTGGGTGACAAGAGCAAAACTCTGTCTCAAAAAACAAACAAACAAACAAAATATATATATCTCAATATATATAATATATATAGAGAGAGAGAGGAGGGGAGGGGAGGGGAGGGGAGGGAAGGGAGAGTACAGGTTGAACGCCCCAATCCAAAAATCCAAAATCTAAAATGCTTCAAAATCTGAAACTTTTTGGGCACCAACATGATGCCATAGAGAATTCCAGAGGTACTTAACACAAGACTAGTTTCATGCACAAAATCATTAAAAATATTATATAAATTTACCTTCAGGCTATGTATAAGGTATATATGAAACATATATAAATTCTGTGTTTAGACTTGGGTCTTGGCCTCAAGATATGTCATTATTTATATATGCAAATATTCCAAAATCCAAATAAATCTGAAATTCAAAACATTTCTCATTCTAAGCATTTTGGATAAGGGATACTCAGCCTGTATTAACATTTTAGCTAACTAGTTTTTAAATATATGTTCCTCATAATTTATTAATATGTTAATCAAATAGTCTACATATTGAAGATATTATCTCTATGTATTCCAAAGTGTTAAAAACTTGTCATAAGTGTCATCTTTTTAAGAATTTTAAAGAAAAGCTCTCAATTCTAAATTAAGAATAATTAGGTATGCATATATAGTGACTATAAAATAGAAATGAATTTGTGTCTATGAACCAAGACTTGAAGGGCACAATTTAGATACGTTAGCACATGGAGTGGAGAAATTTTTTTTGGCAAAATTTCTTTAACACTATCATAATGATTTTTGTTTTCTTCAATAAAATATTATCTTAAAAAACAGTGATATAGTATTAATATCTATGTAAGTTCTGCACCAGCCTTTTAGTAACTTTGACAAAACTAGGAAAAAGTTAATTAACAAAGAAATATAACTTATGTTTCTTGTAGACTGGTAAAACTCCATGGAAGTGGTTAATATCAGGCTCTAGATTAATAAATACCTGGTTTAAGTTCCAGTTCCGTCATTTGTTAACTGTGGGAGGTTGGGAAAGTTGTCTAACATCAAATCCTAGGTTTCTTCACTTGTATATGAGGGTTAATAATACCATCTACCAGTGTGGAATGATAAGACAAGGAAGACTCAGAAGGGTGAGGAGGTGGAAGGGGGGTGGATGATGAGAAATTACTTAATAGGTACAATGTATGTTATTTGGGTGATGAATATCCTAAAAGCCCAGATTTCACCACTATGCAATTTACGCATGTAACACAATTGCACTTCTACCCTATAAATTTACACAAATAAAAATAAAATAAAAAATAAAATATTTCCTCCAAAAAATCTATCTACCTTCATATGATTGTTATAAATTACAGGAGATATGCATATGAAGCATTTGGCAAAATTCTTGGCACACGGTAAGCACTCAAAAGTTGTTAGCTATATAATCTACTCAATATGTTTTTATGATAATGCATTAATAAGTCTGGTTATTCAACACACATATTTTCTGCACCTTTTATGTTCTAGGCACCTGTGCCAAGTAGTGGGAACACAAAAATGAGAGTAAGACACAGTCTTTAAGGGGCTGACAGGAGACTGGAGGAAAATGGATATTTATTGATAATTTTATAATAACAAGGGAAGAGCAAGATAATGTAGAATAGTGAAGAAGGGCTCCTAAAGCAGACTTGGGAGTTGGGGTAGTAAAAGGGAATCTCTGGTAACTCGCCTGCAGAGGTTATACTTGAGTTGAATGAGAAGGATGAGCAGATGTTAGTCAGCAAATAAGAGTTGGGATGGGTGACAGTGCTAGAGAGACATAGACTATAAGCAGTTCACTGTTGCTGGAGCAAAAAGCACTAAACAGAGAGCAGCAAGAGATGTGGCCGGAGAGGAAGGCAGACAGATCAAGAAGGGCACTGTATGTCACCTTATCCTAGCCACTGAAGAGTTTTCAGCAGGTGTGTGCCATGGTCCGATGTGTATTTATATGGACTCCTTAAGCAATTCAGCAATTACATGGCAGGTTGATTTGGGATAGAAAAAGACTAGAAATAGGAACAATTAGGAGATTATTATATCTGTCTTGTCAAAACAAGATGATGGGTGGCAGGAGCTGACTGGAAATGATAGATTTCAGAAATATTCAGGAGGTTAAGTAGCAGTAGAATTTTGTGAATAACTACATACGGAAAGTAGAGAACAGGATAGAACGCAAGATAATTCCTTACTTTCAGATTGAAGACTGAGGGGATTGTGGTACCAACTCCCAGACTACCTGCGGAAAATAAATGATTTTTGTTTCGGTAGTGTTTGAGGTGTCTCTTCACTGTTCAGGCAGAGCTGTCTAGTAGATAGCTGAATGTATATCTTTGGAATCCATAGGAAAGGAAATAATAGATTTGGGAGTCATTAGGACATAGCTGCTAGTCAAAAAATTGCAGTGAAGAGCAGCCGGCTAAAGAGAGATGCTGAGAAACAAAAGCATTTAGATCAACAGTGTCCAATAAAAAGAAGCCCAGTCAAGAAAAAACTTACTTGATTCAGCAATTAGGTCAGTGGGTATGTGATGGGCATATATCTACAGAGTTCATTCATTTATTCATCCAACTACTTATTAATCAAACACTCACTGAATACTTAAGATGTACCATGCACTGTGTTATGTACTATGGAAACAAAGCTAAATAGCAAACAGAAGCCACCAGTGCAGAGGGAGATAGACAATGTTAGTACTAGTAAACAGAAAGAACTATGTCCATTTTTTTTATAATTGGGGAAATAAGACTCAAAGAGGTTAAAACTAAGTTTTCCAAAGACAAACAGCAAATAGTGGCAAAGCCACGATTCAAACCTAGAACTGTTTGGTGCCTAAGCCCATGATCTTTATCCTTTCTTATGTTACCTCTGATTCAAATTTCCCCAATTTACTTATTTACTTTTGAATATACAAAAAACATACATGAGATACCTATCTCTATTTATTTTCTATTTTTAAATGTTTCCAGCTTTAAGAAGCTGGAAGGAAATTATCAGGCCTATGAAATTCACTGTGTACAGTCTCACCAGAATAAACGATTTTGGTGCTTAATACTTCCTTAAAGTAGTGACAAAATTATTAATCACGCAGAGAAGCTTACTATGATTTCTATACATCTAACCTTATTTGTATTCACAGAACAAATTCTTAATGTGATAATTAGGTTATATAAGCAATGTTTTCATTATATCTACAATGTCTTAATGAAGAATAAAGTTAAAAGTACAGTTTGTTTTCCATAGACAAACTTGAAAACTACTGATGTACAAAGAAACAGTAATTTTGAATCAGAAAAGAAACTTAAAAACATTCGATTACCTTCTTTGCAAAGACCAAAATCAGCAATTTTCACAAAGCCTTCTGTATCTAGCAATAAGTTATCCAATTTCAAATCTCTGTTCAGGATAAAAAGATACAGCATGAAAAAAAAATCAAAGAAATCAATAGGTTATACAGTTTAAAAAATTGCAATTGGAACTGTACTTTATTAAAAATGGGATTTCCAAGTTATGATTTGAGATTTAAATACTATATCACAAACATTCAGTTTTCTTCCTTTTGGTAAGTTTATTGCTCTATATAAGGTAGCTCATGAGAAATTCTTCTCCTGTTACATAAAAAGGAAGAATGTATTTAATTTGTTATTTGTGATAATCTAATTTTTTTTTTTTTTTTTTTTTTTGAGACAGTCTCACTTTGTCACCCAGGCTGGAGTGCAATGGCATGGTCTCAGCTCACTGCAACCTCCACCTCCCAGGTACAAGCGATTCTCCTGCCTCAGCCTCCCAAGTAGCTGGGACTATAGATGCCTGCCACCACACCCAGCTAACTTTTGTATTTTTATTAGAGAGGGGATTTCACTATGTTGGCCAGGCTGGTCTTGAACTTCTGACCTTGTGATCTGCTGGCCTCAGCCTTCCAAAGTGCTGGGATTACAGGCGTGAGCCACCACACCCAGCCTTTTTTTTTTTTAAGACAGAGTCTCGCTCTGTCACTCAGGCTAGAGTACACTGGTGTGATCTTGGCTCACTGCAACATCCACTGTCCAGGTTCAAGCAATTCTCGTGCCTCAGCCTCCCAAGCAGCTGGGACTACAGGTGCCCACCACCAAGCCTGGCTAATTTTTTTTTATTTGCGGTAGAGATGGGTTTTCACCATGTTGGCCAGGCTGGTCTCGAACTCCTGACCTCAGGTGATTCACCTGCCTCGGCCTCCAAAAGTGCTGGGATTACAAGTGTGAGCCACTGCACCTGGCCAACTTAATCCAGTTTTAAAGTTTGCTTATATACCATCCATAAGAAAGAACTGCAAAGCTAACAGTATTAATAAGGCATCAGAGGGCAGGTTTCATCTTCTGAAAGAATAAGAGAAAGCTATCCATTCATACTAATTGTTTACAAATTAGGCAAATTGACAATATTTTATCCATTTTTTTCAATTTATTTTTTATTTTTGTGAGACAAGGTACTCACTCTGTTGTCTAAGTGGAGTGCAGTGGCATAATCACGGCTCACTGCAGCGTTGACCTCCCAGGCTCAAGCAATTCCCCCACCTCAGCCTCCTGAGTAGCCAAGATACAGGCAGATGTCATCACTCCTGGCTGATTTTTATATTTTTTTGTAGAGACAGAATATCACTATGTTGCCCAGGCTGGTCTCAAACTTCCAGACTGAAGCAATCCTCCCACTTTGGCCTCCGCAAATGCTGGGGTTACAGGCATGAGCCACTGTGCCCAGGAAATATTTTATCCGTTAGATAAAACAGAACCTTATCGTGAAAACATCATTATAACCTTACCGGCTGGGCATGGTGGCTCACAACTGTAATCCCAGCACTTTGGGAGGCCGAGTCGGGTAGTCACCTGAGGTCAGGAGTTTCAAGACCAGCCTGGCCAACATGGTGAAACTCCATCTATACTAAAAATACAAAAATTAGCTGGGCATGGTGGCGGGCACCTGTAATTCCAGGTACTCAGGAGGCTGAGGCAGGAGAATCGCTTGAACCCAGGAGGCAGAGGTTGCCATGAGCCGAGATTGTGCATTGCACTCCAGCTTGGGCAACAAGAGCGAAACTCCGTCTCAAAAAAAAAAAAAAAAGCTTAAATAATCCAATGTTTATAGTCTTCTAATTCTGACTAGCCTTCTCATAATCTGCTTGGCCCTGGGCAGTGAGTACTAGTCAAAGTGTGGTTCACAGACTAGCTGCTGGGCCACGAATTACAGAGATCAGCTACATCACCGATACACTATTTAGTTCAGTTGACAATAAGGCTTCTTAATGAGGGAAGCAGTGTGATGTTTTACATTCTAACACAAGCTACTTGTCTCATCATGGACACGTTTTTAGTAGTATTGGTCTATAGAGGTTTTTTGCAATGAGTCGTTTGAATGCAAAATATTCACTAGGATGAATATTGTTGAGAAATGCCCTATCACAGACCAATCATAATTTGACTATTTTAATTAGAAAATGTGCTATGGATTAGGAAACGAAAAGTTCATCATATATTCATAGTGCTAACCACATGTCTTTCAAAATTGGGGTTTGCCTTACAGGTGAAGGAGAAAACTAAGAAGCGGTTAAACATAAAATGTTTAAGAAAAACAAAATACTATCTTTAATTCTAAATCATACCAAAGCAAGCCATTAGAAAAAATTAAAAATTAACTTACCTATAAACAATTTTGTGTTCATGTAAATACTGCAACCCAAGAACTACACAAGCAGCATAAAATCTGTTTGAAGAATTAAATCAATAGGAGTTTAATAAATTTTATTGCTCTTGAATCCCAGCTTATATGTTTACACTTCAAAGCAGACCTATCATTAGTTTATTTCACAAATAATTATTTAGTCCCTACTATGTATCACACACTGTGCTAGATATTAGGTGTAAAATTTAAAAATGAGAAAAGTACAGTCTTGACAATGGAAGCCATTAACTTTGCCTAGTGGAGTCACTGAGAACCTCAGAGGGGACGTTTGATCTGGTTCTGCAGGAGGAATTACAATATACCATAAGGACAAAGGACAGTGTGACAGGCAGAAGCTTTGTGGGGGAATAATAAAGTACTTACCTGAGAGAAAAAAGAAATAGAGGTGCAAAAGGCGTAACATGTTTGATAACAAATAAGTTTGGTGAGGCTAAAGTAAAGGATGGGTGTATCTGGGGAAGAAGTAGGAGATTAGGCGGAAAAGATAGCCTGGGCGAAGGACCTTCAATGTCATATTATGGATACTGAAATTTTTTCTCTTAGTGACAGAGAATCAAACCATTTTAATCAGAGGAGAATGATGGCATTTATGTTAAAGTTTTCTGGTAGCAATGCGAAGGATGGAGAAGTAGGTAGAGATCCAGAGGAAAAAAGAACAGATAAGGCTTTTATCATAGTATAGATGAAAAGATCATGAGAACATCCACTGCAGTGGCAACAGAGAGACAGATTCACAAGAACTTAAAAATTAGCATGACAGAAGGTGGTATCCCATTACAGGATAAGGAAGTGGGAAGAGCTAAAGGTAACTTTCAAGGTTTCCATCTTAGAATGAACAGATAAAAGAAACATAGAGGTAGCCAAGGTTGTGTGACAAAACTAAGTTGTGTGACAAAACAGGTTGACTTTGTCTGTGGGGCAGGTGATGATATGTAAAAGCTGGGTATATGGGTTTGGATCTCAAAAAACCTGGGCCGAGAGAGAATAATTCTTGAGGCACAGGACCATGTTTGACTTTTTCAGTTTTTATCCTAAATGCATTAGCATAATGCCTGATATACATGATAGGCTTATTGAACAAGGAGGAAATAAATGAATAGACTTAAAAATGCAAATGTCTTCAGTGTAGAAGAGCCTATAAACAGACACTTAGGATAATTAGTTTTTAATTATAAAAGTAATAACATGAATATTTTCTCTATAAAATGTAATATGCTTCTCCAAAGTACACTATTTAATCCATCTATCTATCTCACCTCATTCCACTGCCGTTCATACAGGTAACAATTCTTGTCACTTAACGTTATTCCAAACTTTCAGAATATGTTTCCATTCACATGTAGATAATATAGCTATGTTTTATATTTGCCTATTTTTATTAAAAATGGGTCAATAATTTTTATCTATTTATTTTTTTTGAGATGGAGTTTTGCTCTTGTTGCTCAGGCTAGAGTGCAATGGCGCGATCTCAGCTCACCGCAACCTCCGCCTCCTGAGTTCAAGTGATTCTCTTGCCTCAGCCTCCTGAGTAGCTGGGATTATAGGCATGCGCCACCACGCCCGGCTGATTTTGTAATTTTAGTGGAGACGGGGGTTTCTCCACGTGGTCAGGCTGGTCTCGAACTTCCGACCTCAGGTGATCTGCCCGCCTTGGCCTCCCAAAGTGCTGGGATTACAGGTGTGAGCCACCGTGCCTGTCATTTTTATTTTTTCTATTTATTTATATATATATTTTTTGGTTTCTGAAAAGATTTATTTTGTTTAATTTATTTTAAATTATACTTTTAAGTTCTGGTTACATGTGCAGAATGTGCAGGTTTGTTACATAGGTATTCATGTGCCATGGTGGTTTGCTGCACCCATCAACCCATCACCTACATTAGGTATTTCTCCTAATGCTATCCCTCCCCTAGCCCCCCACCACTGGTGTGTGATGTTCCCCTCCCTGTGTCCATGTGTTCTCATTGTTCAACTCCCACTTATGAGTGAGAACATTCAATGTTTGGTTTTCTGTTCCTGTGTTTGTTTGCTGAGAATGATGGTTTCCAGCTTCATCCATATCCTGCAAAGGACATGAACTCATCATTTTTTATGGCTGCATAGAATTTCATGGTGTGTATGTGCCACATTTTCTTTATGTAGTCTATCATTGATGGGTCTTTGGGTTGGTTCCAAGTCTTTGCTATTGTGAACAGTGCTCCAATAAACATACGTGTGCATGTGTCTTTACAGAATTTATAATCCTTTGGGTATATACCCAGTAATGGGATGGCTGGGTCAAATAATATTTCTAGTTCTAGATCCTTTAGGAATCACCACACTGTCTTCCACAATGGCTGAACTAATTTACACTCCCACCAACAGTGTAAAAGTGTTCCTATTTCTCCACATCCTCTCCAGCATCTGTTGTTTCCTGACTTAATGATCGCCATTCTAACTGGCGTGAGATGGTATCTCATTGTAGTTTTGATTTGCATTTCTCTAATGACCAGTGATGATGAACTTTTTTTCATATGTTTTTTGGATAAAGGTCTTGAGAAGTGTCTGTTCATATCCTTCGCCTACTTTTTGATGGGGCTGTTTTTTTTCTTGTAAATTTGTTTAAATTCCTTGTAGATTCTGGATATTAGCCCTTTGTCAGACGGACAGATTGCAAAAATCTTCTCCCATTCTGTAGGTTGCCTGTTCACTCTGATGACAGTTTCTTTTGCCGTGCAGAAGCTCTTTAGTTTAATCAGATCCCATTTGTCAATTTTGGCTTTGGTTGCCACTGCTTTTGGTTTTAGTCATGAAGTCTTTGCCCATGCCTATGTCCTGAATGGTACTGCCTAGGTTTTCTTCTAGGGTTTTTATGGTTTTGAGTCTTATGTTCAAGTCTTTAATCCATCTTAACTTTTATATAAGGTGTAAGGAAGGGGTTCAGTTTCAGTTCCCCACATATGGCTAGCCAGTTTTCCCAACACCATTTATTAAATAGGGAATCCTTTCCCCATTACTTGTTTTTGTTAGGTTTCTCAAAAGATGAGACGGTTGTAGATGTGTGGCGTTATTTCTGAGGCCTCTGTTCTGTTCCATTGGTCTACATACATGTTTTGGTACCAGTACCATGGTGTTTTGGTTGCTGCAGTCTTGTAGTATAGTTTGAAGTCAGGTAGCCTGATGCCTCCAAATTTGCTCTTTTTGCTTAGCATTGTCTTGGCTACACGGGCTCTTTTTTGGTTCCATGTGAAATTTAAAGTCGTTTCTTCTTTTTGTCTTTTTTTTGAGATGGAGTCTCACTCTGTCGCCCAGGCTGGAGCGCAGTGGCGTAATCTTTGCTCACTGCAATCTCCACCTTCCAGGTTCAAGCAATTCTCCTGACTCAGTCTCCCGAGTAGCTGGGATTACAGGCGTGTACCACCACACCTGTCTAATTTTTGTATTTTTAGTAGAGACGGGGTTTCACCATGTTGGCCACGCTAGTCTCAAACTCCTGACCTCAAATGATCCACCCACCTCAACCTCCCAAAGTGCTGGGATTATAGGCGTGAGCCACCACACCCAGCCTAAAGTAGTTTTTATAATTCTGTGAAGAAAGTCAGTGGTAGCTTAATGGGGATATAGCATTGAATCTATAAATTACTTTGGGCAGTATGGCCATTTTCACGATATTGATTCTTCCTATCCATGAGCATGGAATGTTTTTCCATTTGTTTGTGTCCTCTCTTATTTCCTTGGGCAGTGATTTGTAGTTCTCCTTGAAGAGGTCCTTCCCATCCCTTCAGAGCTGTATTCCCAGGTATTTTATTCTCTTTGTAGCAACTGTGAATGGGAGTTAATTCATGATTCGGCTTTCTGTTTGTCTATTATCGGTGTATTATGCTTGTGATTTTTGCACATTGATTTGTATCCTGAGACTTTGCTGAAGTTGCTTATCAGCTTAAGGAGATTTTGCGCTGAGACGATGGGGCTTTCTAAATATATAATCATGTCATCTCCAAACAGAGACAATTTGACTTCCTTTCTTCCTAATAAACTTTCTTTCTTTCTCTTGCCTGACTGCCCTGGCCAGAACTTCCAATACTGTGTTGAATATTGGCTGTGGGTTTGTCATAAATAGCTCATTATTTTGAGATACGTCCCATCAACACCTAGTTTATTGAGTTTTTAGCATGAAGGGGTGTTGAATTTTATCGAAGGCCTTTTCTTTTTTTTTTTGAGATGGAGTCTCGCTTTGTCGCCCAGACTGGAGTGCAGCAGCGCGATCTCGGCTTACTGCAACCTCCGCCTCTAGGGTTCAAGCGATTCTCCTGCCTCCTGCCTCCCGCTTCCCGAGCAGCCGAGACTACAGGCCTGTGCCGCCACACCCAGCTAATTTTTTTGTGTTTTTAGTAGAGACGGGGTTTCACCACGTTGGCCAGGCTGGTCTCAATATCCTGACCTGGTGATCCGACCGCCTCGGCCTCCTAAAGTGCTGGGATTACAGGCATGAGCCACTGCACCTGGCCTTTTTTTTTTTTTTTTTTGAGACAGAGTCTTGCTCTGTCGCCAGGCTGGAGTGCAGTGGCGTGATCTCCACTCACTGCCACCTCCGCCTATCGAAGGCCTTTTTTGCATCTATTGAGATAATCATGTAGTTTTTGTCATTGGTTCTGTTTATGTAATGGATTATGTTTATTGATTTGTGTGTGTTGAACCAGCCTTGCATCCCAGGGATGAAGCCGACTTGATTGTGGTGGGTAAGTTTTTTGATGTGCTGCTGGATTTGGTTTGCCAGTGTTTTACTGATGATTTTCGCATCAATGTTCATCAGGGATATTGGCCTGAAATTTTCTTTTTTTTGGTTGTGTCTCTGCCAGGTTTTGGTATCAGGTTGATGCTAGCCTCATAAAATGAGTTAGAGAGGAGCCCCTCTTTTTCTATTGTTTAGAATAGTTTCAGACGGAATGGTACCAGCTCCTCTTTGTACCTGTGGTAGAATTTGGCTGTGAATCCATCTGGTCCTGGGCTTTTTTTGGTTGGTAGGCTATTAATTACTGTCTCAATTTCAGAAAAATATGGAATGCTTCACGAATTTGCATGTCATCCTTGCACAGGGGCCATGCTAATCTTCTCTGTAAGGTTCCAATATTAGTGTATGTGCTGCTGAAGTGAGCACGGGTCTATAATTTTTAAACGTGGGGCTTGTGCTGTGAGGGTGGTGGTCATGGTTCACCAGGCAGTTTCATCAGGGCTTAGACTCCCCAACACAGAAATAAAAAACAAAAACAAAAATAAAATGCAACTACTTAGAAATACTTACCTGATTATACATTAAAAATTATATAACTTACCAGAAGTTTTAAGGATCTACTGAAGTTTATTAAAATAAACGTAAGCTTAAAATTGCTTAAGATGGCCAGGCATGGTGGCTCACGCCTGTAATCCCAGCACTCTGGGAGGCTGAGGCAGGCAGATCGCCTGAGGTCAGGAGTTTGAGACCAGCCTGGCCAATATAGTGAAACCCCGTCTCTACTAAAAATACAAAAATTAGCCAGGCATGGTGGCAGGCCCCTGTAGTCCCAGCTATTTGGGAGGCTGAGGCAGGATAATCTCTTGAACCTGGGTGGCAGAGGTTGTAGTGAGCCAAGACGGTGCCACTGCACTCCAGCCTGGGCAACAGAGCATGACTCTGTCTCAAAAAAAAAAAAAAAAATTGCTTAAGATAGTTAAACATAATTTTCTTAGCAAGCTTATTTTTGTGGCAAAACAATACTGTAACAATTATAAAAATATCTTGATTTCTCTCTTTTTTTTTTTTAATTTGGGGGGGTCTCACTCTGTCGCCCAGGGTGGAGTGCACTGACGTGATCTTGGCTCACTGCAACCTCTGCCTCTGGGGTTCAAGTGGTTCTTCTGCCTCAGCTTCCCAAATAGCTGGGATTACAGGCGCCTGCCACCATGCCTGGCTAATTTTTGTATTTTTAGTATAGACAGGGTTTCACCACGTTGGCTAGGCTGGTCTAGAACTCCTGAGCTTAAGTGATCTGCCTGCCTCTGCCTCCCAAAGTGCTGGGATTATAGGCGTGAGCCACCGCTCCCCGCTGATTTCTTTCTTTGTAAACAGATTGCTTTGATTAATTGGGTATACTATCTAAAAATACATATTTTATTGAATGCTCCTGTTTGTCAGGTATTGTGTCAGTTATTTTCATTTATTAGCTTATTTAATCTTCAATCAAGCCTTAAGATAAATATTTTACAGAAGCAGATAATGAAGCTCAGAAAACATAGTTTGTCTAAAGTTAGACTACAAAACAACAAAGCTAGAAATCAAGCTATTTTGACTCTATGGTTTCAATCAATAAAAATTCACTGATTGCCTAATATGTTCCAGGTATTCTTTCAGGTGTTTCACTAATAAACAGGACAGATATGGTTCTTGCTCCTCTCTTTTAAGTGAAATAAGATAGACAATAAAAATTTTAAAAATAAATCAGATGATTTCATGTAGAAATAAAATGATATGAAAAAGATAATACAGAAAATAGAGTGAATTGAATTGGTTAGTGATGTGATATTTTAGCTAGGGAACTCAGAAAATTACCTTTAAAGAAATGACCTTTGATCTGAGAACTGAATGATAAAGGGAGGTACTTCAGATTTGGAGTTCTGTAACGCAGCATTGTATTCTTGTATTTTCACTGGACTTTATGGTTTTATTTGTATATAATTTATATTCTCAGCAAAAATAACAGTTTCTTAAGGCAAACTACATTTATATATTACTTTAAAAACAAAAACAAGCATGAAAAATAAAACCAAACAAATTTCCATGGCAGTATAAGGCTAGGCATAATCATAATGATCTGCCTTAAATATTGAGGGAATGAATTATTCGTAGCCTTCTACTACTTTCTGGCTTTTGCCTCCTTTTAAAATGCTTCAGTACCCATTAGAATTAACCCCTATTTCCCTCATCTGAAACTTGAAGGTTATGACAGTATTACAACTCTTTGCTCTAAATACCTCTAATGGTTATGACAAGAATCAAATGGAGGAATCAAAGTGAAAGTACAACACAAATGTCAGTTGCTATTTCATCAGATTATAGACGTGGAATGAAAACTAAAGAGTAAATACAGTAGAGATTTACTACTGGGTTTATGCTTCCTATGATTTGGGATATATTCTACAGGTGGAGTTGACTGGACTTGCTAATAGTTTGAGTATTGAAGTTAAGGGAAAAAGAGCATCAAGAATGACTTTTTGTGTTCTGGCTTGAACCTGGTATTGCTGTTTAATAAAATAGGGAAGACTAAGAGTAGCAGGCCTGGGGAGTAGTAGATGAGGTGGGTAGAAAAATGGAAAAGATCAGTTCAGTTTAAGCTGTTAAATAAGATACTTAGCCACACAAATGGAAAACTAGCTGACCACTGAATATTATTAGAGCTGGAAGTTCTAAGAGGACGGGGCTGGAAACACAAATTTGGTAAACACCAGCATGCAGGGTATAGGTATTAATAGCACTTTCCTAGGTTCAAATCCTAGCTCCACCATTTAGCAACTATAAAATTAAGATACTAACAGGGAAAATATACATACATGCATATATAATTTCAAGTGTTTACTATTATTCTTATGTATTTGAATAAGCCAAACCTTGAATTCAAAAACTACAAAGAGTTTACAATGAAAAGTCTGATTTTTATCTCTTTGTCTGGAGGCAACACACATACCAGTTTCTTTTACATTTGTTCAGAGATATTTTAAGCACAAAGATGCAAATACTTGATATTCTTTTAAATTATGCTTTAGAAAGGCAAATACAAATATTTCATATAAATATATGATACAGACTCTTCTGTACTTTCTTTTCAAAAACTTAACAGTGCATTTTGAGTATAATCTGTCTTTAAAGCTGTAATTCTGGATGGCATTCTCTAGTGAGAAAATCTGACAGCAAAAAAAGAAATTTTACTAAAATGAATCTAAATTGCTTATCTAAAGTATCAATTGTGGTTTAGGGTAATCCATGACATTTTCAACACAGACAACAGAATACATACAAAAAGTATATGGCAAAAAAGTAAGTAAGGAGTTCTAATATTTCTTGCAGAGATCTATTTTCTGTTAGGAAAAAAAATCTAAAATTCAAAGAATCTCTTTTCCTTCCCAGAATGAAATCAGTCATGGAAAAACTCAGACAAATGTCTAAAGCATACTCACACAGCTCTTGGTTCAGAAAAGACATCAGTATGAATGTGCATCATTAGGTCCCCACCGGCAGCATATTCCATTACAAAGCAAACATGCTCTTTGGTTTGGAAACATGCAAAAAGGTTCACCAAAAAGGGATGCCTTACACTATTCACAGTTTCAAAAATTCTTTTTTCACACATCAGGCTGTAAAAGAAAATATTTAAAAATAAGCAGATTAAAAATAATTCTAGTTGGAAATAACATTCTTTACAAATTACTAAACTTAAAAATAAGCAAAATTTTAACTATAATTTAAAAATCCTAACATGTGTCTTAGTTTTGCTATATGTGCTATGAAAACTGACCTACCTAAAATAAATAACTTTAGCTGAAATATATTAATAGAAACTTTAAAAGATTATAGTGTTCACATTGATAGTCTATAGCACATATATGGTTAGTGGTTATAGTTAATTTTTTTAAAGGCTTAATTAAGGGTGAATTATGAAAATTCTTCAGGAATTGGTCAGAGAATTTAGCAATTTAAAGCATACTATGAAAAATTTAAAGTTTGTGGTGAAGGCAATTTCAAGGACAGTATCTATAATTCACAAGCTATAGTATTCAATTTTTTTATCATATAAAATCGATATGAAGTTGAGCGGTACAGATATGCTGCATAAAATTTTAATTTAAAAGACTAGAAAATAAAAAGGATACCTGACAAACTTTCTAAATGTTACTACAAATTAAGGCACTATTATAAAAAAACTCATAGAAGATTAAAAAGTTAACAGTTCTTATTTTTGTCATCATTTAAATTTACTAGCAAATAATGTACTAAAAATTGCTTTAGAGAAGATCTGTAAGATGTATTCTAAAACATCTGCTTTATTAAGCCAATCTGAATTTTGGCTAAATGTAGATAATCAGATGAAATAAGACAAAACTAAGATGTTTTGGGCTTAAGTAGATGACAAATATGTTCTCTTCATTGTCTATAGTTGTGTGTTTTTTTGAGACAGGATCTTGCTCTGTCTTTCAGGAGTTGGAGTGCAGTGACATGATCATGGCTCACTGTAACCTTGAACTCCTAGGCTCAAGTGAACCTCCTGCCTCAGCTTCCTGAGTAGCTGGTACTACAGGAACATACTACCATGCCTGGCTTTTATTTTTTTGATAGGAACAGGGTCTCACTATGTTGCCCAGGCTTGTCTTGAACTTCTGGTCTCAAGCAATCCTCCTGCCTTGGCCTCCCAAAGTACTGAGATTATAGGTATGAACCACCATGCCAGCCCCTGTCCATAGTTTTTATTTATGGATGACTCACTAATTCATTATGGGTGAATTTATGAATGAAACAACTGTTCTCAACTGAACAGGTGTTATATTAGAACTGGGTGGAACATATAAGTGGTATAAAACATTTGAGACCCATTGACTGGACTACTCCTTGAAATGATTTCAATGCCATTCACAGGAATTATTTGAATTACAATAATGATGATATATCTGCACAGATGTCTTAGGACAGTGAGATAGAGGAGCAAGGCTCTTTTATAAATCCAAATTGTCACAATAATTTTAATTTTATGCATTTTATAGCACACAAAAAAGCTATTGCATATGAATCTTCAACTTGTCCCACATTATCTAAATTGTGTATTGTCCCTAAAAGTCCATGCAACAATCCAACTTTATTTAAAACTTTAAACCTTATTCATCCTGTCCAGAATATTTCCCTCTAAATTGTCATCACTCTTCTCTCCTTACTCCCAAATAACTTCTGTCTACCAAAACTCAGCAAAAATCCAACCTGTTTTATAAGACTCCACCTAAATCTTGCTCTAAATACTTCTAATGATGACGACAAGAATCATAAAGCGGTCAAAGTGAAAGTGCAACACAAATGTCAGTTGCTATTTCATCAGATTACAGACGTGGAATGAAAATTTAAGAGTAAATACAATAGAGATTTACTATTGGTTTTATGCTTTGTATGATTTGGGATATATTCTAGAGGTGAAGTTGACCAGACTTGCTAATAGTTTGAGTGTTGTATGTAAGGGGAAAAGAGCACCAAGAACGACTGTGTTCTGGCTTGAACAACTGGTATTGCTGTTTAATAAAATAGGGAAGACTAGAAGAGTTGCACACCTGGGGAGTAGTACACTATATGTACTATGGTGTAGTAGTACACCAGCACACTGATTTCCTCCTAAGAACTGCTATTGTTTGTACTGCTTATTCTAACCTCAACTCTAGCTACACCTTTATTACATAATGTATTAATGTCTTCTTTCTCTAAGTTACTACTTCTATCCTAACATGTTTCGTGTACTTCCTTCAAAGTTCATTACATTTTTAGATAAGTTAGAAACCTGAACACTTATATAAATAGTTATTTTAGTCAGGGGAAAACATCATTAATAAAACCAAGGTCTTAGAATTGAATCCTACATAAGCTGGTTAGCTGTGCTTTCTTCTACAAACACAAAAATATACTTCCAACCCTATTCTGTTGTGTTGAAACATAAATTGGTAAGAAAAGGAAGCTGAGTGAGGAGGCATTGCAATAACATAAACATAACATCCTTACTCAGCAATTGAAGGGCAGACGGGACCTAGAGTGTTTTACTAATGGTAGGTACACAGAATATGATCTTTGTTCAGAAATTATCTAACACTTTATTTTAGAATCCATAATTTGTGTTCACTCAAAAAGAGGTTGATTTGAAACTTCTTATAATTTATAAAAAAAGGTAATTTCAAAGTAAAATAATATAATACAGGCTATAGAAAGAAAATTTAGACCATGAGAACTGTCATTAAGAATCATAAAGTAGGCCAGGCACAGTGGCTCATGCCTGTAATCCCAGCACTTTGGGAGGCTGAGGCGGGTGGATCACCTGAGGTCAGGAGTTTAAGACCAGCCTGGTCAACATGGTGAAACCCTGTCTGTACTAAAAACACAAAAACGAACTGGGCATGGTGGTGCACACTTGTAATCCTGGCTACTTAGAAGGCTGAGGAAGGAGAATCACTTGAACCCGGGAGGCGGAGGTTGTAGTGAGCCGAGATTGCTCCACTGCACTCCAGCCTGGACAATAGAGTGAGACTCTGTCTCAAAAAATATATAAAGTATTCTAGGAACATCTATTAAAAAGTAAACAGTAACACCAAATTCTATGGCTTAAAAAGATGAGCTAGGAAGTGGAAAGTAAATATTTAAAATTCTGCTCAGTTATAATAAGTTTAGCTTGAGTTATTTACTATTTATACTTGCAAGTAATGAAATATATTACTTTTAAAAAATATGCTAGTCTTGGCCGGGTGCGGTGGCTCACGCCTGTAACCCCAGCACCTCGGCAGGCTGAGGCAGGCAGATCACCTGAGGTCAGGAGTTTGAGACCAGCCTGGCTAACATGGTGAAACCCCATTTCTACTAAAAATACAAAAAATTAGCAGGGCATGGTGGTGCACACCTGTAATCCCAGCCACTCGGGAGGCTGAGGCAAAAGAATCGCTTGAACCTGATAGGCGGAGGTTGCAGTAAGCCGAGATCACGCCACTGCACTCCAGCTTGGTCAATGAGAGCAAAACTCCATCTCAAAAAAAAGCTAGTCTTTAAAAAAAAACTAAAAAACTAAATTTTTTTTTCTTGCCTTCTTTCAGATATGCTACAAATTTAAAAGTACTCCTTTTCCTTATCTTCATTCCTCAAACTTCTCTAAGAGTGTGTTTTATTTCTCACTCTTGGATTTTTCTTTTCTCTCTCTTTATACCAGTTCTACTTGAGATTTTTAAATTTTCAGGTTACTGAAAAGTAGAGATTTAAGTTAAGACTGGGCATGGTGGCTTACACCTATAATCCCAGCACTTCGGGAGGCCAAGGAGGATCAATTGAAGCCAGGAGTTTGAGACCAGCCTGGACAACATACCAAGACCCCGACACTACGGGGGAAAGAAATGTAGATGGATCAGCTGTATGCACCTGTGGTCCCAATGGGAAGCTGAGGCAGGAGGATGGCTTGAACCCGGGAATTCAAGGCTGCAGTGAACTAGGATCATGCCACTGCACTCCAGTGTGGGTGACACAGTGAGACCCTGTCTCTACACAAGACTGGATTAATTTTCAGTAGAGGTAATGGCCTAGACTCTGGCTACAGCATCATCCTGTGATCCCAACTTTCTGTAGATTTCATTAGAAAGCATTTTCCTATAAAGATTCAGCACAAAGATGTAACAGAAAGCCATATAAATCAAGATTAATAGAAGTAGTAAACAGTTTCCTATTATTTTAGAAAATAAATGAATTTACCATTTAAGAATCTGGAGAAAAGCAAGTATTCCTTCAGGAAAGGAAAACATTTGACCCTTCTATTATTCCAATTATAAACAGACTTAGAATCAAAGACTTGCTTTAATTATCTGCTTGTATAACATAAAAATAATTCTAAACATGTAATATGGTGCTCAGAATATTTTATAAATATCTAGCAAGCTCTTTAGTATTAGATATCAAGAAAGCATTTATTTTGATGTGATTGAGGTGTATGAGAAACAGTGAAAAAGAAACAGAGGTGAAAAATAAATAGCAAAATCCAAAAGGAAAAGTTTATATAACATAAAAAAATAAATCTCAACCTCTTGAGGCCTGTCCTTATTCTAAGAACTACCCATACGGTGGAAAAAAACATTAAAAGTTGCAATTTGGCATATCTATATAGCGAGACAACTCATTAAGGCAAGTATTACCAAAACAAATATATTTTTAAATATATGAGTTAACTGGGGCTTAAAGATGTTCAGTGAAATGCCCTAGGGTCAATCCTTACTAAGGAGGAGCAATGAGGACTAGAAAAGTCAGCCTTCTCAGTCATAGTCCAGGGCTCTCTTCAATGTACAGAGCTGTCTACCATTAATATTAACATATGCTTCCTATAGTGGTGTAAGAAAAATGTCCAATGAAAGCCTCTTTCTGTGATAAATACGCCATTTTTATACAATAATGTCCATATTTAATTATTCTGTATTAAGATAGTCATTTCTTGAAGTATATTCTCTAAGTGAATTACAATCTTAACCCCCACCAAATCCTTGCATTTTAATAATTGTGGGGCCGGGCACAGTGGCTCACACCTGTAATCCCAGCGCTTTGGGAGGCTGAGGCTGGCGGATCATGAGGTCAGGAGATCGAGACCATCCTGGCTAACATGGTGAAACCCCATTTCTACTAAAAATACAAAAAAAAGCTGGACATGGTGGCATGCGTCTGTAGTCCCAGCTACTCGGGAGACTGAGGCAGGAGAATTGCTTGAACTCAGGAGGTGGAGGGTGCAGTGAGCTGAGATGGCACCACTGCACTCCAGCGTGGGAGACAGTGAGAGTCTGTCTCAATAAATAAATAAATAATAAAAAAAAAATTGTATAAGATACCACAACTTACTTTATTAGACCAAGACATTAGGGTCAAAAAACATGTTTTTTAAAAAAAATAAAGGGAAAAAAATAAGATAACATATTCTGCTTTGTAAAATACTTTAAACCATTCCGTTAACTATAGATTATTTGTAAATGACTTTTTGTCATTTCCATTAAGATAGAATGAAATATAGCCCCACCAAACCACAGATGAGTTAACAGTTTCTATTCCATATAAACACTTTAACATTTCTTATATAAAAAACTTAACAAAATTAGTTTAAACATTTCACTATCTTTTTTTGGTATCCATTAACCAGTTAATTGTCACAAGAAGGGTAAAAAGGAAGAGGCAGAAAAGAAAAACTAATGTCTACCTTATATGTCAAATATAGATACATTATATTTAATTTCTTCACATATTACTGTAAAATTGTAAAGTTTTGCTGTTGTAATATATACATCAGTTCTCTTAACTTACAAATTCAGAAAAATAATTTCATTTTTAAAAACTAACCTGTCTACTTCATCTCGAGCCACAATATCTCCTTTCTTTAAGGCTTTTATAGCAAACATCTCATTTGTGTGTTTATATTCAGCTAAAAGCACCTGAAATACAATTAAAATAATTATTTTCCACTTGAGTTATTAATGTTGTAGATATTCCAAAAAATTCCAAAAAGATTACCTTTCCAAAATGTCCTCTTCCCAAGACAGCACAACACCTGAAATCTTGTAGATTAAACTGAAACCTTTGCTGAGATCTGAAAAGAGAAATTTCAATTAATAATAAGACAATAAAGTATGGTACCAAACATGTAGTAGCAAAACTTGGTATATATTCTTTACCTTCTGTCCTCAAGTTCTTGAATACCACTATATTCTAGGCCTGACTGAGGAGTATCAGGCTTGTATTCAGATTGAGATTTTGGAAGTATACTATTTCTGTCATTCTCAATATCAAAAGCAGTCTCTGAATCCTGTAAAATATTAAATACACGTTAATCCATAGAAATACCCAGAAAACAACTTATAATAAATGATAAAATTAAGGAAAAACATTTCAAAAGTCAATATAAATGTTGGAGTGAAAAGTAAAATTCAGATACTCATTCTTTAAAAAATTTTCTTTTTCTTTTTTTAGAGGCGGGTCTCACTATGTTGCCTAGAGAGGTCTTGAATTCCTGGCCTCAAGCAATCCTCCTACCTCAGCCTCCCGAGTAGCTAGAGCCATTACTTTTATATTAAACTTATCTAAAAAAGACGAAAAACTGGGCTGGGCATGGTGGCTCATGCCTGTAATCCCAGCACTTTGGGAGGCCGAGGCAGGCGGCTCACCTGAGGTCAGGAGTTCGAGACCAGCCTGATCAGCATGGAGAAACCCCATCCCTACTAAAAATACAAAACTAGTGGGCGTGGTGGTACATGCCTGTAATCCCAGCTACTAGGGAAGCTGAGGCAAGGGAATCACTTGAACCCAGGAGGCAGAAGTTGCAGTGAGCCAAGATCGTGCCATTGCACTCCAGCCTGGGCAACAAGAGCAAAACTCCATCTCAAAACAAAACAAAACCAAACAATGAAAAACTAACACATTATTATGTATGTTAATCAAGTTAGAAAAATAATAGTATTTCAGGCAGTATGTCATGTAGTATCAACCACACTCCTATGTTACCTCTAGTTTAAGCACCCTATTCTATCTCTTCTGGACCATGAGCATCCAGAGGCTAATATAAATTTCATGCCAACATTAAGAAGTTGGTTATCTCCTACCAACTCAATCTAATTTAGTTGAGACTAGACCATAAGAAACATAAATTCGGCTGGGCGCAGTGGCTCATGCCTGTAATTCCAGCACTTTGGAAAGCCGAGGCGGGCTGATCACCCGAGGTCAGGAGTTTAAGACCAGCCTGACCAATATAATGAAATCCCATCTCTACTGAAAATACAAAAATTAGCCGGGCATGGTGGCATGTGCCTGTAACCCCAGTTACTTGGGAGGCTGAGATAGGAGAATGGCTTGCAAGAGAATCGCTTGAACCCGGGAGGCGGAGGTTGCAGTGAGCCGAGATCATGCCATTGCACTCCAGCCTGGGCAACAAGAGTGAAACTCCGTCTCAAAAAACAAAAACAAAAACAAAAAACAAACAAAAAACCATAAATTCACAGTTCAGTGGCAATTTTAAATGGAAAGACACGCCTTATTCACTATGATGCTTTTACTGCTAATTCATTCGGTGAAGAGGAATGCATGGTTTAAAATGGCTTGCCTGTCCTGGTGTATCCAAAACTCTTAATTCAGAAGATTCATCTATTTCTCCAAGGGAAGAAACTCGTGGTGGGGCTGGAGGAGGTTCAGGCTCAAGATCAAAGTCCAATTTGGTTACTGTAGAATCACTTATAGAAGATAAAGTAACTCACCAAAACAGTAATAGAAAGTCTGTATTTTAAACAGCTTTAAAATTAAAGCAAACAATTTACTTTTTAAGTAAACAGAACACTACTTTCAAAATACTGCTTGGGAAAAAAACAAGACTCAGTACACCTGCTATAATCAGTATGTTAAGAATGTCCCAATAACTTTGTATAAGAGACGCTTAAAATCTCAGACACATACCTAGCTGGAGGTGCTAGTTCAGGGATGCGTACATCAACCACTGGCACTGTAGTAGGCACAGGAGCTTGAGGGCTGAAGGTGCCAGAATGATTTACTGTAGGAATAGCTCTTCTTACTAGCCTTCCCCAAGTGGCAATATTAATATTCATTTGAGGAGCTCTGAGAAATGTTTTGCCTGTAGATATTGAAAATAACAAAAATAGAGCAAGTAATTTCTTTATGTATAACCAAAAGCCATAATTTAAAAATTCTTATCCATTAGTTTATAATCTATGAAGAACAAACAAAATTTGTCACTTACAAAAACTAGCTTTTTACTATTTGCTAGTAAAGGCTAGTGCAAAATAGCACACGTAGTTTTAAAAACAAATAGGTGAGAAATTGTTTTTTTCTCTTTAAGTCTAGTAGTGAAATGTGGTTAAGGTTTTAAAAAGAAATCTTATCTTTTAGATATAAATTATAATAATTATGAATAAATCAGTATGATGTCTGGGTTTGCTTCAAATTTGAGAAAGTAGTGAGAGGATGGCATATGGATAAAATAAAATTGGCCATGAGTTGGTAATTGTTGAAGCTGGGTGATTGTACATTTCACTAGTCTCTCCACTTATGGATACATTTAAAATATTCCTTAATAAGAAGTTAGAAATAAATGAATAAACAACAACAAAAAAACCACACAGATGGCTATTACTTTTTAAATGGTAATTAGATTGTTTAAGAAAATATCAAAATGCTACGTATTTGATTGTTAGTAATTACCTTGTTGCTTTGAAAAAATTTTCTTTTGTCTTTGAAGTTTTGGTCTTCTTTCGATAACTGGATTAAAAAAGGTAACCTGCAGTGAAGAAAATTCAAGTTGACATGAAAATAGCATTGGATTTATGGTTCATGAAATCCACTAAACTTATAAAATTTTAAAGCTTAAGAGAATCTTAGTTACAGTCTAGTCCAGCCCCTCATTTTCTAGATGAGAAAACGGACCTAGGAAGAATAATTGATTTGTCTCAAAGTCACATACCTATTCAGTGGCATAGCTCAGCCAAGAACTCAAGTCATCTGTCTTTCAGCCTAACACTCTTTCTACTTCTATATTATGCTGCCTACATATGTAATTTCAATTGTAGTTATGCACATTTAATAAAATACATTTATTACCTCTGCAAATAAAGTACCCTGTGGTTCCAAATAGAGACACATGCCATGCCGTTGGTTGTCTAAAAAATCTTCTAACCTCAGAAATTTTACAGCACACAGAGACCGCCAATCACGCCAATAAACTGAAATTTCCAGTTCACGTGACTAGGATAATTAAAAAAAATAATAAAGAAAACAGAAAAGACATCATTGGACACACACTTGAATAAAATATCACAAAAAATATGAAATACAAATAAACAAAAATTACACAAAGGTCACACTGTTTTAAAGAGGTTTGTAATGTTTCTCAATTCTACATTACTTTATCAAACTTACACATTTTAATTCAAAGAAACAAAACTTACATTGTGACATTTTCCAGCTAAGGTATTCCTAAAGTATACTTAAAGAATACACAACTGGGAACAACTAATACAGATGAATAACCACCAAAACTCCTTCTCTTACAGCTTCAATCTTTTGGATTTCCCTCCTCTATTTGCCATCATGTGCTATGTTACTACCCCAATGCTTGCTTCAAATAACTCATTTGAAACCTTTTTATTTCTTCATCTCATTGCTGAGCCAGAAAAAGTTCTGCAAATAGCATTTATTCTGTACTCACAATGTGCCACATATTGTGCTAATAAGCACTTTAAGAATATTAGGTCATTTAATTTTCAAAAGAATACCACTGGGTAGCAAGACCCATTCTGGGTATGTAGGGCAGAAAGGGAAAATTCAGACCAAGCTTTATACAGAAAGATATTCATTTATTATGACAATAAAACATAATTTAAAAAGCAAATTAGCAAGAATTTGAACGTTCAAAAACCAGGGACAAATTAATTATACCAAAGCCGTATGAGAGAAGACACAGTAGACATTGAAAATAATGCTTATGTGGCAAAATATATTTAAGGTTTTAATAACCAGTGCTTAAATGCACCTGTAGAACATAGTTCCTAAGCTGTGGTCAATCCATATACTGACCTCTCCCTATATGTTTTAAGGTATATACATTTTAATCATAAAGAACTGGACTTTTCTATTATTTTGTTTTTCAGGCTTCTGTACACCATCCACAAAAAGAGATAAATGTTTCTCCTTTAAGGCTCTACAAAGCAATAAATTACTTATTTTATATAACAAATTTCAATTTATAAACGTATGCATCTTATTATGTAAGGTCTTGGTATAAACAGTAAAAAAAAATCTATTGACCTTAAATTATATATCTAGTTATGCTAATGAACACAAAAAACACCTATAAAAAATGTAACATGAAAAGAAATGAATCAAAACACAATGTGCCAGAGGGTTTCATAGTCAAACAGGAAAAGAATTAGAAAAATACATCTATGGCAGCGAGAATGTGATCTCAGGGCCTTCCACCTCATTTCTTCTCTGACTCATAATTAACATGGGAGAGAATTGTCATGAAAGAAGTATGAGGAGAATATAATTACGACTAGCAAATGGCATATAGAAGGGATGGGGTACTAAGGCTGTAATATTCTATTCAAGTTAAAAGTGTTAAGTATTTTGGAAGCAGTTATTTTGTGAAATAAACTGGAGGAAGAATCATGTCAGGATTGGTAATTTAGACTCCATTTTTTTAGATTGGAGGAAGAGAGGTCTACTTTCTCCTGCCTTCTTCCACTGTTGCAAGAAGACTTGTTATGAATCAGGAAGATGCAAGATGCACATATGCTAGAGACAGAATTAGTACTTGTTAGAAGTTCTTATTACACTTTTACACTGGCTAAAATGGTAAGATTTTGTCTTACTGTGAATAAGAGAAGGTCCAATCACCTCATTTGCTATTTATTCCAGCCACTCTGGTAAAACTAACATATTGACTAATTTCTCTTTCCTCTGTCTTTTCATTCCATGCTTCAAACTAAAGTACATTACAGGCCGGGCAAGGTGGCTCATGCCTGTAATCCCAGCACTTTGGGAGGCTGAGGTGGGTGAATCACTTGAGGTCAGGAGTTCGAGACTAGCATGGCCAACATAGTGAAACCCCATTTCTACTAAAAATACAAAAGTTAGCCAGGCATGGTGCATGTGCCTGTGGTCCCAGCTACTTAGGAGGCTAAGGCATGAGAATCACTTAAACCCAGGAGGCGGAGGTTGCAGTGAGCCAAGATCATGCCACTATACTCTAGCCTGGGCAACACAGCGAGACCCTGTCTCAAAAAAATAAAAATTAAAATTAAAATAAAGTATGTTACAGATCTGAGATTTGGGATAAGTCACCTCACAGACCTTAAGCTAGCTTTCCTAGAATTCTACATTCTACATTAAAGTTTAATGTAGAAAGTAGAAAAGTTCCTCTTCAAAGCTCGTCTTGATTTAAAAATAAAATAAAAGACACTAGGAATAATAGCTCCTTACTCTAAAGCTTCCTATCAACTATTAGTTTTTACACTTTAGCCCAGTTAGTTGCTTTGGCTTACTCAAGCATGTCTGGACAGGCCCAGGAAAGTCTTAGCTCACAGCTTATGCCCCTTCCTTATTTGGAAATGTTGTTGCTTCCTTAAACCTTTCATAAGCAACTTCCTCTTCCTCTTTGTTCTCCTTTGCACTTACCTATTTAGGAAAGTTTTATGTTATTAGCAAATCAGTAACCAGTTTAAGACAGTGAGGTCCAGCTCCAGCCAACGGATGCAGGACACAGCAGTAAGGACAACCCAAATGCATAAGGGATATATATGTCTGCTTTTCCTTTGTTCAGGTGTGCTCTCACAATTGTTCCATCTGCGAGGGGCACCCTTTCTGCAGAAAGTAAAGATTGCCTTGCTGAGAGATCCTTTGTCTCCGTGCTGACTTTTCTTCACGGCACCGATTATCTGTTTCTAACATTTTACATATAAAGCTCTTCATTTTTTGTTACTTTGCACTGTTCCCAGTGAGTGTTACTTTCTTCACAACATAAGTGGGAGGGTGGCTGTGATCTAGAGATATTTTATGTCAGTACTCCACCACTTGTGTTCAATCCCACTTTAAATCCTAACATCCAGCATGGTTTGAATAAGTAAACCAGTCACATGGTATCTGAAAAACAAGGTACCATACAGATAGACTGAAGCTTCTACATAAGAAGATATCACTAATGTTTACCATTTAGTTTTTATTATTTTTTGTTTTTTGAGGTGGGGTTTCACTCTTGTTGCCCAGGCTGGAGTGCAATGGTGCAATCTCAGCTCACTGCAACCTCTGCCTCCCGGGTTCAAGTAATTCTCCTGCCTCAGCCTCCCGAGTAGCTGAGATTACAGGTACCCACCACCACACATGGCTAATTTTTCTATTTTTAGTAGAGATGGGGTTTTGCCATGTTGGCTAGGCTGGCCTCGAACTCCTGACCTCAGGTGATCCACCCGTCTTGGCCTCCCAAAGTGCTGAGATTACAGTCGTGAGCCACCGTGCCCGGCCCAATGTTTAGAATTTAAAACGCAAGTGTGATTGCTGGTATGCCGGCAATTTTCTAGATGAAGCAGGTCAGTTCTATAAGGCAAGGATATGCTGTTAGATAATTTCAAACTCTAGGAGCAACAATATTCTAGACGGAGTAAAACTGCCACCAAAAAAAGCTGAGCAGTACGAGCTGAGACAGGTACTGTCCCAACTTGTGTTTCAGTTTGTCTTATTATGAATTGAATCTGGAATCAAAGAGAAAACTGCTTGGTAGACTTAAAGAATCTGCATGTCTTATCTGAAGTCTAAGATCTGAAAGTAAACAAAAAAGGTAAGAGACTGCATCAGCCTTATGTGTGGTAGAAAGCAACAAATTAAAATATGTATTGCAACTGAGAAAAGAACAGTACACATCTAACATAAAATAATTAGCGCAAAGAATGCTGAGGTTCTCAAAGTGTTCGCTGAGGAGCCCTAGGGTGCCAGAGAGTACTTTCACTTTTCATAGGGAACACAGCGACATCTATGGGACACTGTGAGAACTACTAGCACAAGGTAGTTCATAGTTTCAACATTAGAACATTCCATATTCCTTCTGGTGATGTCATATCCTTGCTAAGGTGGGTTTTCAACAATAATAAAAAGCAACTTCCTATGAAGAATCACTGTGGAAGAAGACATGAGAGTGCAGTTAGCCTTATGATCCCAAGATGTGGGAAGTTATATAGTGTACAACAGGCAGACATGTCCCATTAGTTAATTGTAATTATGTACTAATGGAATAAAAATGTTACGTTTTCTCTCAGTATTTGTATTTTTCAAAAACTCCTGTTTTAAGACTTAAATACTAACTAGTAAGCACTTCTTAATAAATGGAACTGTTGAGTATTTCTTTAGGTCTAGGGACACACTGCAGAAACATTACAAGGACACTGAGGACACTGAACTGAGAAAGTCTGGAAACTTTGATAGAAGTAATGGAGAGCTGGGCTCCACTGCTGAAATGAAAAGGGCAAAAGAAGAAAATGAGAACCAGGCTCCACTGCCAAAAACAAAAGAAAGGTCAAAAAAGCTTTCTGTCGCCACTAAAAAAGAGAATAAACTCAATACCTGGAAAACTCAAGAGCTGAAGAAAGATGAGATTTCTGCAAATGTGTACACAAGAGATGATACTCACTGGTCTTCAATGTGCTTCTGAGGACAACATAGGCTTTGGAAATTTATCAGTTAGGGTCCTAGTAGCATGCACATAGTACACTGAAAGAGTTTAACTAAAGAGAGTTACTAAAATTGGCTACTTATGGAGATGTGATTAAAGTTAAACCAACAAGGAATGAAAAGAACCTGAGGACAAGCAACAGTAGAAATCCATTATCACGCTTAGCCTGAAGGGGCAAGAGGAACTTAAATCATTCCCAGAATCTGATTTAGACTAAATCTTAAAAAAGGAACTATCCAACAGGAGTTGGCGGCCATAGATGAACGCTGTTGTGAAAAGCAAGGCAAGGCAAGGAAGGAGAAAGGGAAATACACACTGCTACTTTCCTTTCCTCCTGGCTCTTGGATCTCCTAACAGTGTCTCTCATTCTATAAGTCAGAGCCAAGTAATTCGAGTAAACTTTGTAGTCATCAGCTCATAAACAGGGTAGCACAGGGAAGGAAGGAGACTGGAATCCACTGGGGAAAAACAGAAAACCACCACCTCAAGAAACAATAATACATGTTTTCAGTTCAGCAGTCCAATGAGAGTGATTCTCCAGCTGGAACAAATGTGACAAAAAGAGGGAAACTTTGGGATCATATGGGAGGATGAGAAATAGAACAGTAGGAGACAGAGATAATGGAGAATATAAGGCTATGATCTTGGCAGGAAAAGTCGGCCTACTATAGATGTGGGTTACTGCCTCTGCTCCCTTTATAGGAAAGACAAAAACTATGATAGAAACTACTATGCTCTATCAACTATGCGCAACTGCTTCCTATGTCAATCCACATCATATAAAAAGTTCCAAAGACTCCTAATTATTCCAAGCCTATTGTATACTTTTCTGCCTCCATGTCTTTACATATATAGTTTCTATTTCTAATCTTGTATCTTATTCTCCAACTCAAACCTATATTGTTATATAAGGTTTTCCTACTATTCTTTCCCCCATACCAGTCCAAATTCGCCTCATCAAGGGCAAGTTAAACATCCATCTCTTCTAAAAAGGCATCCTTTAAATCCAGCCCACATTTTTTCCCCAAGGTTTTTTTAATGCAGCTATCTTTTTATGTATCCTTGTAGGAACTTATGTTCTCAAATCTGAGGACTCATGGTTGTCATCATTCTGGAAGTTACTGGCTATTATTCCTTCAGACGTGGCCTCTGCCCCATTCCTTCTAATCCCTACTTCTGGAACTCCACTCCGTGTGTTAGTCATTCATTCTTAGTTTATCCTTCATGTCTCTTAATCTTTATTTCATATTTTTCATCTCTTAATCTTTTTGTGTTGTAATTCCGGGCAACTTCTTTAACTCTTTCAGGCCACTAACTCTCTCTTCTTTTCTTTAACATATCCTCTTAGTTTTCCATTTCAGAAGTTATATTTCCTATTTTTTAGTTCTACTTGGTTCTCTTTGTCATCAGCATCAACAGTTTATCAATAATGGTCAATAATGTTTCATCTCCACCTTTCCCCCATAATTATTTGAAGCAAATTTCAGACATCTATAATTTCATTTATTTATTTAAAAACTCTGCTTAGTCTTTTTGGCTCATCACCCATCCTTTGCTCATGTTTTCAAACTCCTCTATTCTTTAAATACTATAATCATTTAAATATTTAAACACAAACTTTAAAATATTTTATATTATATATTTAATAATCCCATTATCTGCTTCTGCTTGGTCATGGTGGCTATATCCTCATGTATTTTAAAATTTTGTATGCAAGCTCATGTTGGTAGAATTATTATTCCCTAAGCTTCTGAAATACAATTTAATAGTTTTTTATTTTGTCTCAATTTATTTTTAACCTATCAGGCCTTAGGGTCCTTTATGGAAGGAATACCTCTGGTGCTTCTGCATTCTTTAGCATTTCTTTTTAAAATTTTTTCTTAAAATTTCATTAATTTTTAAAGTTGTTTTCTTTTTTGTGTGCATTTATTTATAGAATAGAGATGAGGTCTCGCTGTGTTGCCCAGGCTAGTCTCAAACCATTCTCCCACGTCAGCCTCCCAAAGTGCTGGGATTACAGGCATGAGCCACTGTGCCTGGTCTCTATTACATTTCTCACAGTGCTAAATGGAGGCCTTGAGTATTAATTTACAGATCAGAGAGGTAAGAAAAAGCTAAAATGCCTATACTATGTTGTAGAGCAGAGATTTCCTAATTATAAGTGAGGCACAGAGAATTACATCAGATTCAGTTGTGTAGAGTGAGATGAGAGTAGGTAAGGAAGACATTCTCTTTTTTTTTTTTTTTTTTTTTTTTTTTTTTTTTTTTGAGACGGAGTCTCTGTCACCAGGCTGGAGTGCAGTGGCGCAATCTCTGCTCACTGCAACTTCTGCCTCCCAGATTCAAGAGATTCTCCTGCCTCAGCCTCCTGAGTAGCTGGGACTACAGGTATGCACCACCATACCCAGCTAATTTTTGTATATTTAGTAGAGACATGGTTTCACCATGTTGGCAAGGATGGTCTTGATCTCTTGACCTCGTGATCTGCCCGCCTCAGCCTTCCAAAGTGCTGGGATTATAGGCGTGAGCCACCACGCCCGGCAGACATTTTCTTTTCTTTTTTTTTTTAAGACAGAGTTTTGCTCTTGTTGCCCAGGCTGGAGTGCAATGGTGCGATCTCAGCTCACCACAACCTCCGCCTCCCAGGTTCAAGTGATTCTCCTGCCTCAGCCTCCTGAGTAGCTGGGATTACAGGCGCTCGCCACCACGCATGGCTAATTTTTATATTTTTAGTAGAGATGGGGTTTCGCCATGTGGGCCAGGCTGGTCTTGAACTCCTGATCTCAGGTGATCTGCCTGCCTCAGCCTCTCAAAGTGGTGGGATTACAGGCGTGAGCCACTGCGCCCGGTCCTGACATTTTCAAATTTATATCTGCCCTCCCTTCTCAGATTCTGACCTGTGTCTATTTGGGAATGACTGTATTGACTAGAGTGTGTTGTATTCTTTGGGTATGCTGCAGCAAAAAAAAAAAAAAAAAAAAAAAAAGGTTGAGCAAAGCTCCTTTTCAGTTTTAGTTATTTTCATTCATCCCATTAACACTTAGTGAATATGTATACTAAGTGTCTTCTGTGATAGAGATACAAAGATAAGTAACATATGGTCCTGCTCTCAAAAAGTTCATAGTTTTACTTTGGAAGAGGGAAATTTTGGGAGACAGAAATGTAAATCAATATTGGCAATATGGTGGCATATACAATATGCACAATGACACAAAACAGAGAGCTGACCAATTTTTTTGTAAGGGAAAGGTAGTAGGAAGATCAAAAAATATCATAATTGCTCAAATTGGGTTTTGACAGCTATATCTAAAGATTAAAGGAGAGGACAAAGTAATCAGAGGGGAAAAACATACAAAGGTAAGGAAGTATATAGTACATCATAGGGATAGGAAACAGTTTCATATAGTTAAAGCCTAGAATATAAGTAGAAATGCTGTGAAAAATAAGAATGAAAACATGGGCAGAGATAAGTCATGAGGAGCTTAGCATGACTTGGAGTAGAATTTGGTCTTTAACTTGTAAGTTATAGGCTGGTACTAAAGGGTATTGGTGTAAGGAGGGGTAGGGATTAGATCACATCAGGCAGTACAGGCTGAGTATCCCTAACCTGAAAAGCTCCAAAATCTGAAACTTTCTGAGCACAAATATGACAATGAAAGGCAATGCTCATTGGAGGATTTGGGATTTCAAATTTTTCAGATGCTCAATCAGTTTGCATTTTTAAATGCAAAGATTCTAAGATCTGAAAAAAGGTTTGGAATCTAAAATACTTCTGGTCCCAAGTATTTCAGATAAAGGATATTCAACCTGTACAGTTGCTAAAAAGAAAAGCACTGGGATCAAACTGCCTTGAGTATGCATGCACACTCAATAAATGTTTGTAGAACAAACAGGTTAAATCTTTTTTTTTTTTTTGAGATGGAGTCTCGCTTTCTTGCCCAGGCTGGAGTGCAGTGGTGCGATCTCCACTCACTGCAAGCTCCGCCTCCTGGGTTCACGCCATTCTCCTGCCTCAGCCTCCCGAGTAGCTGGGACCACAGGCACCCGCCACCATGCCCGGCTAATTTTTTTTTTTTTTTAGTAGAGATGGGGTTTCACCGAGTTAGACCAGGATGGTCTCCATCTCCTGACCTCGTGATCCACCTACCTCGGCCTCTCAAAGTGCTGGGATTACAGGCGTGAGCCATGGCACCCGGCCCAAACAGGTTAAATCTTAATCCCAGACCACTTAGTAGTTCTGTGACTGTGAGCAAGTTATTTAACTTTGCTGGGTCTCAGATTGCTCACCTGTAAAATATGCGTTAACGGTATCAACCTTGCAGCGCTATGTGAGAATTAAAGGAGTTAATACAACTCCAGTACATAAGTCAATCTCAATATGTTGCCTTTTATTATTAGTGTGATATGCAATGAAGAAAATCTACACTGCCGAAAGGATAGACTAGAAACAGAGACAAGTTTGCTAACTCTAATGAAGAACAAAAGCCTTGGCTTCAGACAGACTTGACTTTGGTGAGAGATGCTTGTGTTGATTACTGGCTCCACCACTTTCTAGCTGTGTGGCCTGAGAAAAGTAACTTAAACTCTTGGAACCTCAGTACTCTCTAAAATAGAAATAATTGTATGTATATCATAAGATTATTGTGAGGATTAAATTAGACACTATACATAAGGTTTTTTGTTCAGAATCTATAATGGCAGTAGAAACTTCAGTTTAACATATGGGAGGGTGAGGAAGAACAGATTCTGAACACAACTTATTTTTCAAGAATCTTGTCTGTGAAAGAAAGACCTATCAATAGAGCTAGGACGAAGCAAAACAAAAATTTTTAGTGGGAGAAATGTGAGTATATCCAATAAGAATAAGGTATCAGAAGAAAGAAGTGGTTAAAAATATAGGTGCTAATAGGGCTAACTTATGAAACAAGGCTATAGGAGACTAGAAAGAATGGAAACTAGAGGGCAACTTGAATGATCATAGACTCTAAACAGGAAAGAGAGAGACTTCGTTCTCTGAAACCAAGGAGGAAGATACAAAAAAATTAGCAGGTGATAGGAGAAAGCTGAGGTCTAATGGTCTTAAATCTAATCTATAAAACAAAAGCAAAGGAGTCTGACGTGGGGTAGAAGACTTGAAGAGACAGGCAAAAGAAAAGTTGCTGGTAATGAAATAAAAATGTAAAATGTGGGATAACTTTTACAAGCCTAGCTAAGATTGAAAACTAAAATTCACAGTAGTAAATGTGATCATTTAGGATATAGAGCAGAGAAGCAGCATTCAGGATATAGAGCAGAGAAGCAGAATAGAAATGATTTGCTATTGGGAGTTTCCACAACAGGTAGGTATAAAGATAAGGTCAAAGGATGCTGTGGTGGTATCAGTAAAGAAATGCTTCAAAGTAACATTGGTTTTAGGGTAAATAGAGAAGAAAATTAAGCTTGGAAGGGGCTGATAGAATCAAGGAAATGGAAATATTTGATCAAATATCTAGCTTTGTGATAATAAAGAAAAGAGCTAGAAGAAAAAACAGTAACAAGAGCTATCATTTACTGAATACCATTATGTACAAGGTATTATCCTAGGTGCATTAATTAATTAATTAATTAGCTAATTAATGAAAGGGTTTCACTCTGTTGCCCTGGAATGCAGTGGCACGATCTCAGCTCACTGCTGTATTCAACTCCTGGGCTCAAGTAATCTTGCCTCAGTCTCCCCAGTAGCTCGGACTACAGGCTTGTGTCCCACACTTGGCTAATTATTCTAGGTGCTTTATGTAGTTTATCATTCAGGAGAAGAAGAGAATTGGTGAAAGGTTGGCATATAGATTTTTTTTTTTTGGGAGACAGAATTTCGCTCTTGTTGCCCAGGCTGGAGTGCAATGGCATGATCTCGGCTCACGGCAACCTCCACCTCTCAGGTTCAAGTGATTCTCCTGCCTCAGCCTCCCAAGTAGCTGGGACTATAGGTATGTGCCACCACGCCTGGCTAATTCTGTATTTTTAGTAGACATGGGGTTTCTCCATGTTCGTCAGGCTGGTCTTGAACTCCCAACCTCAGGTGATCTGCCCGCCTCAGCCTCCCAAAGTGCTGGGATTACAGGCATGAGCCACTGTGCCCAATAGGTATATCAAATTTAAGATTTCAATTTGTGTAGCACAATTCATTTAAAATGACAAAGGAGTAAAGGTATACTAAAGTTCAGGAGTTCAAAGAAGTTTAAATAGTGGTATATTATGTGGGTTGTTTACATGCACAGTCCACCCTCTGTATCTGTGCGTTCCTTATCTGTGGATTAAACCAACCACGACTGAAAATATTTGGGGAATAAAAGGATAGTTGTATTTGTACTGAATATGTAGATTTTTTTTTTCTTGTTAATATTCCCTAAACAATACAGTATAACAATTTATATAGCATTTACATTGCACTGGGTATTATAATTAGAGATGATTTAAAGTACACAGGAGGATGTGTGTGGGTTATATGCAAATACACCATTTTATATAAAGGACTTGAGCATCCATGGATTTTGGTACGGGGAGAGAGAGTCCTGAAATCATTCCCCATGGATACCAAGGGACAACTGTAGGCAGATATTTTAAATCCCTCATAATGATGGCAAATGTTGGAAGGAAGAATAAAAGTCATCCTTAATGAATATCAGAGAGTACCTGATGTTCAAGAAATAACAGAAACAAAAAAGTAAAAAAAAGTAGGCAATTCTATACTGTTGACCTATGAACAATACAAGTTTGAAATGTACAGGTTGACTTATATGTGGATTTTTTTCCCATAAATATACTGGAACCTTTTTTGGAAATGTGCAACAGTTTGAAAAACCTGCAGATGAATCACATAGCATAGAAATATCAAAAACATTACAACAAAGATATGGCATGAATGCATATATGTAGATACTAGTCTATTTTATCATTCACTACCATAAAATATACAAATCTATTACAAAAAGTTAAAATTTATCAAACTTACACACAAACTTACAGACCATAGTCAAGAGAAATATAAACCAACATCAAGATGCAATATAAAATCGTAACTGCATAAAATTAACTGTAGTACTGTACTACTGTAATAATTTTGTAGCCACCTCCTAATGCTCTTATGGTGAGCTCAAGTGTCAACAGTATCCATTTAAAACACTATGTAAATCTAATTATTTCTGCCTGAGCAGTTCATCTCTCCAGTAAATTGCATATGGCAGTAAAAGTGATCTGCCTCAGTTCTTGCATATTTTTCTCTGTATTTAATGCAATACCATAAACCCTGAATAATACTATGGAACTCTTACAAAGTACCACTAGTGATGCTGGAAGTGCTCCCAAGAAGGGGGAAAAAAATCATGACATTACAAGAAGAAGCTGAATTGCTTGATATGTATCCTATATATTGAGGTTTGCAGTTGTAGCTTCTGCCATTTCAATATAAATGAATCCAGAATAAGAACCATTGTAAAAGAAGAAAAGGAAATTTCTGAAGCTGCTGCTGTGGCTAAGCCAGCAGGCACAAAAACCTTATGTTTTTTGCAAAATAGACTGTCTATGTTATCAATAAGGCTTCTGGTCCACAGTAGACTATTAGTATTTAAGTTCCGGGGGAGTCAAAAGTGTCATGTGGATTTTTGAGTACATGGGTTGGAAATGTGGGCTTGTGCTCCCTAGCCCCTGCGTTGCTCAAGGGTCAACTATACAGCTCACAGTCTCAAAGAAGTCATATAGCTCCAGAGGAATATATGACATGTTATTTATTTATTTATTTTTTTTTTGAGACAGAGTCTCACTCTGCCCAGGCTGGAGTCCAGTGGCACGATCTTGGCTCACCGCAACCTCTGCCTCCCAGGTTCAAGTGATTCTCCTGCCTCAGCCTCCCGAGTAGCTGGGTTACAGGCATGCGCCACCATGCCCAGCGAATTTTGTATTTTTAGTAGAGACGGGGTTTCTCCATATTGGTCAGGCTGGTCTTGAACTCCCAACCTCAGGTGATCCACCCGCCTCGGCCTCCCAAAGTGCTGGGATTACAGGCGTGAGCCAACACACCCGGCCGACATGTTATTTTTAACAGCTGTGGAATCTGGAAGCAGCAAAGGAGGGGTAAAAAAGGTAAGTGTTATAGCTTTGCTACAAGTTAAAAAACAGTATCTCAGATTATACAATATTCCCAATGTCAGTTTATAACATGTAAAAAATTAAAAGTATCTCTGTATTCCTACTCTTGTTCTGCTATATTATAGTGCTTTACTCCCCATTAAAAAATTTGTGACCAGGCGTGGTGGCTGCATGCATTTTCATCCTTTTCTAGGGAGAAAGCATCTTTCTCACTGCCATGGTTGCTATGAGAAATAATTACCTCATTTTCCCTAAATATCTAGATAGGTCTTTACCTCAATATTCTTATTCAAACCTCAGAATCTGTTATCTGATAGGAGACTCTGGAAGACAAACTGGACATGAGGAACATAGCCCATTCCTTCTTTTCTGTTGAAAGCCAGGCTGTTCAATCGAAGTAGTTTGCTCTTTTCCTCCATGCTTTAAATTTTACATAGATCGGGGCCTACAGTGATCTAAGAGAGTGGACATAACCCCACTCTTGCTGCATACCCAACCATACTCTCAAAAAACAGCTTATTTTTTCAGTAATATGGATGATATTTTATTTTCCATTAGTCATTTCTTTGTTTCTCTCAACTAGTTCAAAACCTGGGCAACTCCACACACACAGCTTTTTTTTTTTTTTTTTTGAAACAGAGTTTCACTCTGTTGCTCGGTGCAGTGGTGCAATCTCAGCTCACTGCAACCTCTGCCTTCTGGGTTCAAGCAATTCGCATGCCTCAGCCTCCTGGGTTAGCTGGGATTACAAGTACCCACCACCATGCCTGGCTAACTTTTGGATTTTCAGTAGAGACAGGGTTTCATCATGTTGGTCAGGCTGGTCTCAAACACCTGACCAAGTGATCTGCCCACTTCGGCCTCCCGAAGTGCTGGGTTTACAGGTGTGAGCCACCACACCTGGCCCACACACAGCTTTAAATTGGTTACTTTAGTGTCTCATTCTTAAGAAAGCCATGGATGGCCACACTTTTTGCCCAAATATACAATATGATAAACAGAGATCTTAAAAGAGACCTCAGAAGTGGTAGAGACAATTCAAGAAGAAAATTTAAAACTGATATTCTCAGTTTTAAGAGATATTATCTCCATGAAAGAATAGGGTGTTGTTTTTCAAAAACTAAACAACAAAAATGAACTTCTAAAAATTAAAAATACGACATCAAATGTAAATTTTTCAGTTGTAAAGATTTCCTAGAAAGTGGAACAAAAAGACAGAGAAACCACAGACAAAAGAAAATCACAGGATCAATCTAAGAGGTTTAACTACCAAGAGAAAACACTAAAAATGGACATGAGAAAATTATCAAATAAATAAGTCAAGGAAATTTATTGGATCTGAAACAAATAAGCTTTCAAACTGAAAGTGCCACACAATATCCACCAAAAAGAATGAAAGATACCCAAGTAAGACACACTATTGTGAAATTTCAGAATCCCGGGGAAAAAAAGATAAAAAGTTTTTAGAGATCTAGCAGATCTAACAGATCATGAATAAATATTAAAAATCAAGCTTCCTCCCTTCCTCCCTTCCTCCCTTTCTCCCTTTCTCTCTTTCTCTCTTTCTTTCTTTCCCTCTCTGGCCCAGGCTACAATCTACTCGGCTTGCTGCTGCCCGCGCCGCGGACTGCCTGGGACTGCCGGCGCGCCCCACCCCTGCCTGCCTTTTCTCCTTTGGATGCAGGCACGCGTTCGCCATCTTGGCCACGCTGGTCGCCAGCTCCTGACGCCGAGTGCTCTGCCCGCCTCAGCCTCCCGAGGTACTGGGACTACAGACGGAGTCTCGCTCACCCAGTGCTCGGTGTTGCCCGGGCTGGAGTGCGGTGGCGTGGTCTGGCCTCGCGACAGCCTCTACCCCCCGGCCGCCTGCCTTGGCCTGCCAGGGTGCTGGGATTGCAGCCCCTGCCCGGCCGCCGCCCCATCTGGAAGGTGGGGAGCGCCTCTGCCCGGCCGCCCCGTCTGGGAGGTGAGGAGCACCTCTGCCCGGCCGCCCCGTCTGGAAAGTGAGGAGCGCCTCTGCCCGGCCGCCCCGTCTGGGAAGTGAGGAGCGCCTCTGCCCGGCCACCCATCGTCTGGGAAGTGAGGAGCGCCTCTGCCCGGCCTCCCATCGCCTGGGAGGTGAGGAGCGCCTCTGCCCGGCCGCCCCGTCCGGGAGGAAGTGAGGAGCGCCTCTGCCCGGCCGCCCCGTCCGGGAAGAAGTGAGGAGCGCCTCTGCCCGGCCGCCCCGTCCGGGAAGAAGTGAGGAGCGCCTCTGCCCGGCCGCCCCCGTCCGGGAAGAAGTGAGGAGCGCCTCTGCCCGGCCGCCCCGTCTGGGAAGTGAGGAGCGCCTCTGCCCAGCCACCCATCGTCTGGGAAGTGAGGAGCGCCTCTGCCCGGCCGCCCCGTCTGGGAAGTGAGGAGCGCCTCTGCCCGGCCGCCTCGTCTGGGAAGTGAGCAGCGCCTCTGCCCGGCCACCCCGTCCGGGAAGAAGTGAGGAACGCCTCTGCCCGGGCGCCCCGTCCAGGAAGAAGTGAGGAGCGCCTCTGCCCGGCCGCCCCGTCCGGGAAGAAGTGAGGAGCGCCTCTGCCCGGCCGCCCCGTCCGGGAAGAAGTGAGGAGCGCCTCTGCCCGGCCGCCCCGTCCGGGAAGAAGTGAGGAGGGCCTCTGCCCGGCCGCCCCGTCCGGGAAGAAGTGAGGAGCGCCTCTGCCCGGCCGCCCTGTCTGGGAAGTGAGGAGCGCCTCTGCCCGGCCGCCCCGTCCAGGAAGAAATGAGGAGCGCCTCTGCCCGGGCGCCCCGTCCGGGAAGAAGTGAGGAGCGCCTCTGCCCGGCCGCCCCGTCCGGGAAGAAGTGAGGAGCGCCTCTGCCCGGCCGCCCCGTCCGGGAAGAAGTGAGGAGCGCCTCTGCCCGGCCGCCCCGTCTGGGAAGTGAGGAGCGCCTCTGCCCGGCCGCCCCGTCCGGGAAGAAATGAGGAGCGCCTCTGCCCGGGCGCCCCGTCCGGGAAGAAGTGAGGAGCGCCTCTGCCCGGCCGCCCCGTCTGGGAAGTGAGGAGCGCCTCTGCCCGGCCGCCCCGTCCGGGAAGAAGTGAGGAGCGCCTCTGCCCGGCCGCCCCATCCGGGAAGAAGTGAGGAGCGCCTCTGCCCGGCCACCGATCGTCTGGGAAGTGAGGAGCGCCTCTGCCCGGCCACCAACCGTCTGGGAAGTGAGGAGCGCCTCTGCCCGGCCACCCACCGTCTGGGAAGTGAGGAGCGCCTCTGCCCGGCCACCCACCGTCTGGGAAGTGAGGAGCGCCTCTGCCCGGCCACCCACCGTCTGGGAAGTGAGGAGCGCCTCTGCCCGGCCACCCACCGTCTGGGAAGGGAGGAGCGCCTCTGCCCGGCCGCCCCGTCTGGGAAGTGAGGAGTGCCTCTGCCCAGCCACCCATCGTCTGGGAAGTGAGGAGCGCCTCTGCCCGGCCACCCATCGTCTGGGAAGTGAGGAGCGCCTCTGCCCGGCCACCCACCGTCTGGGAAGTGAGGAGCGCCTCTGCCCGGCCGCCCCGTCTGGGAAGTGAGGAGCGCCTCTGCCCGGCCACCCACCATCTGGGAAGTGAGGAGCGCCTCTGCCCGGCCACCCACCATCTGGGAAGTGAGGAGCGCCTCTGCCCGGCCACCCACCATCTGGGAAGGGAGGAGCGCCTCTGCCCGGCCGCCCCGTCTGGGAAGTGAGGAGCGCCTCTGCCCGGCCACCCATCGTCTGGGAAGTGAGGAGCGCCTCTGCCCGGCCACCCATCGTCTGGGAAGTGAGGAGCGCCTCTGCCCGGCCACCCTATCTGGGAAGTGAGGAGCGCCTCTGCCCGGCCGCCCTGTCTGGGAAGAAATGAGGAGCGCCTCTGCCCGGGCGCCCCATCCGGGAAGAAGTGAGGAGCGCCTCTGCCCGGCCGCCCCATCCGGGAAGAAGTGAGGAGCGCCTCTGCCCGGCCACCCATCGTCTGGGAAGTGAGGAGCGCCTCTGCCCGGCCACCTATCGTCTGGGAAGAAGTGAGGAGCGTCTCTGCCTGGCCGCCCCGTCTGGGAAGTGAGGAGCCCCTCTGCCCGGCCGCCCCGTGTCTGGGTAGAAGTGAGGAGCTCCTCTGCCTGGCCGCTCCGTCTGGGAGGTCTACCACGGAGGCCAGAAGCAATGTGGGGGCTGGACGTGGTGGCTCACGCATGTGGTCCCGGCACTCTGGGGGGCGAGGCGGGTTGATCACTTCGGGCTAGGAGTTCGAGACCAGTCTGGCCAACTTGGCGAAACATGAAGAATACAACAGACAAACCAACCAACCAACTCAATGACAACAAAACAGGTCTACCCTGGAGTCATACTCTAATTTTTTCTATTTTCCTCCCTTTCTGATCCTTTATCCCACTTTCTTTTTCTTCCTCTTCCTTCTCCCTCTTCTTTGTCAAATAGAGGATTGAGTTATTATCACTGATCCATATAAAGTCCCTCTCTCATTTATTTTAACTCCCACCCCCATTTCTATTCCCTGACTTCCCATGTGCAACCTTCCTAATATGTTTGATACGCATCTTTTTGTTTTTATGTATTTTTAGAAAATGTTTATTGTTTTTGTATGCAAAAAAAATTAATTAAAAAAAAAAATCAAGGGAGACACAGAATTCTCGACTACTGTAATACTGAGGCTAAATAATAATTACACAACTCAAAATTAACGAAAGTAATTTCCAACCTATTAGGTTGGTGCAAAAGTTATCACAGTTTTTTGCAATCAAAAGTAATGGCAAAACTGCTATTACTTTTGCACCAACCTAAAAGAATTCTATACTCCAAGTATGATAGTAGAATATACACATTTTCAGACATATATCATCTCTAAAACTTTATTTCATTCACCCTTTTCTCAGCATGAAAATGAAGGATATGATTCACCAGCATGAGGAGGTAAAGTAAGAAGATGGAGTGATCCAAGACTCAAATGATCCAATGTAGAAGAGAATTCTCAAGATGATAGTAAAATAAAGTCTCAAGATGAAAGCTGTGTAGCAGCTACATAAATTGGAGCAGAAAGATGTAAGGCCCCAGAAAGGATGCCTCTAATGGGGAAGAAATGCGGACTAATAGATAGCCAAGCATACCTGCTTACATATAGTTGTTTTAGAGTCCTTCTGGAGCTTTTGGGGATAAATAATAGGTACGCAGAAAACTAAGCAAAACAAAACAAAGAGGTATTTAGTGGCCCTAAGGTGAGGAAAAAGTATTAAAAAGGAAATATAATTACCGTACAGAACATGGTTCATCTATGGACAATATTTATAGTCATAATAAACACTAGATTACTGATTTAACATAATTATCTGGGAGAATGAGAATAGGAGTGTGGTGGTTTAAAAGTTAAATTCCAATCTTATTTCATGTAGTGTGAGTCAAAAATTTCTGAAAATTAGAAACCAATAAATGAAAAGTCTCTTGGGTTCTTATAATCTTATTTTGTTATTATTATTATTATGAGATGGAGTCATGCTCTGTCGCCCAGGCTGGAGTGCAGTGGCGTGATCTCAGCTCACTGCAACCTCCGCCTCTGGGGTTCAAGCAGAGCCTCAGCCTCAGCCTCCCAAGTAGCTGGGATTACAGGCGTCTGCCACTGCACCCAGCTAATTTTTGTATTTTTAATAGAGATAGGGTTTCACTATGTTGGTCAGGCTGGTCTTGAACTCCTGAACTCAGGAGATCCGCTCGCTTCGGCCTCCCCAAAGTGCTGGGATTACAGGCATGAGCTACTGCACACGGCTAGCTTCTTATAATCTTGTGATTTACCTCACCTTGCCGTTTCACTCCTGTCATCATACTGTCATACCAGTAACTATAATCCTTTCACAATCTCAACTGTCTGCATCCTTCTCTCTGAACATTATCTCTTAACATTCTAGTTCACTCTCTCTAACACTTCAACATCCACTGATATGACAATCCCACTGTTAGTCCCAATCCATGAATCCTACCACCTTTTTACTTGTCCTAACTGCTTCAATACTCTCTTTCCCTCCTTTCCCAGTGATCCATCAACATTTTTTTATAGTTCTGCTTTTAACAACACTGAAATCTGTTAAAGTTGTTCTAAGCTTTGGTTCTAAGGACAGGGCTCTTCTCTGTTTCTAATATTGATAAAGAACTACTACTACTATGTTAGTAACGTTATTCTAAAGGAAAGGTGCAAGGGAAAGAGTTAGTTAACAGGGCTTAGTGTAACATTTTGTCTTTTATTTCAATCTCTCATGGGAGCTTGATTAAGCTTTTTATAACAAGAAGGCTGAGGGAATTCAGGAAAAATGAAAAATTGCATAGCTACAAGAAAATATAAAAGAGTAACCCGACACAATAGAAAGAACACAGAGCTGGTAGTAAGTAGACTTCATTAAGAAGCCTGGATTAGGCCAGGCACAGTGGCCCACGAGTGTAATCCCAGCACTCTGGGAGGCTGAGGTGGGCGGATCACCTGCGGTCGGGAGTTCAAGACCAGCCTGACCAACATGGAGAACCCCCATCTCTACAAAAAATACAAAATTAGACAGGCATGGTGGTGCATGCCTGTAATCCCAGCTACTCAGGAAGCTGAGGCAGGAGAATCGCTTGAACCTGGGAGGCAGAGGTTGCGATGAGCCGAGATTGCGCCATTGCACTCCAGCCTGGGCAACAAGAGCGAAACTCCATCTCAAGAAAGAAAAAAAAAAAAATCCTGGATTATACCCTAGGCTAGTTATTTAGCCTGAGGGCCATAATTTCCTTAGTTTGTAAAATGGAGCTAAATTATACCAACAATTTAAAAACCTTTTTTCTAATAGCAAAATCCAAATAAGATTTTACATAAAATCCCAAAACAACAACAACAAAGACTGTGTTGCGTCCTGAGACAATTCTGCAGAACACTGAAGCTCCACAGAACATAATTTGAATTTTTCTAGATCATTCTAGATCATTTCTAGAATTATCCTACAAGTCTAAAAAGAACTATGAATTTTTTATCTTGAAATGAAACAGTACAGACAACTTAGTTCCGGAATGCCATAGAAGACGAAGTTGACATACAAGGCAAAATGCTGGAAACAAACATGTCAGTTTAAAGCAACATTTTCTATAAATTTTTTCTTCTTTTTTTTACTAAGGCCGCTTGAAATGTTTCCATCTATAAATGTTTTTATAAACTTTTTTTATAAATGGTCTATAAATACAAGGGATAAAAGAATAGAAAGCACATAAAAATGTAAAATATACTATGTAAACAGAAGGAGCTATTTTAATAGGGAATGTTGTCTCTGCCAAGGAAAAGTTTATAATTAAATTAGGGATAAGAAAATGCCTATCAAGAACCTAGAGGATCTGCTTAACATGCACAGTGTCTTCCAAGTTTTAAAAGGAGCATTATTCCAAAGTGGGAAAAATGCCTGATGCCATTGAGGCGAAAAACATTTTTAGGTGAAGATTACAATGGTAGGTAAAGAACAAACAACAGTTATCGCAGTCTTTTATTTTTCTAAGCTTGTAGTTTAGGTAATTTAAAATCGTATTATCTCTTCCAGGCACTCTTCATCTTCTACTGTTTCCTCCTCTGTGCTACTGTTATCTTTCTATCTCATTCAAATCACCAGAGAGAAAAAGAGCATCCATGTAAAAGTTAAGACACTGAAGGTCTAGTACCAGTCCTGAAATTTACTGGTATGTAACTAACCTGGATCTTGGTTTCCTCAACTACAAAATAATGGTAAGATTCTAAATTACTTGTAATTTCTCTTTTCAATATAAAACTTTATTAACAATAACCTTGTTATAAGAAAAATCTCCTAGCTAGCCATTTTCCCTCTAATAACAATTCTTAGTTTCATTTTGATATTACTCGATAATTACCTTAAATAGGCTCGAAATGAAAGGAAATGACATTCAACCAGTTAGTTCTCCATTCTCAAATCCCCTTTCATTACATTCAAATTCATAGCCATACTTCAAACCCCAGGCTAAAAGAAAGAATACCCCTGAATGGCTTAAATGTACCAGGCAATGCAAGATATTTTACATACACTACTCTCGGTTTTTCATCCTAACAGTTCTGTATTACATTCTTACCTCCACTTTAGAGATTGCAAAACATTGAATGCTTTAAAAACGTTTTGGTGATTACTGTTCTAGCCTCTACTTTTAAAATTGGGAAAGAATTAAAATTGAATGCTTTCCCAGTTTTAAAAGTAGAGGCTTAGAACAGTAATCACCAAAACATTTTGACAGCACACATAGTTAAGCACTGTAAATCTGCTTTCATTAACATAATTAATTTTTAGAGTAACATATGTACCATCAACCTAAATACCAAATAATAAAAAAGTTTAGTATCTTTCTTAGTTTTTAGATAAAATTACGATTACGTTTTAATATTTTCCTCTCACAACCCAATGAATGGATTTGAATCTAAAAGTTATCACTATGGATTTAAATCTACTGTGGTCCAAGTTAACTTCTGTTGGGTTCTATGGCCACAGACTGAATTCTAGCTATTCAAATTATTCTTGAAAGACACAAACACACAGAAGGCTGGGTGACCAAGCCTAATAGCTCATTTCAAATATAGCTCGAATAAGATAATCTACACATGGTGAGCCAGAAGAATCGCCTTAGTTGTTAGCGCATTAAGATCACCAATATGCTTCAATATTACACCTTACTGATCTTTAAGTTTGCTACGAATGAAACATTTTCAAATTACTACACAAATGGAAAGATCCTACAGCAATCTGATATTCATCTCTATATTAAGGTAGATTTATGTATAACTCATTGAATAAGAAATGTAAAAAAAAAATCTCAGTTCTATTTTTATTCTTGTTAAGAATACAACTTGTTGAAGCCTTCTAAAAAATATAACACTTTAAAATGAATTATAATTAAAATTCAAGTAAAATGTTAGTCCTCTTACCCTGTCCAGTTCCAGTGTAAACTTTTGGTCCCATGACTGATTGGAAATGGGTTTCCAGCTAGTTTGGCCAACCACAGTATTATCGAGCTTCAAAACAGCACAGACATCATCTGTAATTAAAATTTACAAACTTGCTTAAAAACTTTAAACCTTTATAAAAAACAAGTACTGCTGTTTAATTAGCAATAAAAGTCTTAAGACCCTTTGAAAATAAAGTTTTTCATAATCAATATTAAAACTTTTGAATCTTAAATGGCTAGTTTTACATATACATACGCTCCTACTAGACACTCCCAAATTGTCTGACAAAAACACAAATAGTGACTGCTATCTCTTTTGTTTACATTGGCATGTGACTGAAAGAACAGATAAATAGTAGTTGTTTGCCACACTGTGTTTGTGTGAATATCAATCAGTTTTTCTTTCTATATCTGGTATTTATAGAGCTTGTTTCCTTAAACAATTATTTTCTTATTTTTCTTAAAGCCTCTCTCTCTACACAGGAAAGCACTGGCAAATTCACTTTTGTATTCTACGGTAGGTTGAACTGTCACATGCTTTTCCCCCCAGTTATACATCTACATATAGTTAATGCTTATACTTCAGGATTTCTCCCCAGTGCTTTCCAAACCTCTTGCATTTTACTCTCCTCAAACCAACCCCTACCATCCCCCATCTCAGTGGACTACCAGGCTACTATCTCAGTAAACACATCTGGATCAGCGGTTAGATTACCAAAATTTCAATGTTACTATTAAAGTGTCACTAAATCATTAAAAGAATCAAGGCTGGAGATGGTGGCTCACACCTATAATCCCAGCACTTTAGGAGGCTGAGGTGGAAGGACAGCTAGAGCCCCTGAGTTCGAGACCAGCCTGGGCAACATAGTGAGACCCTGTCTCTAGAAAAAAAAATTAGCCAGGCATGATGGCACATGCCTATAGTCCGAGCTACTTAGGATGCTGAGGTAGGAGGATCACTTAAACCCAGGAGGTTGAGGCTGCAGTGAGACATGATTGCACCACTGCACCCAGCCTGGGCAACAGAGCAAAACGCTGTCTCAAAAAATAAAGAAAAATAAAAGAATCAAGATACGATTCTACAAGAAGGACCAGTCTCATAGCTTCTGTATACCTTCAGTTTGGCATAAGAGTGATGCTCAATATTTCATTCTTCCAAAAGAACTAATGTTATTTGTCATTCGGTTTTCTAATGTATCTTCAACAAAATAGAATTTGTTGCCTTTTTGTTTCCTGACATCACAGGTTTTAATATTTTTAAATTAAATTATAAAAACCATAATTTTAAAGTGTTTTGTCCAACTTGAACACTTCATAAATCCCTTGTATAAGCACTTTAGTTTGTTACATGATTTTTAAAAATCTGGTTACTGAACTGGACAAGTCATCGGTTTTTAGAAGATTTCGACTACTTCCACTTTTACTTTTACTCGTTCTGCTCATGAAAGATGATCTGGTTTCACTTGGACTCCAACCAGGCAGTGCAACTGATGTTGCTTTTGACCGTCCAGGGACATTCTCTAGGATATCTTGGCAGCCCATGAGACGAACTTCCAAACTACCTGTTGGCAAACATAAATATCAAATAAGAACATCAATCCTTAATCTATGGAATCCTTAATCTAAATCTGTTACCTATTCAAAAAAAGAAAAAAAAAAATCTGGTAACAAAAACTCTTTTCCCAGAGGATCTGTGAGGTAGCTATCATCTTTCCTATTTTAGTTAGAGAAACCATTACAAATTCTTTAGACAACTATAAGAAATTTCATAGAAAAGAACAGCACCTCCTGGCTGGGCACGGTAGCTCTCTCGCCCGTAATCCTAGCACTTTGGGTGGATTGCCTGAATTTAGGAGTTTGAGACCAGCCTGGGCAACATGGTAAGACCCTGTCTCTACTAAAAATACAAAAATTAGCTAAGCGAGGTGGTGTGTGCCTGTAGTCCCAGCTACCCGGGAGGCTGGGGCACAAGAATTGCCTGAACCCAAGAGGCAGAGGTTGCAGTGAGCCGAGATTGCGCCACTGCATTCCACCAAGACTCTGTCTCCAAAAAAAAAGGAACAGCATCTCCCAAAAGTTGTCCGCCTATAGGGCATAAAACAAAAGTTACATAAACTATGTTCATAGAGGTATGGGAGGAGAAACATGAAGCTAAATAATATGCCATTAAAATGGCACATGAAAATTGGAAATAAGGAAGTCTCACTATGTGAATAGCAACTATGTTTAATAGTTATGTAGTTAACACAGAAAAGAACTTTACAGGGTTTTTGTATAACTAAATACATTTGTGTTCTATTTGATGTAAAATGACATTATCTTTCCACTCTGTTAGTTTAATTAGCCAAAAAATTATGGCTTGTAATTAAACATAAAATAACTTCAATTTATTTAGGTAAATAAATACTAAAGGTGTTCAAAATGAAAATAAAGAACTATGAGTTAGGTCCTCTGGATATATGGCTTTGTCATTATTTGGGCTAGACATAGTATACTAGAATTTAAATAATGTTTCCGTATTAACATTTTAGATACTGTACAATGAAAAACATTTTAGGAGGAATATTTCTGGTAAAAGTTGTCCCATTAATTTAAATAACTACTTAATTTTAGTTAAAGTTAAATTGTTTTTAGTAACACTGAAGTCCTTATATATTTCTATCCAAGTAGTAACAAACAAAGCTTCCCAATTCAAACTACCAAAAAAAAAAATCAGACAAAATATATGAAAAAAAGGTTAAAGACACTGGACATCAGGCAATGAAGAACAGTGATCCCTGAGAGATGGGAAACAAATGAGATAAGCCCTAAGATTGCTCCAGCTTACTGTCTTAAGAGTTTCTAGGACACAGTGCAGGGAGGGGGAAACTCAGGCGGAGCCAAGCTGAAGAGACAGAAATGAGAGTACAAGGAAACCAAAGCAGCTACAGTTCACAAGGCAGTTAAAGCTGTTCATAGAAAGAACTCCTGAGATGGTCAGAGGGTTTTCAAGAATTCATCAAAGTACTAATCAGCACCTGCCTATGAAGAAAATATCTGAGGCAGGGGAAAGAACCCACTGAAAAAGTTAGAAAGAACAATACTCAGTGCATATAGGTAGGAATAGTGTTTGTTACCACCAGCCAGGCTTGAAAATCTCAATTCATGAGGCACTGAAGAAAATATCCAGAAGCGTCTTGCCCCAGCAGTAGAGAATAATTACCCCTAAACTAGATGATGCTTGTTTCACATAACAAATCTTAAAAGCAGTACCCAAAAGGGCCATATTGTTTCCAAGTAACTGTGTCCTAGAACAAAGCTCAAGAATATTTATAGAAATACAAAAATATTCAGCATCCAACAAGGTGAAATTCACAATGTCTGCCATCTACTCAAAGACTACCAGGTGTATTTGTTTTCTATGGTTGCGTTACAAATTATTACAAGCTTAGTGGCTTATTAACTGACATAAATGTTAGGGTTAGAAGGCAAGGACATCAAAACAGTCAATCTACTGAAAATGTGGCACAGACACATGGAAGAAATGAAAAAGACCTAAACCAAATTTCTAGTGATTAAAAAATGGCAATATCTGAGATTAAAAAAAAAAAAAATACATTGGATGGGACTGCAGGCAGATTAAACATTGCAAAAGAAAAGACTAGTGTCCTTGAAGACATAGCAAAGAAATGATCAAAAATAGAAGACACTAAAAAAAGACCTGAGAATAAAAAAAGAACAGTGCATATATTAACTGTGAGTTTAACTTCAAGTGGCCATATATGTGTAACTGAAATTCCTCATTAAGAGAGAACAGAAAGAATTGGAGACACAAAATGTATTAGGAAAAAAAAATGGCCATGAATTCTCCACATTTGATGAAAACTATAAACTCAAGAAGTATCCAGGAAGTTCAACGAACACTAAACAAAAGAAACAGAAACAAGCCACACTAAAGCACACCATAATCCAATTTCTCAAAACGAGTAGTGAACAAGAAACACTAAAAGTAGCCAGAAAAAAACATGTTACGTAGAGAGGAACAAAGATTAAGATGGCAGGAGATCTCTCATGCAAAACAATGAAAGCAAGACCATACACTTAACATATGTAGAGTTTTTGTATGTCAATTATTCCTCAATAAAACTGCCCTAAAAACTGGATTACTGATGATGGTGAAATAGGCATATACATTTACTAAAAAAATCATACTGTGTATGTTTAAAATGAGTGAATTCTATGGTATGTAAACTATACCTCAATAAGGCTATTAACGTTGGGAGGTGGAGTGTCAATAATGTTTTGCTAGACTGTGGAAATCTTATCTTACTGTACAGAGATAACACATTAAGTATATCATTTTGAGTTCAAAAAATTTGTTGTGTTTCTTATTTGTTTTGTTGTTGTTAAACTGGCAAATTTAGCTAACTTCCACTGTAAATGCTCAGCTGTAAAATGCATCCTGGGGAAACTGAAAACATCTGGCTACTACTTCAAACTATGGTAGCTTATTAAATATTTTAGTAATTTCAATACATCAGAACATGACAATGCTCAACACCTGCTTTCATTTAGGAAAAAAAATCTAGAGGGAGTTCTTTATTAAATATCTAGAAGTTTCTTTATGAGGTGACGCAATTACATATAAACACATTAGAAATAGCTTAAAACTACATTCACAAAGCACAATATGAAATTTTTAAAACAAGCAAATCCAAGAAGTAAATGTTGGTATTCAGAAGTAATAACCATGAATTGCATTAGAACAAGTAAATGCTTTAAAAAATTTCTTTCAACTGTCTGGAAAACTATTTTATACCTATTTCATTAATTCAGTATTTCATCGTGGTATGATTAGGCAACTGTTTTTAATTCTGCAGAAATATCCTCTTATAAAAAACTAGTAAATTTCTCAAAACGTGGAGAGAAAACAACAACAAAAAAATTATACCTTATTCAAAGTAGCAACAAATTGGCAAATTTCAGTAGTATAATCATACAACCACAAAAGAAACCGGAGTATGAGACGAACCACAAATAATAGCATGCAGTGAAAATTTCAGAACAGCAAATGCTCTTACTATTCATCCATGTTCATCTTTCGTCAATGTGTAGTCTTCTATTAATGTCAGTACTATTTCTCTCCCTAGTTACTGAAAACTTAGTTTATGGTCCAGTAGGAGCTTAAAGAATTTTTTAAAAATGTCTTAAGAATTGTAAGATACTTCTTTTTAGGTTGGTGACTTATACAACTTTGAGTAAAGTTCAGTAATGGAATGAGGAACAGGGGAAGAAGGAATTGAAAAGAGGGAACAGGAGACTAGAATAGAAAAGGAAAAAAATTTCCAGTCATTATCAGCTGAGTTTCTAAAATGTGATTTTATTACTTTTCTAGAAATATTGTTAATTTCAAAATATTTGACAACCATATTTTAATCAATGGATCATTCAGAAATGCTTGAGTATCAACAATGTGTTCAGCACTGAGCCAAAAAGTGGTGAAACTTAGTAGACAGTAAGTACAGTCCTTGCCTGAAGTACAGTCCTTGCCTGAAGTACAGTCCCTGCCTAATTGTCAGATACTATTTACCAAGTACTTGTTGAATGTATCAAATATCCTGCGCTGGAGGCTAGGATTAAATGTAGGTAGATGACAAGGTCTTTGTTCTTTACAGGTCTATATTCCAGTTTTGATTTAAAAATACATATAAGAAGATGAATACTAAGGCAAAGACATTTAAGCAGGGTAGGGGAGGCACTGGGCACAAACCAGTTTGTGACAGAAGATTCATGATAGGAGTTACACAGATATGACTGGAAAGATAAATAGTTATCAATATGAAAGAATTAGATCAGAGGTTCCCAAGCTTTCTCAGTTCATGGTGCCCTGTTTTATTAAACTATTTTTTAACTGTGTCCCTAAGCCAAAAGATATATCTAATAGTTCTGTTTATTAAACAGTTAGGTCCAAACACAGGATATGATTGCTTTCCTAACAAATTAATAGCTATTTGAAAAAAAATACATATAACTAAAAAGAAAAAGTATTTTCATTTCATTCTTAAGCAAGATTACTTCCTTTTGGGCACTGTATAACTTCTAAAGCTTTGGAATCAGTTTGGAAACGACCACACTGATTTCACACAGCACTTTAAAAAAACTAAAATCACAGCAATTGAGGAAAACCCAGTTTCATAAATACACAACATCACTGAAAGGAATGTAGCTCCACCTAACCCTGAAACTGTAACTACCTTGAGCTAGCAGTCTGAATGGTGACTATAGGAAGTGCAGATAATGCTGTGCATCCCTCAAAAACAAAATATCCTGATGTGGCCCTGTGAATTCACTTTGGTATCCCAGGTTGCCTCAGATTTAAGCAGTCAATTTGTGAACTGCACATTTAGACTGATCCTAATTAGTGGCAACAGCGAAGTTTAACTGTAAATTTGTCCTTCATGTTTTGATGTATAAGTTTGACACAGAATAAAACTGATTACTGATACTCTTAACAACCAGAATGTGATAGTATGCTATGCAATATTGAAGAACACTTTCATAACCTCAAAAATTTTAAGGTTTGTTGGCATTAATATTCATAAGAAAATTAAAGGATTCTGGAAAGTCTGTGTAACAAAAATGTCATACTCACATGGTTCATAAAAAAGAAGCCTTTGTAGGTGATGTCAGAGAAAATGATGGAGTAAGAAAGTCCTCATGTGGTACAGATCAGATCACATAGTATCTAGTATTTAGGATGGACATAATTGCAGAATAAAGTATATTCCTTTAATAAATCTGACCTTGTGAAGTTGTTTTTTAAAAAGATACATGTAATGAACCCTAAAAAAAAAGTACGAAGACAGTCTCTTCACAGAAATAGAAAAAGAAACTCACAGAAACTTTCAGAATTGAGTTTATCAGGACTCTGGAAAACATTCAAAGGTTTACTAAAAATAAGCAAATATTTAATCAAAATCCAAAAAGCAAGGGACACTCCGGAGAGCTCTGTGGAGTTTTCACTTACCTTTGCCTCATCCCTCCCTTAACTCCCAATACCTTCGGGGCAGTATTGAAGATGGCAGCCTGCTGTAAGGAGGGAGCAGAGAAGATCTTTTTCTCAAATAATTGTGGTCACCTGCTTTGACCTGTCTGAGAGCTCCCTAAAATACTAACACCAACAGCTTGCCATTACTTCACGTAACTAGAAAATCTTTGGCTGGGCGTGGTGGCTCATGCCTGTAATCCCAGCACTTCGGGAGACCAAGGCGGGCGGATCACGAGGTCAGGAGATCGAGACCATCCTGGCTAACATGGTGAAACCCCCCCCACTGTCTCTACTAAAAATACAAAAAATTAGCCAGGCGTGGTGGTGGGCACCTGTAGTCCCAGCTACTCAGAAGGCTGAGGCAGGAGAATGGCGTGAATCCAGGAGGCGGAGCTTGCAGTGAGCGGAGATCACGCCACTGCACTCCAGCCTGGGCAACACAGCGAGACTCCGTCTCAAAAAAAAAAAAAAAAAAGAAAAGAAAATCTTTGAAGGCAGAGAACAGCTAAGTGGAGGGCATCTGTCAAAAACAATGGAAGGCAAATGAACCAGTCTCTGCAAACTAAGGAAAAAGTGGATCAGTTGGGGTAAACAACAGAAAAGCCAAAGAAACTGGGAGGAAAAGCTAGCAGAGGAAATGCTTTGGAGAATAAAAGACTTTGCAATGCTTCTACATTATTATTGGGAAACTAGAAGGCTAGGTGCAAGCAAGAGGCATCCTTGGAAGAGAGCTGAGAACACCCTAAGCTCTCACCTATGGTTGACTCTCAAGCTCTGCACAAAGCAAATGCAGAGTTGTAAAGTGTCTGGGTGAGTGCTCAAGCACAGGGCCCCAGCTGCAAAGACTGGGCAATCTTTTCTTCCTCAGGAATTAAAGGAAATGTCTGTTGAAACACCAGATGACCACTATATAGTAAACCAAAAAGTATCTGAGACAGGTCTCAATTTAGAAGTTTATTTTGCCAAGATTAAGGACATACATGACACAGCCTCAGGAGGTTCTGACAACACGTGCCCAAGGTGGTCGGGTTACAGCTTGGTTTTGTACATTTTAGGGAGACATAAGCCATCTATCAACACATGTAAAATGTACATTAGTTGGGTCCAGAAAAGATGGACAACTCGAAGTAGGGATTTTCAGGTCACAGGTGGATTCAAAGATCTTCTGATTGGCAACTGGTAGACAGAGTTTATCTAAAGACCTGGAATCAATACAAGCGAGTATTGTAAGAGTGCTGTTAAGGGGTTGTAGAGACCCAGGTTCTCATTTTGTAGATGAAACCTCCAGATAGCAGGCTTCAGAAAGAAGAGACTGTAAATGTTTCTTATCTACTGAAAGAGTTTGTTCAGTCAGTCTTAAGGTCTCTGTTTTGATGTTAATGCTGGTCTGCAGTGCCTGAATTCCAAAGAGAGGAAGGCATAATGAGGCATGTCCAAACCACCCGTTCCCAGCACGACCTGAACTAGTGTTTCACGTTTACTTTAGAATGCCACTGGCTGAGAGGAGGGGTCCATTCATTTGGTTGGGTGGCTTAGAATTTTATTTTGGTTTACAATATATTAATGAAATAGACACCTCAGGGGTAATACATGAGAAAGAATAGTCTCTACTAAACAGATTATAAAAGTTACTAGGCAAACAACTACATTCAACATATAGCAGAAAAATGAAATATTTGGAAAGAGTAGAATCTGATTTGTGAGTAAGTACACTAAGGAAAGGAAGTACTTGAATTATGAAGCAAGCACAGTAACAGAATACGGTCAGTTCACAGAAAAAAGAAATTAACGGAAACTGACCCTGGGGAAGTCAAGACATGTTGGACTTACTAAATTAAGATGCTCAAAAATCTAAAAGAAACCATGGACAAATGTCTAGAGGAAACAAGAAAAGTGATGTGTCAACAAATAGAGAACATCAATACAGATAAAAAAAGTTATAAAAAAGAACCAAACAGAAATTCTGGAATTGAAAAGTATAACAAATATGAAAAAATTTGCTAGAGAGGTTCAATACAAGATTTGAGCAGGCAGAAGAAAAAGTGAGCCAGCTTGAAGGTAGATCAATTGAACTTGTCTAGTCTTAAGAGCAGAAAGAAAAAATAATGAAGAAAATCAGAGTCTTAAGAGAAATACCATAAAGCACACCAATGTAGGCAAAAATCAAAGTCTCAGAAGGAGAAGAACATTTGAAGAAACGATTGGAAACTTCCCAAATCTGATGAAAGACAAGAACCTACGCATCAAGCTCAAAGAATATAAGTAAAATAAATTCAAAAAGATACACTCTGAGACACATTATAATTAAACTGTGAAAAGACAAAGAAAATCTTGAAAGCAATAGGACAAAAATAACTCATCAATTAAAAGGGATCCTCAGTAACATTAACAGTGGATTTCTCATCACAAAGCATAAAGGCCTGGAGGAGGCAGGAGGACTTTTTTTTTTTTTTTAAGACCGAGTCTTACTCTGTCACCCAGGCTGGAGTGCAGTGGCATGATCTCAGCTCACTGCAACCTCCGCCTCCTGGGTTCAAGTGATTCTCCTGCCTCAGCCTCCTGAGTTACTGGGATTACAGGCATGTGCCATCATGCCTGGCTAATTTTTGTATTCTTAGTATAGATGGGGTATCACCATGCTGTCCGGGCTGGTCTCAAACTCCTGACCTCAAGTGATCCACCCGTCTCCGCCTCCTGAAGTGCTGAGATTATAGGTGTGAGCCACTGTGCCCAGTTGGACATTTTTTTAAGTGCTGGAAAAAAAAAATTGCCAGCCAAGAATTCTATATATATAGCAAACTATCATTCAAAAAAGAAAATAAAGATTCCTAGATGACAAAAGCTAAGGGAGGTAGACACTAGGAGACCCGCCCATAAGAAATGCCAAAGAAGTCTTTTAGATTGAAATGAAGGATGGGGGAGGTGACAGGCAGGGAGCAGGGTGGGGGGGGTGTCAGGGAGGGCAGGGAGGGGAAGGAGGGAAGGAGGGGAAAGGGGGGGGAAGGAGGGGAGGGCGGAAGGCGGAGGGAGGGAGGGGAGGGAGGGAGAAAGGAAGACAAATGCAGGTAAAATTAACTACATAAGTAAATACAGAGGCCAGTATTTCTTTTTTTTTTTTGAGACGGAGTCTCGCTCTGCCGCCCAGGCTGGAGTGCAGTGGCACGATGTCGGCTCGCTGCCAGCTCCACCTCCCAGGTTCAGGTCATTCTCCTGCCTCAGCCTCCTGAGTAGCTGGGACTACAGGGGCCTGCCACCACGCCCGGCTAACTTTTTTTTGTATCTTTAGTAGAGACGGGGTTTCACCGTGTTAGCCAGGATGGTCTAGATCTCCTGACCTCGTGATCCACCCGCCTCGGCCTCCCAAAGTGCTGGGATTACAGGCGTGAGCCACCGCGCCTGGCCAGAAGCCAGTATTTCTGTATTTTAAGTAACTCTTCTTTTTGTTTCCTTTATGATTTAAAAGACTAATGCATAAAACAATATTTATAGCCTATGTTAATCGGTATATGGTGCATAAAGAGAGTTTGTGACAATAAAACAAGGGCACAGTCAAAGAGTTTTGTAAGCTACTAAAGATAAGATTATAATAAATTTAGGACATTAGTTATAATCACTGGGGTAATCACTAAGAAAATAATAAACCTGAACATGGATGTTTATAACAGCTTTATACATAACTGCCAAAACCTGGAAGCAACCAAGAAGTCCTTCAGTAAATGAATGAATAAATAAATTATGGTACATCCACACAATACAGTATTATTCAGCACAAAACCAAAAATGAGCTATCAAACCATGGAAAGACATGGAGGAAACTTAAATGCATATTACTAAGTGAAAGAAACCAATGTGAAAAGGCTACATACTGTAAGATTCCAACTATATGACCATTCTGGAAAAGGCAACACTACGGAGGAAGTAAGGTGAGTGGTTGTGAGGAGTTCAAGATTTAGTGAAAGACCAGGCCTAAGTAGCTCATGCCTGTAATCCTAGCACTTTGGGAGGCCAAGATGGACAGACTGCTTGAGCCCAGGATTTGAAGACCAGCCTGGGCAACACAGAGAAACCCTGTCTCTACAAAAAAAATAAAATAAGCTGAGTATGGTGGTGGGCACCTGTACTCCCAGCTATTAGGGAGGCTGAGGTGGGAGAATATATGTATCTATCTATCTCATAAAGGGAGCAAGAAAGGAATAAGAAAAGTAAGAGCAAAGGCTGGGCATAGTGACTCACGCCTGTAATCCCAACACTTTGGGAGTCTGAGGTGGGAAGATGGCTTGAGGCCGGGAGTTTGAGACTAGCCTGAGCAACACAGTGAGACCCCACTGCTGGCAAAAAACTAAAAATTAGCTAGGTGTGGTGGCACGTTCCTGTACTCCTAGCTACTCAGGACGTTGAGGCAGGATGACTGCTTGAGCCCAGATGTCTGAGGTTACAGTGAGCTATGATCATACCACTGTACTCCAGCCTGGGCAACAGAGAGAGATCCTGTCTCAAAAATAAGTAAATAAAAACAGAGTAGAAAAATTCAATCAAAACCAAAAGAAGGTAGTACTAGAACTCAGAGAAAAAAAGATAAACACTTCTATAAAAAAAAAAAAAACCCGCAAAATGACAGAAATAAGCCCTTTTGTTGTATAATAATTTGGCTGGTTTTTGTCCCTGGTTTCTGGAAGACAGCTTCTAAGTCTAAACCTTTGGAATTCCCCCCAGTGATAGGCGTGCCTTTGTTATTCATAGTGGATACCTCAGACCACACCTGATAAGGTGACTCATGGTGGGCCTCTAGTCAGTTTCAGGATAGGGGCTGGCCATGCCAGAAAGAATGATCATATCTTTAGGATGTTGAGGCTGTGAGCCACGTATCAGCCTGACCTCCTGACCTAGGGAGGGGCACAAGGCTAGAGATTGAATTCAATCATGTGGCCAATGATTCACTCAATCACACGTATGTAACAAGGCCCCAATGAAAATTCTGCACACCCAATGCTCAAGTGAACTTCCTGGTTGGTGACAGACATTGATGTGTTAGGAGGGTGATACATCCTAAGGACATATAAGGTTTATGTTTGAGATCCTCTCAGAACTCCCCCTTTATTTTCTTTTCGCTGCAGTGAGCCATGAAGGTCCTAATTTGTATCCTTTATAATAAAAATGTAATCCTAAGTATAGTGCTTCCCTGAGTTCTATGATTTGTTCCTGCAAATTACTGAGCTGAGATGCTACTAGAAATCCTGGAATCTGTAGACAGTTGGTCAGGAGTGCATGCAGCCTTGGAAACTCTAAGTTTGCTACTTGCTTATGAAGTGATGGCAGTTTTGTGGGGGACTGTGCTATAAACCTATTAAATTTAACCTACCTCTCAGTAGTTACCACCAGGATTATTACATCCTATTGGTAATTACTTTAAATGTTTCTCTCTCTTTCTTTCTTTCTTAGAGGCAGAGTCTTGCTGTGTCACCCAGGCTGGAGTGCAGTGGTGGAATCACGACTCACTGTAGCCTCAAACTCCTGGGCTCATGCAATTCTCCTGCCTCTGCCTCCCAAGTAGCTGGGACTACAGGTGCATGCAACCTTACCTGGATAATTGTCTTAAACTATTAAATTAAACAGCAAACACTGGTCAGATGTGGAGGCACACACCAGTAATCACAGCACTCTGGGGGACCAAGGCAGGCAGATCACTTGAGGCCAGGGGTTTGAAACCAGTGTGGCCATCATGGTAAAACCCCGTCTCTACTAAAAATACAAAAATTAGCCAGGTGCAGTGGCACATGCAGATCACTTGAGGCCAGGAGTTTGACACCAGTGTGGCCATCATGGTGAAACCCTGTCTCTACTAAAGATACCAAAACTAGCCAGGTGCAGTAGCAGATGCCTGTAATCCCAGCTACTTAGGAGGCTGAGGCACAAGAATTGCTTGAACCTGGGAGTGGGAGGCTGCAACGAGAGTGAGACTCTGTCTCAATAAAAATGAATTAAAAACAAAAAAGACTGACAGAATGGATCTTATAAAACAGGATACAATAATATATAATCTAAAAGAGACTCATTTGAACCCAAAGACAAAACCAAAACAAAGTAGGGGTAGCTGTTATAAAATCAGACAAAACAGACTTTAAATTAAATATTGTTACAGGAGACAAAGAAGGACATTATAAAGGAGTTAAGGTAAAGGTAAAGGAGTCAATCCATCTAGAAGATATAAAAATTGTAAACATACATGAACCTAGCAACAGAGCCCACAAACATAGGAAACAAAAATTTACATAACTGAAGGGAGAAATATAGACAGTTCTACAGAAATAGTTAGACATATAACCATACTTCCAATAATGGACCTATTAGAACATGATCAAAGAAGAATGAAAGAAAAATAATAACTGTTGGTGAGGATCTGGAGATACTGAAACCCACTTTATACATTACTGTTAGAAGTATAAAATAATGTAAATGCTGTGAAGAACAGTTTGACAGTTTCTCAAAATCTTAGATATAGCTACCATATGACCTAGCAATTATACTCCTAGGAATATACCCCCAAATTGAAAACAGATGTTCAAGCAAAAACCTGCACATAAATGTTCATAGCAGCACTACTCACAACAGTCAAAAGGTAGAAAGAATTCATATGCTCTGACAAATAGGTCAATCAAATATAGTATAGGTTGAGTATTCCTTATCTGAAACGCTTGGGACCAGAAGTATATCAGATTTTGGAATGTTTATATTATATTATACTTACCGGTTAAGCATCCCTAATCTGGAAATCTGAAATCCCAAATCCAGAATGCTCCAATGAGAATTTCCTTTGAGCATCATGTTGGGTGCACAAAAAGTTTTGAATTTGAGAATATTCCCGCAAGTGGAGTACTATTCAGACATTAAAAGTGAGTGAAGTACTCATACATACTATAACATGAATGAACCTTGAAAACAATATGCTAAGTAAAAGAAGCCAGGCAAAAAAGGTCACAAATTATATAATTTCTATCATATGAAATATCTAGAATAGACAAATCTGTAGAGACAGACAATCAGTAGTTGCTAGCAGCTGGGAGGAAGAGGGAATGGGGAGTGACTGCTTAACAGGTATGCGTTTCCTTTTGGGGTGATGAAAATGCTTTGAAACTAGGTAGTGGTGATGGTCACACAATATTGTGAATACAGTAAATGCTTCCAAATTCAATAAAATTAAAATGGTTAATACAACAAATTTTATTCTATGTGTATCTTATCATAATTAAAAAAATCTATGCACAGGTTTTCCTTTCAATTATTAAATCAGAACCAGTTATAGACAAAAATACAGGCAAAAAACGGATATACAATACATACCTGTTAAGGCTGCTGGTTTAGATAGTGTACTATATTGATTTTGTGTAGATATCATACTTTGACGTGGACTTAGTGTTGGTGATGCAGCAACAAGTGAAAGTTCTTCAATAATAATACTGCTTTTGGGATGATTCTTGGGGAGTTCATTTAATCTTTGCTCTAATGAATACTTTAAAAGGTCCAACTTCTGACTTGATTCATTAAATCTTGCTTGAGCCTTGCACAGGGAAAAGACAATTGTTGTCATTTAAATAATCACATACTTTGAATAATGTATTTATTAAACCAAATAAAAATTTTTATTTAAAATTACTTCTGAAAGTGCTTTCCTGTCTGTTACTTTTCCTGAGCCAAGTAATTTCATTACATTCTTTGCACCTTCTGCTACTGCAAACTCTATCCTAAAATGATGCCTTAATTCTTCCATCCGAAGTTCAAGAGGACTTATCACAGGTTTTGCTAGAAGGGAAAAAAAATTTTTATTTGCACCATTTATCTGACTTTCCAATTTGCAGTGATTAAAATCATGAAAAGAAATGAATTCCTATAACATTACAATAATTTAGTCCTTACATCAATAAACACTGAAATAAAAATATCTGATATGATATTGAAATTCAGAGCCTTTCATTTTTGTCATTACACATCTAAATTACAAATCTGAAAAAAAGATTTTAGAGCTGAAGGATATCCAAATATTGTAACATGGGGAGACTGAAAGTTTCTACTCCTACTCTTAGCAACTAGCTGTAAAGATTTCTTCTGGAATTAAAAATAAATAAAACAAAACAAAAGAAAACAAAGCCATACTCTTAAATAGGTAACAGATTTTTTAAAAAATCAAGACTGATTGTAAGTATTTGATAATCTATTTAAATGAAGAGATACATTCTAGATCAATATCTTCTTGAAACATAAGGGCCAAATATCTGAAAGCATCTACCCAAGTGAAGAGTCTAAAACTCAAGATAAAAAAAAAAATAGTAATAATAATGCTTCCTCCCTCTTAACTTTGAACCACTGCCCTGTTCCTACATAAGATTATTTAGCACCATTATGCTCATAAGAAGGAGGACAATTTATTCCATCACCATTATCAAAAGCCAATTCATTAGTCTGGACTGCCTGAAGAATCTGCATTCGTATGACTTCTATTTTTGTCTTGCTGTCCTGGAGCAGTTGCTGAGCTGTACCATGGAGTTTCCGATCCTATTAAAAAAATAAGTTTGAAAAATTAAACAAATAAAGGGAAAAATGAAACATTTTCCTATCTTCTAAACAGATCAAGTGATATATCAGCAAGTGAAAAACAGAGTTAAAAGAATGCTGTTAGCGCTATAATATATCTTATAGATATATTTACTAAAAAAGAGCCATCAAACTTACAGGGTGATAATTGTGAAAAACAACTCCATTAGTTAAGACAATTTGGGAGAAAAGTAAATCTTATTATGGCTGTGTATTTTTAAAATTTATATTTTATTGTATATACTTGAGGTGTACATGATGTTTTGGTATGCATACATATAGTGAAATGATTATTACCGTCAAAACACAAATTTACTGACCCATCACCTTCTACAGTTACCCCTTTTCATGAGTATATGTATTATGTGCACCTAAAATTTACTCTCTTAGCATATTTTCAGTATATAATATTAACTATAGTTCACGCTATATATTAGATCTCTGGACTTATTCATCCTACCTAACTCTAAATATGTACCTTTTGACCGACTTCTCCCCATTTCTTCTTCCTCCCTGTTGCTGGTAACTGTATTCTACTCTGTTTCTATTTATTCAGCTTTTTTTGGATTCCACAGGTAAGTGAGACCATACAGTATTTTTCTTCCTGTGTCTGGCTTATTTCACTTTGCATAATGTCCTCTGGGCTCACCCATGTTGTCATATATGGCAGTATTCCCTTTTATAAGGCTGAACAATATTTCATTGTGTATATACACATATATACACACGCACTGCACAATCCATTTATCTGCTAACACATACTGTAGGTTTGAATCTTATTACTATTTTTTAGAAAATCAAAATCCAAATTCACATTTGTAATTTTCTTATTTTTGCTTTACACAAAACATAAAGAATTTTCCTTTACTATGATCAATAACTAAGACTCAGAAACACAGTATGAAATGAATGCCTCCATGATTAAACCTAAAATAAAAACCTAATCACAGATAGCAACTGTGTTCCAATTAATTATGCTAAGAAAGGTAGAAAACAGCATTTGTCAACCCTGGTGACAATGAGAAAGGTCCCTAGAAACACTTTAATGTCAAAAAATGAGACCTTCTTAATAAAGCTGTCATCTCTTAAGATTTCAAAAAAAAGCTCTGAATTAAGAGAAATAATGTTAATGCCTGATATGGTTTGGATGTTTGTCCCTCCAAATCTCATTTTGAAATATAATTCCTCAGTGTCTGAAGCGAGGCCTACTGGGAGGTATTTGGGTCACGGGGACAGATCCCTCATGAATTGCTTGGTGCCACCCTCACAGTATGAGTAAGTTCTCATCTACGAGTTCATGCTGGTTGTTGAGCTGTTTGTTCAAAAGAGCCTGGCACTTCCTCCTCTCTCTCTCTTGCTCCCTCTCACCAGAAGACAAGCTGGCTGCCCTTCATCTTGCATCATGACTGTAAGCTTCCTGAGGCCCTCAACAGAAGCACATGCCAGCACCATCCTTCTTATACAGTCTGCAGTACTGTGAGCCAAAAATAAACCTTTTTCTTTATAAATTACTTAGCCTCAGATATTCCTTTACAGCAACACAAATGAATCAATGCAATAGCATACCTCTGCTTAGTTCCAGTAACACTGAATGTGAGTGACAGAAGGAATTATATGCCAAATAATGACCTACTCAAACATGTCAATGTCCTAAGCCTCAGAATCTTGTTAGTAAGTTACGTTACATGGCAAAGGAGATTTAAGGTAGCAAATGGAATTCAGATTGTTAATCATTTGACCTTAAAATACAGAGATTGCCGTTGATTTCCAGATAGGCCCAATGTAATCACAAGGGTCCTTAAGTGTAGAAAAGGGAGGAAGAAGAGGTCAGAGTGATGTGATGTGAGAAAAACTGGACCTGCCATTGCTGGCTTAGAAGACAAAGGAAGAGAGTCAGGAGCCAAGAAGTGTGAGTAGCCTCCAGCAGCTGGAAAAAACAGGGAAACATTCTACCCTATAACCTCCAGAAGGGAATGCAGTCCTGCCAACACCTTGATTTAAGCTCAATAAGATTCACTTCAGACAAAATAACTACAAAATTATAACATAATAAATTTCTATTGTTTTATGCCACTAAATTTGTGATAATTTGTTACAGCAACTGTAGAAAACTAAGAAATTTTAAAAATATCAGAAGTTAATGCCACCTCCTGTTTTTAGAGTTGCATTAGTTGTTAAAGACTGGTATCCACACATACATACATACACACAAATTGATTAAGCATCAAGTTAGAAAGCACTTACTCATAAGAAAGGACAAGCTTTGCATATTATTTAAGCATCTCTATTTTTAATCACTAAGGCAATCAGTACTAATTTGGAAATAAAATAGCACTCAATCAACCTGTATTCTCCTGGAGAGTCATGTCTCTTAGAACCCAAGAGACACGCTTGATGATGGCAGTATTATTTCAATAAATCAAACACACACTATATGACACTGAATAAAGAAGAAAGAGATTGAAGATAAGGGGAATAAAAGTGAGCTGAAATGTACTCTGCTGAATACCAAACTCAGGTTAATATCCCATGGAGGAAAAAATAATTCCATATTTATGAAATTTATAAATTTTTCTTCTATTTCTTTCATATTCCCAAAGTCAGTCATTTAGAAAATAGCTTCTAGCCAGACTGCTGCATAATGACATTTAGGTCAACAACGGACTACATATACCTATGTTTAGATATATTTAGATACGCAAGTACTTACCATTGTTACAATTGCTTACAGTATTCAGTATAGTTACATGCTGTTACTACAGCCTAGGTGCAATAGGCTATACCATATAGCCTAGTACCATCTAGGTTTGTGTAAGTACACTCAATGATATACGCACAATGATGAAATCACCCACTGATGCTTTTTTCAGAATGTATCCCTGTTGTAATGCAATGCATGAATGAATTTCTTTGAGATCAGACTAGAGTAAAAGTATTCCAAAGCTCATAATTTAATGGGACAAATGCATTTTGCAGTCAGACTTGAGCCCAAATCCTATTATATATAACTTGGACAAATTACCTATTTTCTGAAACCCTTAGGTTTCTTGCATAAACTATATAAATTGTGATACCATTCTTTTAAATATAAAACTTTTGTAAGCATTAAACTAAAATTATCTTGCCTAGCACATAATTGGCATTAAAATGTTCTCTTTTAGGACAATAAAAATAATGATTAAGTGTCTTATTCCAATGAAGTTCTAATGTAAACGTATAAATATTAAGTAAACCATATAATATTACTCTCTTCAATCAAGCTACTTCTTTTATTATTTTATTGTCATGCAAAATGACAGTAGTTCCATCATTTTACTTCTTTGGAAATACTCCTTTCTTCACTATTTCAATTCAACATGCAAGAAACAGCACTTGTATTTTATTTTAAAAATAGGTGAATTTTCCCACAGAAATTTCTGGAGGATCTGCAGGATGTCAAAGTATGATGAAACTTTTAAAATGGACTTTGGATATTATCACAGGCAATATATAGTTATTACATATCAGTTTTACGTTTTCAGGCATTCAATGGAATTTTTATTAAGCACATAATATGTACAAGGGAAGAGATAAGGCTGGAGTACACGGATTGGTTTACGTATTAGAGAAATCTGACTTTTATGTTGATAAAAATTTTGGGAAAGTTTTTACATATATTAGGTTGAACTACATGAAAATGCCAATGTCTGATTTTGAACTAAAAAAAACAGCAATTTTATACGGCTCAACCTAATAGACTAAAGTAATGAACTATTAGTAATTGGCACTCTATAATGCTGGTAATTGTATTTGGAATAAATATTTTACAATTATAAGAATAACTAAAAAATTATAATATTTTCAAATTGTTTTTTATTTTACAAAAAAATAACACTTTGTTTTGCAAGCTATAGTGGGACATTACAACACATTACATTACACAGAAAACTTTCAAATAAGCCAATCATTGCTCTTATTAGTACCATCTAGGTAATAAATAGGCCAATCACTCTTATTTTTTTCATCATGTATTTATGTTAAAGTAACATATAGGAAGTAAGCCATGCCAGACCCAGTAAAAACACAAATATTAATCAATCAGAATGTTATCCTATGCAGCTTATAATTTGCTAGAAGACATATAAATGATTATTATATGCACTAGGAAGTTAAAAGCAGCCGAAGAAAATTCCAAAGAAATGTGGAATCAGGCCAGGGACGGTGGATCACGCCTGTAATCCCAGCACTTTGGGAAGCCGAGGCTGGGGAATCATCTCAGGTCAGGAGTTCGAGACCAGCCTGGCCAACATGGTGAAACCCTGCCTCTACCAAAAATACAAAAAATTAGCCAGGCATGGTGGTGCCCACCTGTAATCTCAGCTACTCAGGAGGCTGAGGCACGAGAATCACTTAAACCTGGGAGGTGGAGGCTGCAGTGAGCCAAGATTACATCACTGTGCTCCAGCCTGGGCGACAGCCTGGGCGACAGAGTGAGACCCTGTCTCCAAAAACAAACAAACAAAAAAGTGGAATCAATTTTAGTTAAGGGAATCCAGAAAGGTTTCCCGAGTCATTATAATAAATAAGTCTGGAATATGTCAAGACTGGAGAATTTCTCACGTTACAACATGAGAAATTACTCGTGCTTTTACAACAATGACGACAACAACAACAACAACAACAACAAAAAACCACTTCCACTAAAGAACTCAAGGGTACTTTTGGAAGTAACTTGATTGTCGTGGTGGTATCACATATGCATACGTATGTATAGAAACATCCAAATTAATTGAAATGTATAACTAAATACGTGCAACTTTTTTCTATATCAATTAGCTCTCAAAGCTTAAACAGGCAATACTGGAGGATTGGTGGTTGGGGGGACCTGCATGGACAGTCTGGTATATCCACATGTGGAGGCTTGGGGAACACTTAAAACCGATGCAAGATGCTAGTAAGAACCCCAAATTTTAATTAATATCTTGCTTTACTGCCTGAATATATAAACAGGAGACATGTCTTTTTTTTTTTTTTTTGAGACGAAGTCTCAAAAACTCCTGGGTTCAAGTGATTCTATAAACAGGAGACATGGCTGGGCACGGTGGCTCACGCCTGTAATCCTAGCATTTTGGGAGGGCCAGACAGGCGGATCACTTGAGGTCAGGAGTTCGAGACCAGCCTGGCCAACATGGCGAAACCCCATCTCTACTAGCAATACAAAAAATTAGCCAGGCATAGTGGTGTGCGCCTTTAATTCTAGCTACACAGGAGGCAGGCTGAGGCAGAAGAATCGCTTGAATTTGGGAGGCGGAGGTTGCAGTGAGCCAATTGCGCCACTGCACTTGAGTCTGGGCGACAGAGCGAGACTCTGTCTCAAAAAAACCAAACCAAAACAACAACAATAACAACAAAAAACAGGAGGCATGTCTTTAACATGTCTTATCAAGCCCCCAGAGATCATTCCAAAGGACAAAACAAAAACAAACAAACACAACCAATGATGCTGCTTAAAGCCACACTACCAAATAAAGAAATGGCAGGCTATACTACTTATGTAACGGGGTAAAATAACTGCATCCCATTCCTCAGATCCTTGTGCTGACAATATATGTTAGTCATAAAAGGGATAATATGGAAATAATTATAGTACACACAGGTATGAAATAAGAAAAAGAACAAGTGTAAATTATGGGCCAGAGGAAGATAAACGGCCATAAATGGGCAGTGAAGCAGTATCCATTGTTTTAACAGATACTTATTGAGTATTTGCAGCAAACTATTTCAATGTAGTATTGTTTTAGGTATTGAAGATACGGTGATAACCAAGATAATGTCTCTGCCTGCATGAAATTTATATTCTAATGCTGAAAACTGATGAAAAAGAAACTGATCACATAAATTGTAATTTAAGGTAGTGGTAATGCAATAAAGGGTTAAGAAGAGACAGAGGTTGCTATTTATCTTAGGATAGTAGTGAAGAGCTTGCTGAGGTGGTAGCATCCAAGTAGATGATGTAATGAATGAGAAAGCCACAAAAGTACTTGGGAGAATAGATACCTAGGCAAAGATATAGCAAGTGCAAAAGCCCTGAGGTAGGAGTGTGCTTGCTATGTTTAAGGGATAGAAAAGAAGCTAGTGTAGCTAGAGTGTAATGAGAGAGGAAGGTGTTTTAGAAGATGAGATCAGAAGCTATAGGTTTTCAGAGTCAGAATAAGAATTTTGGATTTTGTTCTAAGTATGAGGGAAAACCACTGGAGGGTTTTGAAGCAGGAGGGTGAAAATATCTGACAAATTTAAAAAGGACAGCTCCGATTATAACATGCACAAGTAATAATTAAATCATGTAGAATCCAATAACCAGAGTTCTGTTGACAATTTTTACAGCCAAACTGAATTAATCATCCCTGTCCCTAAATTTGCTCCCCCTCATGAATTCTCTATCATTATAAAGGGCACCATAATTCATCAGTCTATCCACATAACCGATCTAAGAATAATCTTTGACTCTGCCTCCTTCCTCATATCCAAGATACCAAAAGTATGACTCTCATCTTCACTGTTTTCACTGCTGTTACAAGAGAAAGGAAGCTATTTAATCTGGACTACTGCAAAAAACTACTTAAACTTACTGCTTGCATATATGACCTTCTTTAATTCTTTAAGTCTGAGGAGGATGGATGTGAATTTTCTTTTTTTCTTTTTCTTTTTTTTTTTTTTGAGATGGAGTTTTGCTTTTGTTGCCCAGGCTGGAGTGCAATGGCACGATCTCGGCTCACCACAACCTCTGCCTCCCAGGTTCAAGTGATTCTCTTGCCTCAGTCTCCCAAGTAGCTGGGATTACAGGCATGCACCACCATGCTCAGCTAATTTTGTATTTTTAGTAGAGACAGGATTTCTCCATGTTGGTCAGGCTGGTCTCTAACTCCTGACCTCAGGTGATCCACCTGCCTCAGCCTTCCAAAGTGCTGGGATTACAGGCGTGAGTCACCACACGTGGCCAGATGGATGTGAACTTTCTAAATTTGAAATCTGATTGTGTCTTTTCCCTGCTAAAAGGAGCTCCCTGCTTTCAGCAGCTCCATCTATCTTGTAAGGTAATCACAACTGCTTAATTCTGTGCAAACTACCATATAACCTGGCTTGTCTTTCAGTTATGTTATACCTCTCACTATGCCTCACCCACTTAAAACTCCACTGGTGGGGAAGGGAAAGAAGCCCTACTGGAATCACCTGGAGAACTTTTCCCAAACAAAATGAATGTCTTTCTGGAGATTCAGATTTGTTTCCCTATGGCTTTTAATTGAAAATGACTACTAGAGTTGACAACTCTTACTATCAGAAGTACATTCTACCTACTCTCAGATATGTTAGGTAAGAAATACACTAAGAACTTGTACTATAGCCACACCAAATCACTTTCATTCCTTAGAACAAGCCAGGCTATTCCACAGTTCCTTACTGTGTATACACTGCATTCACCCACAACACCATCCCTAAAAAGTAATTTTTTATTAAATGCCAAATCATTTTTCAAATATCGTACTAAAACTTAAAAGATTTTATTGGCAGTTAAATGATTATTCTCCATTGTGCTTCCAAAGTCAGTCAAACAAATCACTATTACACACTGTAACTATTTACACGTGATATATCTCCTTTTAAGATAGTGGGTCTCTTAAAAGCAGGATATTATATATTGAGTACCTACTATGTAATAAGGCACCATCTTTATTACACTTATACCCCAGAGCCAACCATAATGGCTATCAAACTTTTAACAAAATCCTTAATGAATAAATTAATATTCCACATAATTTCAATTTATAATTTTCCCTAATCTAAAACAATGTACTCTGACCCTTTGAGAAGTTTAAAGATGAAAAATAAAAACACTTAAGGTGGAATCTAGACAGCAATAACTGGCAGGCCTATTTCAGAGGCAATAGTAGTTGCGAATAGGCTTTCGACCTTCATTTGAGTCTTCCTCAAATTAATAAATCTAAAAAAAAATAAAAAGCTATGCAAAATTGACATATTTGTTTTAACAGGATGCTCACAGCCTTGTTCACTTTGGATCTGTGGTTGTTTTAGGTTATCTATTTATTTTACTTTTAATATGTCCATAACTGTTCAACTTAGAGCAGTGGTTCGTAATCTTTTGTGGATTAAAGACCACTTTGAGAACAAGGTGTAACCTACAGCCCTTTCATCCATACAACTATCAACATACACACTTGCTTTTCCTGTAACTTCAAAGGGTTCGTAAACCCCTCAAACTAATCCATCCACCCCAGATTTAAAAACTTGACTCTAAACGGCAGTAGCTGGGTTAATTTAATTTAAAAATGCTCAGTATAATGTGCTAAAATCGCAGTTCCAGGAACAAAGTATTTACTTAAAAAAGTCAAAATAACGTTTTATAAAAATATAAAATCCCCAAAACTAAATGTCAGTGCTAAAAATAACAGCACAAAAAATAACTCTATCATCCGATAAGAAATGTTCAAAGTGAGGTGGAGCCAAGATGGCCGAATAGGAACAGCTCCGGTCTCCAGCTCCCAGCCCCAGCGACACGGAAGACGGGTGATTTCTGCATTTCTGCTTGAGGTACCGGTTTCATCTCACTAGGGAGTGCCAAACAGTGGGTGCAGGACAGTTGGTGCGGCACACTGTGCGCCAGCCGAAGCAGGGCGAGGCATTGCCTCACTCGGGAAGCACAAGGGGTCAGGGGGTTCCCTTTCCTAGTCAAAGAAAGGGGTAACAGACGGCACCTGGAATATCAGGTCAGTCCCACCTTAATACTGCGCTTTTCCAACGGGCCTGGAAAACGGCACACTAGGAGATTGTGTCCCGCACCTGGCTCCCAGGGTCCTATGCCCACGGAGTCTTGCTGATTGCTAGCACAGCAGTCTGAGATCAAGTTGCAAGGCTGCAGCGAGGCTGGGGGAGGGGCGCCCGCCATTGCCCAGGCTTGCTTAGGTAAACAAAGCAGCCAGGAAGCTCGAACTGGGTGGAGCCCACCACAGCTCAAGGAGGCCTGCCTGCCTCTGTAGGCTCCACCTCTGGGGGCGGGGCACAGACAAAAACTCAGCAGGAACCTCCACAGACTTAAATGTCCCTGTCTGACTGACAGCTTTGAAGAGAGTAGTGGTTCTCCCAGCACACAGCTGGAGATCTGAGAACGGACAGACGGCCTCCTAAAGTGGGTCCCTCACCCCTGAGCAGCCTACCTGGGAGGCACCCCCCCCAGTAGGGACAGACTGTCACCTCATTCGGCCAGGTACTCCTCTGAGACAAAACTTCCAGAGGAACTATCAGACAGCTGAATTTGTGGTCTCACGAAAATCCGCTGTTCTGCAGCCACCGCTGCTGACACCCAGCCAAACAGGGTCTGGAGTGGACCTCTAGTAAACTCCAACAGACCTGCAGCTGAGGGTCCTGTCTGGTAGAAGGAAAACTAACAAACAGAAAGGACATCCACACCAAAAACCCATCTGTACATCACCATCATCAAAGACCAAAAGTAGATAAAACCACAAAGATGGGGAAAGAACAGAGCAGAAAAACTGGAAACTCTAAAAAGCAGAGCACCTCTCCTCCTCCAAAGGAACGCAGTTCCTCACCAGCAATGGAACAAAGCTGGATGGAGGATGACTTCGACGAGTTGAGAGAAGAGGGCTTCAGACGATCAAACTACTCTGAGCTACGGGAGGAAATTCAAAACAATAGCAAAGAAGTTAAAAACTTTGAAAAAAAATTAGAAGAATGGATAACAAGAATAACCAATGGAGAGAAGGGCTTAAAGGAGCTGATGGAGCTGAAAGCCAAGTTTCAAGAACTACGTGAAGATTGCAGAAGCCTAGGTAGCACATGCGATCAACTGGAAGAAAGGGTATCGCTGATGGAAGATGAAATGAATGAAATGAAGAGAGAAGGGAAGTTTAGAGAAAAAAGAATAAAAAGAAATGAACAAAGCCTCCAAGAAATTTGGGACTATGTGAAAAGACCAAACCTACATCTGATTGGTGTACCTGAAAATGACGGGGAGAATGGAACCAAGTTGGAAAACACTCTGCAAGATATTATCCAGGAGAACTTCCCCAATCTAGCAAGGCAGGCCAACATTCAGATTCAGGAAATACAGAGAATGCCACAAAGATACTCCTCGAGAAGAGTAACCCCAAGACACATAATTGCCAGATTCACCAAAGTTGAAATGAAGGAAAAAATGTTAAGGGCGGCCAGAGAGAAAGGTCGGGTTACCCACAAAGGGAAGCCCATCAGACTAACAGCTGATCTCTCAGCAGAAACTCTACAAGCCAGAAGAGAGTGGGGGCCGATATTCAACATTCTTAAAGAAAAGAATTTTCAACCCAGAATTTCCTATCCCGCCAAACTAAGCTTCATAAGTGAAGGAGAAATAAAATACTTTACAGACAAGCAAACGCTGAGTGATTTTGTCACCACTAGGCCTGCCCTAAAAGAGCTCCTGAAGGAAGCACTAAACATGGAAAGGAACAACCGGTACCAGCCACTGCAAAAACATGCCAAATTGTAAAGACCATCGAGGCTAGGAAGAAACTACAGCAACTAACGAGCAAAATAACCAACTAACATCATAATGACAGGATCAGATTCACACATAACAATATTAACGTTAAATGTAAATGGGCTAAATGCCCCAAATTAAAAGACACAGACTGGCAAACTGGATAAGGAGTCAGGACCCATCAGTGTGCTGTATTCAGGAAACCCATCTCACGTGCAGAGACACACATAGACTCAAAATAAAGGGATGGAGGAAGATCTATCAAGCAAATGGAAAACAAAAAAAGGCAGGGGTTGCAATCCTAGTCTCTGAAAAAATAGACTTTAAACCAACAAAGATCAAAAGAGACAAAGAAGGCCATTACATAATGGTAAAGGGATCAATTCAACAAGAAGAGCTAACTATCCTAAATATATATGCACCCAACACATGAGCACCCAGATTCATAAAGCAAGTCCTGAGTGACCTAAAAAGGGACTTAAACTCCCACACAATAATAATGGGAGATTTTAACACCCCACTGTCAACATTAGACACATCAACGAGACAGAAAGTTAACAAGGATATCCAGGAATTGAACTCAGCTCTGCACAAAGTGGACCTAATAGACATCTACAGAACTCTCCACCCCAAATCAACAGAATATACATTTTTTTCAGCACCACACCACACCTATTCCAAAATTGACCACATAGTTGGAAGTAAAGCTCTCCTCAGCAAATGTAAAAGAACAGAAATTATAACAAACTGTCTCTCAGACCACAGTGCAATCAAACTAGAACTCAGGATTAAGAAACTCACTCAAAATCGCTCAACTACATGGAAACTGAACAACCTGCTCCTGAATGACTATTGGGTACATAATGAAATGAAGGCAGAAATAAAGATGTTCTTTGAAACCAATGAGAACAAAGACACAACATACCAGAATCTCTGGGACACGTTCAAAGCAGTGTGTAGAGGGAAATTTATAGCACTAAATGCCCACAAGAGAAAGCAGGAAAGATCCAAAATTGACACCTTAACATCACAATTAAAAGAACTAGAAAAGCAAGAGGAAACACATTCAAAAGCTAGCAGAAGGCTAGAAATAACTAAAATCAGAGCAGAACTGAAGGAAATAGAGACACAAAAAACCCTTCAAAAAATTAATGAATTCAGGAGCTGGTTTTTTGAAAAGATCAACAAAATTAATAGACCGCTAGCAAGACTAATAAAGAAGAAAAGAGAGAAGAATCAAATAGATGCAATAAAAAATGAAAAAGGGGATATCACCACCGATCCCACAGAAATACAATCTACCATCGGAGAATACTACAAACACCTCTATGCAAATAAACTAGAAAATCTAGAAGAAATGGATAAATTCCTCGACAAATACACCCTCCCAAGACTAAATCAGGAAGAGGGTGAATCTCTGAATAGACCAATAACAGGCTCTGAAATTGTGGCAATAATCAATAGCTTACCAACCAAAAAGAGTCCAGGACCTGATGGATTCACAGCTGAATTCTGCCAGAGGTACAAGGAGGAACTGGTACCATTCCTTCTGAAACTATTCCAATCAATAGAAAAAGAGGGAATCCTCCCTAACACATTTTATGAAGCCAGCATCATCCTGATACCAAAGCCTGGCAGAGACATAACCAAAAAAGAGAATTTCAGACCAATATCCTTGATGAACATTGATGCAAAAATCCTCAATAAAATACTGGCAAACCGAATCCAGCAGCACATCAAAAAGCTTATCCACCATAATCAAGTGGGCTTCATCCCTGGGATGCAAGGCTGGTTCAACATACGCAAATCAATAAATGTAATCCAGCATATAAACAGAACCAAAGACAAAAACCACATGATTATCTCCATAGATGCAGAAAAGGCCTTTGACAAAATTCAACAACCCTTCATGCTAAAAACTCTCAATAAATTAGGTATTGATGGGACGTATCTCAAAATAATAAGAGCTATCTACAACAAACCCACAGCCAATATCATACTGAATGGGCAAAAACTGGAAGCATTCCCTCTGAAAACTGGCACAAGACAGGGATGCCCTCTCTCACCACTCCTATTCAACATAGTGCTGGAAGTTCTGGCCAGAGCAATCAGGCAGGAGAAGGAAATAAAGGGTATTCAATTAGGAAAAGAGGAAGTCAAATTGTCCCTATTTGCAGATGACATGATTGTATATCTAGAAAACCCCACTGTGTCAGCCCAAAATCTCCTTAAGCTGATTAGCAACTTCAGCAAAGTCTCAGGATACAAAATCAATGTACAAAAATCACAAGCTTTCTTGTACACCAATAGCAGACAAACAGAGAGCCAAATCATGAGTGAACTCCCATTCACAATTGCTTCAAAGAGAATAAAATACCTAGGAATCCAACTTACAAGGGATGTGAAGGACCTCTTCAAGGAGAACTACAAACCACTGCTCAATGAAATAAAAGAGGATACAAACAAATGGAAGAACATTCCATGCTCATGGGTTGGAAGAATCAATATTGTGAAAATGGCCATACTGCCCAAGGTAATTTATAGATTCAATGCCATCCCCATCAAGCTACCAATGACTTTCTTCACAGAATTGGAAAAAACTACTTTAAAGTTCATATGGAACCAAAAAAAAGCCCGCATCGCCAAGTCAATCCTAAGCCAAAAGAACAAAGCTGGAGGCATCACGCTACCTGACTTCAAACTATACTACAAGGCTACAGTGACCAAAACAGCATGGTACTGGTACCACAACAGAGACATAGATCAATGGAACAGAACAGAGCCCTCAGAAATGATGCCGCATATCTACAACTGTCTGATTTTTGACAAACCTGACAAAAACAAGAAATGGGGAAAGGATTCCCTATTTAATAAATGGTGCTGGGAAAACTGGCTAGCCATATGTAGAAAGCTGCAACTGGATCCCTTCCTTACACCTTATACAAAAATTAATTCAAGATGGATTAAAGACTTAAATGTTAGACCTAAAACCATTAAAATCCTACAAGAAAACCTAGGCAATACCATTCAGGACATAGGCGTGGGCAAGGACTTCATGTCTAAAACACCAAAAGCAACAGCAACAAAAGCCAAAATTGACAAATGGGATCTCATTAAACTAAAGAGCTTCTGCACAGCAAAAGAAACTACCATCAGAGTGAACAGGCAACCTACAGAATGGGAGAAAATTTTTGCAACCTACTCATCTGACAAAGGTCTAATATCCAGAATCTACAATGAACTCAAACAAATTTACAAGAAAAAGCAACCCCATCAAAAAGTGGGCAAAGGACATGAACAGACACTTCTCAAAAGAAGACATTTATGCAGCCAAAAAACACATGAAGAAATGCTCATCATCACTGGCCATCAGAGAAATGCAAATCAAAACCACAGTGAGAAATCATCTCACACCAGTTAGAATGGCCATCATTAAAAAAGCAGGAAACAACAGGTGCTGGAGAGGATGTGGATAAATAGGAACACTTTTACACTGTTGGAGGGACTGTAAACTAGTTCAACCATTGTGAAAGTCAGTGTGGCGATTCCTCAGGGATCTAGAGCTAGAAATACCATTTGACCCAGCCATCCCATTACTGGGTATATACCCAAAGGACTATAAATCATGCTGCTATAAAGACACATGCACACGTACGTTTATTGCGGCACTATTCACAATAGCAAAGAGTTGAAACCAACCCAAATGTCCAACAACGATAGACTGGATTAAGAAAATGTGGCACATATACACCATGGAATACTATGCAGCCATAAAAAATGATGAGTTCGTGTCCTTTGTAGGGACATGGATGAAACTGGAAAACATCATTCTCAGTAAACTATCACAAGGACAAAAAACCAAACACTGCATGTTCTCACTCATAGGTGGGAATTGAACAATGAGAACTCGTGGACACAGGAAGGGGAACATCACACTCTGGGGACTGTTGTGGGGTGGGGGAGGGGGGAGGGACAGCATTAGGAGATATACCTAATGCTAAATGACAAGTTAATGGGTACAGGAAATCAACATGGCACATGGATACATATGTAACAAACCTGCACATTGTGCACATGTACTCTAAAACCTAAATTATAATTAAAAAAAAAAAAATGTTCAAAGTTAGTGAAATAATATCCTATCAAATATCACATCATAAGTAAATAGGAACAAATACATTTCTCCAAAAGTAACAAAAAATTCTTTTGAACTATAACATAAAATCTAATGTTCATAATTAACCTTAAAACATTTATAAAAAGTACACATTTCTCTTTTTGGTAACTTCCCTAATGTCTTTTTTCTTTTTCTTTTTTTTTTTTTTTAAGAGACAGGGTGTTGCTATATTGACCAAGCTGGTTTCGAACTCCTGGCCTCAAGGAATCCTCCTGCCTCAGTCTCCCAGAGTGCTAGGTATACAGGTGTGAGCCACCAGGCCTAGTCTCAAATTTCATTTGGGGTGAGTAGCTAGGATGCATGATTAAGAAAAAAAATATTTCCCTCTGATTTCAAATTCTTTCTAAACTGAAACAAAAAAATATGTAAGAACTTTTATTAAGAAATTATTTCAAAAATATCTACTAAAATATAAAAAATTGATTTCCAGAGATAAAAATATTTAAAATACATGAGTTCAAAGTAAAAAGGTACATTTTATAACTTTATATGTTTCTCAGAATTTCTGGAAATTATTAAAACTATAGAACCTTAGGCTGAAGAGAACCTTGAGGATAATCTGGTTCAGTGGCTCACAACATTTTTTTTGCTGCATTATACCTAATAACAAGGACATGTTCTTATTACTAAGAATTGCTCCCCATAACACTGATTTTCAGTTAGGAGTTATATGCTCATACCAGATCTCCAAGAATGCACAGGTCTAGGCCAAGCAATTATTGATGATGCCAAAATGTCCCATCTTTTCATTTGCCCTCTCCCAAACACTTGGGAGAGTGGTCTATAATGTGGAAAACTCATTAGAGACTAAATTCTTTTAATTTCTTTTTAAATAATTTTAGATTTACAGAAAAGCTGCAGATATGGAAAGTTCCTGTGTATCCTTTACCCATAAGGTCAAATTTTTTATTAACTGGGTCTTGGTAGGAATAAACAATTTTTAAAATGTTGCCTAAAAAAACAAAAAAAAACAAAGAAAAACATGTTTCCAAATTCTTTTATTCATTCTTTCAAATTCTGAGGTCAAAATGATCTCAGATGTCATAATATAGTGTTTAAACAGTGAAATTACCAATTAAAAGCACAAAAATGTGAAAAAAAAAACAGCACTAAACAGATCTGAAAAAGGATACTTTTTAGTGTACCATAGCTTAAGAAGGCAAAATCACCTTAACAAGCATGTCACATAATTCAAATTTCCCCCACTCCATGCATGTACACAAATGACTGCCAAAGTGCCATGCCACCAGTACTGATGTTGGAGTTACTAATAAATTTTACTGAGTAGGTAAATTTATAACTATGGAATCTGCAAATAATGACTGACTATATAGGTTACCTTTATTAACTACACTTACCTTTGAAGATCCATTTGAATACATCTGTATCATATTCTCTGCACCTTGTTTTACTTTAAGTTCTATATCCAATTGTTTTTGTAGAGCCTTCAATCTACTGTTGCTAGTAGAACAACGAGGGTCACTATTTGGAGTATCTGGAGTCCTTGGGCAATCTGTAAATAAAATATTGTTAAAATTACTTATTAGAATGAATTGCTGTTTAAAATTGGAAGTTAATATTTTTCGAATAAACAGCATTTTTCAAACTTTGAGATGAGCCTAAATGAAATCTCCTTATGCTTTCAGATAATCCATGAATTCAACCAATTCATACATAAAAAAACAAACAAACAAAAAAAAAAAACAACGTATCTGAGTTGCAAGACTACTTCCCAGGGTAGATTTCACTTAAAACATAAAAGTGATTATATTAAGTCTGAAACTCAATTAGATGATTGTCCGTGGTTTCTCCAACACTATTATTTTTAAATCAACTTGACTAGTCTATTCAATAATTAAACTAAATTTCCTACTATAACCTCATTAGCTGGAGAATAAAGCATATTCAAACATGATACGAATTCAATTAAGGTAATTCTTTTTAAAGAGAACTAAGGGTATCTGAAATACAGTGCTAGCAATGCTTCAAAAATATTGATCCACTGATATCAAATTGATGCAGGGCAGAAGGCGGGTAATTACAGAGGGATGAAAAATTCAAGTCCATAGCCTCTCATAAAGGATACTGTGTTGCTTCTATTTAAAAAACAAAAATAAAACTTCACAGAATAACTTAGGGAGGAGTCCCTTCTCAATTTTCTCGAATAGTTTCCATAGAAATGGTACCAGCTCTTCTTTGCACATCTGGTAGAATTTGGCTATGAATCCATCTGGTTCTGGGCTTTTTTGGTTAGTAGGCTACTCAATTTTGGAGCTTGTTTTTGGTCAGTTCAGGGGTTCTATTTCTTCCTGGCTTAGTCTTCGGAGGTTGTATGTGTCCAGGAATTCATCCATTTCTTCTAGATTTTCTAGTTTATATGCATAGAGGTGTTCATAATATTCTCTGAAGCAATTGCAACAAAAGCAAAAATTGACAAATGGGATCTAATTAAAGAGGTCTACACAGCAAAAGAAACTATCGACAGAGTAAACAGACAACCTACAGAATGGGAGTAAAATATTTGCACAAACTACACATCTGACAAAGGTCTAATATCAGCATCCATGATGAACTTAACAAGGAAAAAATAACCCCACTGAAAAGTGGGCAAAGGACATGAACAGATACTTTTGAAAAGACATACATGTGGCCAACATGCACATTAAAAAAAGCTCAACATCACTGATCATTAGAGAAATGCAAATCAAAATCACAATGAGATACTATCTCACACCAGTCAGAATGGCTTTTTTTTTTTGAGACGGAATCTTGCTCTGTCACCCAGCCTGGAGTGCAGTGGTGTCATCTTGGCTCACTGCAACCTTTGCCTCCAAGGTTCAAGCGATTCTCCTGCCTCAGCCTCCTGAGTAGCTGGGATTACAGGCGTACGCCACCATGCCTGGCTAATTTTTGTATTTTTAGTACAGGCGGAGTTTCACCATGTTGGTCAGGCTGCTCTCGAACTCCTGACCTCGTGATCTGCCCGCCTTGGCCTCCCAAAGTGCTGGGATTACAGGCATAAGCCACTGCACCAGGCTCAGAATGCCTATTATTAAAAAGTCAAAAAATAACAGAGGCTAGTGAGGATGCAGAGAAAAAGCAATGCTTACACACTGTTGGTGGGAGTGTAAATTAGTTCAACCACTGTGGAAGACAGTGTGGAGATTCCACAAAGACCAAAAGACAGAAATACCATTCGACCCAGCAATCCCATTACTGGGTATATACCCAAAGCAACATAAATTGTTGTATCATAAAGACACATACATGTGTATATTCACTGTAGTACTATTCACAATAGCAAAGACATGGAATCAACCTAAATGCCCAGCAATGACAGACTGAATAAAGAAAATGTGATACACACACACACACACACACACACACACACACCATGGAATATTATGCAGCCATTAAAAAAAAGAGAGAGATCATGTCCTCTGCAGGAACATGGATGGAGCTGGAGGCCATTATCCTTAGCAAACTAATGCAGGAACACAAAACCAAATACCACATGTTCTTTCTTGTAAGTGGGAGCTAAATGATGGGAACACATGGACACATAGAGGAGAACAACAGACACTGGGGCCTATTGGAGTGTGGAAGGTGGGAGGAGGGAGAGGAACATGAAAAACAACTATTGAGTACTAGGCTTAATACCTGGGTGACAAAATAATCTGTATAATAAAACCCCAAGGCACAAGTTTACCTATATAACAAATCTTCATGGGTACCCTTAAACTTAAAATAAAAGTTACAAAAAAAAAGCATAATATGTTGCTTTATAGGTTTCTATGATTTTAGGAATGGGAATATTTTCAAAATCTGTGTTAGTAAAGTCCCTAAAAATTCAAAACATGTGCCATTTAAAGATGAATTTCATGGAAATAAATTTGTCTTAGAGTAAAATAAAGATGGGAACTATTAATACATAAATCATTTATAAATCAATGCCTGCAGATTTTGAAAATTATAATTTTCCAAGTAAATAATTTTCATTTTGCAAAAATAAATAAATAAAACTTCAGAAAGAACCATCTAGTTATTCTGGATAATCCATTATTATTGAAATTCTTTTTTTTTTTTTTTTTTTTTGAGATAGTCTCACTCTGTCACCCAGGTTATAGTGCAGTGGTGTGATCTCGGCTCACTGCAACCTCCGCCTCCTGGGTTCAAGCAATTCTCTGCCTCAGCCTCCCAAGTAGCTAGTATTACAGGTGCCTGCCACCACGCCCAGCTAATTTTTTGTATTTTTAGTAGAGATGGGGTTTCACCATCTTGGCCAGGCTGGCCTTGAACTCCTGACCTCATGATCCACCCACCTCAGCCTCCCAAAGTGCTGGGAATACAGGTGTGAGCCACTGAGCCCGGCCTGTTGGAACACTTGCCTTGAATCTAAAATTCTTCATATTTTAAGTTTAGTGTTTTGTATTTTTATCCACACTAGGTCCCTTCTATAAAAGCTAGAAAACTAGGGTACTACCCTGGTTCAGGTGATAAGTAACTTGGTCACGACTGGAAAACTGCCTAAACTGCAAGTTACTTTACCTTTGTGCTTCAACGTTCCCTTCACTCCTCTATGATATAAGATGGTGTGACTAACCATTTTAATGAATGTATTTCACATTAAGTTTTATATTCCCTTTAAAAAATTCACTAATTCAAACACATGCAATTATAATTTGTTAATTAATCTTAAAATATAGATATTAAGGCTGAGGCAGCAGAATCACTTAAGGCCAGGAGTTTGAGACCAGCCTGGGCAACCAAGTCAGACACTGTTTCTAAAATAAATAGATAAATACATAAATCATAATAGAGATACTAGGCTAGGATGTAAAATAATAGTGCTTTAGTTAATGATATCTGTGCAAACACGTGTATGTGTGCATATAAATCCTTAAAATAACCTTTTGAGACAGATATTATCCATACTTTACATATCAGGAAACAGGCAAAGTCACACAATTAACTGAATTCAATTCAGGAAAGGTTTCTATTCTAACTGAATTCCCCAAATTACAAATGGGCTGCTCCAAAAAACTGATATAAAATGTAGGTAAGTTTTCAAATCAAATCACAAAAGAGCAACTTAGTATATATATCTAGTATAGTGGTTAAGGCTGCCCAGGTTTGAGTCTCAGTTTTGGTACTGAGATTCAGTACAAACCATGTAATACAGGGTAAGGTACTTCACAGCTCTGTGCCTTATTCTCTTCATGTGCTAAATAGTGAAAACAGCATGTACCTCACAGGATTATAGTGAAGATTAAATAAATTATGTGTACAGAGCTTAGAAACAGGTGTGGTACATAGTAAATATGCAATAAATATTAACCAGCAGTACCCACTGTAGAAAGTGTATCTCTGCTGAGTCCATAAATGAATTACACATTATAACAATGACTGAACAGTTCTGATCTGGGAACATTTTAATTTTCTTTCTTTTCTCTTTTTGGATAAATGATATCAGAATCTTGTAAGAAATGTAAATTACACAGAATTCGGTATATAAAGATAGCTTATAGTAAGCACATTTTTTTACAGAACTGGAATGCATTCAGAATAGAAGGCCCTTAGTTGAGAAGAGTATGAAAATATGTTGTCTGTAAAACAGTTGATGGTGTATTTAGCCTAGGATGAGAAGGATAAATGATTCCTGTCTAAACATTTAAATATTTGTCTATGAAAGCTGTCCACTTACTATTTCCCCACAAGACAGAGAATTAGAACCAATGAGTAAAAAGGTAGGAAGGGCAAAAATTTTGTCACAACATAAATTCCTTATGTTTTGGGTTATCTAACAATAAAATGGCTTGTCTTAAAATGTAATAAAGTCTCGTCTCTGGAAGCACTTCTACAAAAGACAAATTACAATTTGTTAGAGATACTATATAATAGATTCTTAAACATTACAGCAGGTTGTACTAAGATATTGAAATATCCGGCCGGGCATGGTGGCTTACACCTATAATCCCAGCACTTTGGGAAGCCGAGGCAGGTGGATCACGAGGTCAAGAGATCAAGACCATCCTGGCCAACATGATGAAACCCCGTCTCTACTAAAAATAGAAAAATTAGCTGGGTGTGGTGGCGCACATCTGTAGTCCCAGATACTCGGGAGGCTGAACAGAATTGCTTGAACCCAGGAGGTGGAGGTTGCTGTGAGCGGAGATTTCGCCACTGCACTCCAGTCTGGTGACAAAGCGAGAATCCATCTCAAAAAAAAAAAAAAAAAAAAAAAAAGATATATCCATTGATCTGACAGTTTGTGAATTTGTAAAAATACTACATAACACTGTTCTTAAGGAAAAGTATGTCCTCAGTTTTAATAACGATTACGGGAATATAAGAAATAAGAAAATGGTTAAGAACCAGGGCTCTGAGGTCAGAATGCCTGGGTTAAAATCCTGTAGTTGCTACTCATTGGTATGGTTTTGATTATATACTTACTTAACATCTCTGTACTACAGTTTCCTTAGCCACAAATTGACGGTTACTGTAAAAATAAAGCCTATATAGTGCTTAGGTCGATGCTTAAAATGTAATAAGGGCTCAATAATATTACAAGTCAGGGCTCAGCTAAGTAGCCAGTATTTCTGTTAATTTAATCTTCACAAGAACTCATAAAGGTTTGCAATATAACTTCATTTTACAAATAAAAAAATCTGAAACTTAAGAGAATTTATTGCAAAGGTCACAAAAGTGTACATCAAAGCAGAAATTTAACCTTAAATATGTCTTACATAAAGTAAACTTTAAAAAGTTCACTTTTTTTTCCCATTTAGAAATCAGAGAAACACTGCTGTCATCCTTGGATTTCATCTATTTTCTCCTTTAACCTGCTTTCCTACACACTACTTTTCTTCTCTCCAATTTTCTTCCTTGTACGTTATAGTAAATTTGAGCATTATAAAACATACAGTTGCCAGCATATTTCTTAAACTCTTTCTCATAGTGAAACATATTTCAAAACAAGGATAACTAGAACTCCCTACTCCCCATTAATACTCTCACCATTCAAAAAAATTTTTTAAAACTCTATAAAATGGTAATTATTTTTCTACTCTAACAACTGCCTTTACATTAGAAAAAGAGGCGAATCTACTCTTAAATGCATACTTTGCTGGCTAAAGAAACTAAACCCCATGATTACAACAAAAAACAAATTTCCATTTGCTGCATATATTGCTAATATTACTGAAAAAGTATTTTCAGGGGTATTATAAAAGAAATTATGCATGCTTCTAACCTTCTAAACATTACTATACAATTCAAAATGTATGTTATACAAATTCAATAAACTTGCTTTAATGTTTACATATTAGATCAAAGAGATTTTAGGCATGTCTGGGTTACAGTAGACAATGCACTAGAGTTAAGCCCATAAAGTTGCATCTTTACACACATTTAGCCAATATAAATTGTTGTGCTTTAAGATGGAAGGTAGACAAGACTAATTCCTCCACCAAAATATTTTTAATAGCCATGTCTACCAAATACAGTCCCAACTTCACGGTTAGGCATTAAAGGTCTTATGCTATCTAGCTCCAAGCTAATTCTCCACTACTATTTTTCCTTGTCAAATTCTGTGTTCAAAACCTTTCTAATAAAATGCGATTGCTTTCTTCAATACTATTGTTAGTTTAGGCATTACTTTCTCCAGAAAACCTTCCCTAACCATTCTCTAGTCTAACATGTCTTCAAAGTATACTTTCGTCCCTCCATTGAAATGTGTATTACACTGTATTATAATGATCTGTTTTCACGTTTTTCCTCTGCGACTATAAGCATCTTGAGTGCTAAGATTTGTTCTTAGACTGAGTTTATTTAATAGCAGACCAGACAGAAAAATAGCAGATGAATACTGAAAAATAGCTAAGTTTTTTAAAAAGAGAAAGAGAGGAAAAATGAGACATAAAGAGACACAGAAAAAAAAAATAAGCTTCAACATATGGTGTTTCGGAAGAAAAATAGTGATTTGAAGACAATACATAAAGAGATAATGACTATCATCTTTTAAGGACTAATAAAAATGCCAATCCATAGATTCAAGATACCCAATCAACTCCAAGCACAAACATATAGGGGAAAAAAAGTCCACACTTGGACACATCATGGTAAAACTTCAGAACATCAAAGACAAAGTCTTCACAGCAGTCAGAGAAGGGTACCTTCAAAGGAATTACAGTTAAATTTATGGCAGTTTTCAGCAACAACACTGAAAGCTGGAAGAAGGTGAAATGACAGCTACTTTATGTTAAAAGATACAGCTGCCTCCTTAAATTGTGATATGGTTTGGATCTGTGTTCCTGCCCCAATCTCATGTCAAACTAGGTTCCCCAGTGTTGAACATGGGGCCTGGTGGGAGGTGACTGGATCATGGGTGTGGGTCTTTAATGAGTGGTTTAGCATCATCCCCTTGGTACTGTTCTCACAATAGTGAGATCTGGTTGTTTAGAAGTGTGTAGCCCCTCCTACTCTCTCTCTCTCTTGCTCTTGCTCCGACCATGTAAGGTTTGCTTCTCTTTCGCCTTCCACCATGACTGAAAGTTTTCTGAGGCCTCCCCAGAAGCCAAGCAGATGCCAGCATCATGCTTCCTGTACTGCCTGTGGAACCATAAGCCAATTAAAGCTCTTTTCTTTATAATTTATAAATTACCCAGTCTCGGGTATTTCTTTACAGCAGTGCGAGAACAGACTAATACTGTATATATCCAATGAAAATATCTTTCAACAATGAAGACAAAATAAAAACATTATCAGACAAAGATGAAAGAGTTTTTCACAGACTTATTAAAAATTTAAAAATGCTAAAGGATGTACTCTGAGAAGAAGAAAAGTGATTCTAATTGGTAGGTCAAAAAAAGAAATAACGAAGAACAGATAAAGTGGCTTAGATGTGAGTGATTTTAAAGGACCACTATATAAACCAATAAAAAAGTCATGAAGGGCTTTTTAAAAAATATAATTACAATGGCAAAAACTGCAATTTTTTTGCACCAACCTAGTAAGACGGTAAAATATAAGCTAGGGTGTAGGCAAATAAAAGCATTCTAAGGAGTTCGAATTGTCCAAGAGATAAAAACAGCAATTAGACTATTGCCTTTGATAAGGATGCATGATGTACTATCTAAATGAATCAATTTCCAAAACAATCGAACTTTTAATAACTGATTCTTAAAAAATAGTCTAAAAATGACAAGAAAGAAAAAGAAACATTAAAGGCACAAAATAAGATACTAAATATAAACTCAAATATAATAGTAATCATTTAAATAGGTTAAATGATCCAGGTAAAAGAGATTATTAGACAAGGTAAAAACAAATGAATAAAATAAATCCAACTATATGCTATTTTAAGAAACACATTTAAAACATGATACAGAAAAGCTGAAAGTAAGGAAATGGAAGAAAGGTATTCCACACAATCACTAACCTCAACCCACAACCTATATTAATAACAGACAAAAGACACTTTAAGGCAAAAAATACTTCAAGACAGAAAGATTACAGGTAAGTCATTTCATTTTAATAGAAGGTTCAATTCACCAGAAATATGCATCAATTCTAAATGTGTAGGTGTTTAATTACATGGAACAAAATAAAGAAAAAACTAGTAAATTAAAAAAAAATATAGCAAATCTGCATTCCACTAAATTTTAATGCAGACAGTTCCAGCACAATTACAAATCACAAAGCTCAATCAGAAAAAAATTCACCATGAATGAGAAAAAAATTAGAAGACTAGCCTTGTAAAGATTTCACTTACTGTACTTATCCTGTACAGACTGTGAAATAAGTATGTTAAATATGTAAAGCTAAATGCAAGGGGTTATCAATTGGGACAAGAGACTATCAAAAATTACCAAGATTAACAAAATAGAACCTCTAGCATTAAAAAAAATGTAATAACAAAATTAGAAACACAATATTTGATAAAGAGTAAGTTTGATACAGGTGAAGAAACTATTCGAGAAATGGAGATAGATTTGAAGAAATTAATATGCATCTAAAGTTCCTGAAAAACTACGTAGAAGGAAAACAGGAGGTACAACATTCAAAGGGACAGAGGCTAACAATTTCCCATAATTGATGAAATACATAAATCTCAGATTTAAGAAACCCAACAAATCCCAAGCAAATCAAATGAAACGAAATCTACGCCATTATACTCCAAGTTCAGAACACTGAAGACAAAGGATATCTTAAAAGAAACTAGATGATCTACATGGCTTCAACCATGAGACTGGCAGCTGTTTCCTCAACAAGAGTAGAATCCAGACGACCACAAAATGAGTTTCTAAGTGCTGAAAGAAAATAAATGTCAACTTAGAATTGTATATAAAGCGGAAATCGTCTTTCTAAAGTATCTACTGTACTTTAGGAAGTACAAGAAAAGATCATTCTAGAAGGTAGGTCTGAGAAGCATGAAGAAATAGTGAACAAAGAAAATGATCAGCATGTGGGTAATTATAAACCAACAATGACTATATAGAATACTGTTTAGATCTAATTTGTGGATTGAAGCGAAAATGATATAAATAGAACACGGCCAACAATAGCATGTAAGTATTCTAAGTTTATTATATAATATAGAAAGGTGATTTGCCATTCAAGAATCTAGTTGACAGACAAACTATGCAAGTTATTTTGGACAGAGGGAACTTAATACAGGGAACTAGTTATATCATATACAGCCAAGTATTATGCAAAGGACAACCCTGTGTACAGGTGGCAGAATTCCTCTTCTCAAAGAGGTTAGAGTCAGGTGTGTGTGTGTGTGTGTGTGTGTGTGTGTGTATGTATGTGTAAATATATAATGTATGTATATATAAAAGGGACACCTTGTATGTACCTGTATGTGTGTCTACACATACCAGAGTGTATGTGTGTATATATGAACATTTTCAAACATACTGCAAAGTTGAATTTTACACTGAGCACCTATGTACCCATCACTTAGAATCTGCTAATCTACACACACACACGTGCATAAGTATAGAGAGGTAAAAAAAGAAAACATAGGGATAGGAGAAAAAAATTAGAGCTGGGATTAGTAGCAGAAGAAGTTGAAATAATAGAGGCAGATGCCAGACCATTTGAAAGGCATCTCTACCATGCTGCAAATTTGTACTGTATTCTGTAGCAAATGAAGATCCACTGAAAAGTTTAAATCAAGAAACTAACAGGACTGAATCTGAATTCTAAATTTAAAAAAATGCTGGCAGCAGTGTTTATGGTGAATTAAAGAAATACTGAACTTGTACGCTGTGGCAATAAAGATGAAGAAGAGATACAGATTTGAGACCTGTTATCAGAGGTAGAATCGGCTTGGCGACTTAACAAACTTACAATGAAGGTTGAAGGTGGGGAAAAAAGGTTTTAAAAAGTCAGGTTTTAGTTATAGATTACTGGGGTCATGCACTAACGGGGCAGAAAACACAGAGAAAGATTTAGAGATAGCAGTCTAAGAAAAGAAGAGTTCAATTTTAGACATGATAAGAGGCAAAGCCAACAGGACGTCCAGGTAATATCCAAAATGGTGGCTATAAACTGTCAGATGAAGCCCAGAAAACACAGCCTAGCTGGAGATACAGCTTTGGAAGTCACCAGAAAATAGGATATGGTTAAAATTTTCTTAGGGATAAGATTTCCCAAGGCCAGAATAAAGATAAATACTGAATGTGTTAGATTCCCCCGAAACGTGTAGAGCAATAAATCGATTGCTGTTTCTGGTGCTTTTAGTATTTTCTCTAAAACCATAACTGAGCAGTTGGCTTACAAGATGAAACAGAGTTCTAGAATACAGGAGCAATCCCGATCCTTCTTAGAGGACTTCTGACTACTTAAGGTCTAGCCTTACCCTGATTCCTTGATTGTGTTGGAGATTAGGAATATGGTTGAATTCTTGAGTCTTTACTTCCCAGACCCAGGAAAGCCTCCTCAGACTTTATTTTACATCCAAATGGGGTTTCATGTTCAGACTTAGATGGCCTTGGATGCCTCATGCTTTTTCTCAAGCTATCAAAGTACCATGTTCACAAAACGCCCTAGATAGGGTATATATTGTCTGTCCCTCTCATTCTACAAATGAGAAAACCAAGGTCTCGACAGGTTCCAGGTGGTATACACCACACAACCATTTAATAGTGCAGCTGGATGACATCTCAGATGATATAACCTTTGGTCTTTATCTTATAGCAAGCTGGCTCTCCATGCCCAAAATTCATCAAGTGGTACTTGTATAGCCAGGATATCTGCTTATGAAACACTGTTTACTGCATTAAACAATTAAAGAGGAACTATATTAATAGCTGAAATAAACTTAGGCAAATCTAAATTAATAAGGTTAATATACAAAATCACTAGCTTACTGTTTATCTATATTCTTAACATACTTCCTCCTATAAGTCTCTAAGTTACTATTTTAAAAATAAACTGCTCCAGAATCTTGCCATGTGTTACCATTATGTTAACTTTATACTTCTCCTAAAGTCCAACTTTCTTAAACAAAGATACTTTACCTTTTACAGCCCTCTGGAAGCTGCTCAGGTTGTAATGAATGCTGAATAATTAAAGGAGGCTTAATTGGTTATTTTATATACTTGGGATAGCCCTTGTCATATATCACCAACTGAACTAATTTTGGTTAAATATTGTATAACTAATACCACCTCTGGTTTAAGCTTTCTTAATATGTTACAAAAATAGGCAGGGGTAACACCGTGAGTTAGAATAATTTTTTTTTGAGACGGAGTCACGCACTGTCGCCGGGCTGGAGTGCAATGGCTCGCTCTCGGCTCACCACAACCTCCACCTCCTGGGTTCACGTGATTGAGTTAGAATAATTTTTAAGGTAAAACAAGCAACCTAAGTATAAAAATTGCAGAACTGCCTCTATCTGCAATATCTTAATGTTTGAAAATTGCACCTATCATCTCCTAGTAGAGAAGACTTCTTCATTCTGTACATAACTCTGTACCTAGGGCATGCACTGTTCTTTCGTAAATTCTCCTTAAGATGGTGCTGCTCTATTTTTCTTATTTCCTCTCTCTATGACAACAATGTATATTAACTACTACATACTTGTTAGACTGGTTAAAAAAATATATTAACAATACCAAGTGCTGGAGAGAATGTGGAACAACTAGAATTCTCATTCACTGATAGTGGGAATGAAAAATATCACTACTCTAGAATATATTTGGCAGTTTATTTCCTTCTTTTTAAAGACCAGGTCTTGCTCTGTTGCCCAGGCTGGAGTAGAGTGGCACGATCATGGCTCAATGTAGCCTCAAACTCTCAGGCTCAAGTAATACTCCCACCTAAGCCTCCCAAGTAGCTGGGATTACAGGTGCACACCACCATACTTGGCTAATTTTTATATTTTTCGTGGAGATGAAGTTTCACTATGTTGCTCAGGCTGGTCTCAAACTCCTGAGCTCAAACGATCCCCCCACCTCCACCTCCCAAAGTGCTGAGATTTTAGACATGAGCCACTGTGCCCAGCCATCTTCTTATAATGTTAAACATATGTTACCACATGACTCAGCAATCCTACTCTTCAGTATTTACCAAAGTGAAATGAAAACTTTATTCACACAAAAACCTGTACATGAATATTCATAGGAGCTTTACTGATAATTGCCAAAAATTGGAAAACCACCCTAATGTTCTTTGTGAATGGATAAATTATAGTACATTTATACAATCAACTATTACTCAGGAATAAAAAAAATGAACTACTGATACACACAACAACTTGAAGGAGTCTCAAAGGCAATATGTGGAAGGAAAAAAGTCTCAAAAACATATACTTTATAATTCTATGTACATGGCATTCTTCAAAAGAGAACTACAGTGACAGAACAGATCAGTGGTTGTCAGGGAATACAGAGGTGAAGAAGGGTGTGACTACAAAGAAAGAACATGAGGGAGATTTACAGGACATTGGAACTATTCCTTTTTCTGAATGTGGTGGCAGTTAGATGAATTTATGTTAAAATTCATGGAAAGGTATACTAAAAATATATATACAATTTTACTACATATTAACTTTTTTGGAAAATATATCATAAAAAGAATTCAAGTATTAGAGAATCTATACATTTAATCTCATGATTTTAAAGACGAGGAAACAAATCCAGGAGTGCAAAAAAGCAACTTACTAATGATCACACTATTTAAGTGGGCAGGGCAACAGTAAAAAAGAAAATTAAATCTTCATTTCTATTCATCCAAGACCATAAACTGTTCTTTAGTCATGAACAAAGTTCCCTCAATACAGATATATTTTAGGAAGTTAGAAGAATTTGCTAAGATTAACCCCACAAAATCCCAATATTATTAGGTATATTATATTACTAAATTAGTAATTCCCTTCTGAATATTTCAAATATTAAAGAAAATATTCACCACATTAATAAGTAAAAACCAATCTAAGTTTGGTGGGGTTTGAAAATATAAGAATGGTACAAGAAAAGGAAATAAGATGAAAACAGAGACTATACACTACCCAAATTATTATCTATACTTAATAAAACATAAAAAAAAAGTTCTTACAGTCTTCTTCAGTGATGATATACTTAAACCAAGATTCAGGAAACCGGATCTTTCTCAAACGAGTGTCAGTTTCCAACTAAGGCTTAGATTACTACTCCATTTTACAGAGATCAGTAATCTTTTTTCATAAGGTACATTTAGCCTCAGCTAAGCATCACTGTAATTTCCACATAGGATGACAACAATACCCCATTAAACTATTTTTATTTCTAATCAACAAATTATATATTTATGGGGTACAATGTGATGTTTCATTACATTTATACATTGCAGAATGATCAAATTAGGCTAAGGTATCTATCACCTCAAATATTTATTTCTTCGCAATGAGATTTGACAACCTTTCTTTTAGCTATTTTGAAATATACAATACATTGCTATTAACTATAGTCACCATGCTGTGTAATAGATCACCAAAACTTATTTCTCCTGTCTAACTAAAACTTTTTAACCTGTGACCAACAACTTCCTCTTTCCCATTTACCCATCCTCTCCCTCCCCAGTTCAAGCCTCTGGTAATCAGCATTCTCTTCTACTTCAATGAATTTGTCTTTTTAAGATTCCACACATAAGTGAGATCATTAGCTATTTGTCTTTCTGTGTCTGGTTTATTTCATTTAGCCTAAGGTCCTCTAGGTTCATCCATGTTGCAAATGGCAGAATTTCCTACATCTTTAAGCTGAATAGTATTTGTGTTTATATACCACGTTTTAAAAATCCATTTGTCTGTTGATGGGCACTTCAGTTGTTTGGATATCTTGGCTATATAACGCTGGAATGAACATAGGAGTACAGACATCTCTTCAACATGCTGATTTCAATTTCTCTGTATACCCAGAAGAGGAATTGCTGGATTGTACAATAATCCTATTTTTAGTTTTCTCAGGAACCTCCACACTGTCTTCCAAAGTGGCCATACTCATTTTACAATACCACCAACAATGCACAAGGCTTCCCTTTTCTCCATATCCTTGCCATCACTTATCTTCCATTTTTTTTGATAATAGCCAATCTAATAGGCATGAGGTGGTATCTCATGGTGGTTTTAATTTGCATTTCTCTGATGGCTAGAGATACTGATCATTTTTTCATATTATCTGTTGGCCATTTGTATGCCTTCTTTTGATAAATGTCTACTCAGGTCCTTTGCCCATTTTTTAAATAAGATTATTTCTTTTCCTTGAATTCAGTAGTTTGAGTTCCTTATTGACCCCTTATCCAATATATAATTTATAAATATTTTCTCCCATTCTTTGGGTTGTCTCTTCACTCTGCTAATTGTTTACTTTGCTGTGCAGAAGTTTCCAATTTGATGCAAACCCATTTATCTATTTTTGCCTTGTTGCCTCTGCCTAGACAAATGTCATACAGCTTTCCCTCTATATTTTCTTCTAGCAGTTTTATAGTTTCAGGACTGACATTTAAGTCTTATAAACGTATAAGGTAAGATAAAGGTATAAGGTATAAAGGTATAAGGTTTAAAGGTATAAGGTATAAAGGTATTACGTATATGAGATAAAGGTCCATCTTCATTCTTCTGCATGTCGATATTCAGTTTTCCCAACACCATTTATTGAAGACTGTCCAGTCCCCACCGTGCGTTCTTGGCAGCTTTGTCAAAAATCAATTGATTTGAACTGCGTGGGTTTATTTCTGGGCTCTCTTTTCTATTCCATTGGTTAATGAGTCTATTTTCGTCATTACGATGCTGTTTAGATTACTATAGTTTTGTAATATTTTGGAATTTGGTAGTGTGATGCTTCTAGTTTTGTTCTTTTTGCTCAAGATGGTGTTGGGTCTTTTCTGATTCCATGTAAATTTTAGGATTTTTTTTTCTATTTCTGTGAAGAATGATGTTGGGATTTTGATACGAATTACCTTGAATCTGTAGATCACATTGGGTAGTATGGACATTTTCACAATATTAATTCTTCCAATTCATGAACACAGGAGATTTTTCCATTTATTTGTACCATCTTCAATTTCTTTCATCAATGTTTTATAGTTTTCTATATAGAGCTCTTTCAATTCTTGGTTAAATTTACTACGTATGTTTTATGCTGTTAATGAGACTGTTTTCTTAATTTTATTCAGATGTTATATAGTTAGTATATAGAAATGATACTGACTTTTGTATGCTGATTTTGTATCCTGCAACTTGACTGAATTCCTTTATTAGTTCTAACAGCTTTATGGTGGAGTCTTTAGAATTTTATACATATATGTAAGATTGTGTTGTTCACAAACAGACAATTTCACTTCTTCCTTTCCTATTTGTATACATTTTATTTCTTTTTCTTGCCTAAGTGCTCTAGCTAGGGCTTAGAGTACTATGCTGAAAAGAAGTGTTGAGAGTGAGCATCCTGATCTTGTTCCTGATCTTAAAAGAAAAGCTTTCAGCTTTTCGCCATTAAGTACAATGTTAGTTGTGGGCTTGTCATATATAGACCTTCTTGTGTTGAGAAACATTTCTTCTATACCTAATTTGTTCATAGAATTTTTATCACAAAACAATGTTGAATTTTCTTAAATGCTTTTTCTGCTCCTATGGGGATAGTCTTATGGGCAAAAATCATATGATCATCTTTAAAGTATTTAGAAGATGAAAAAGAAGCTCAGAGCATCATGGGCATGATAAGAAAATAAAAAATTCATTTCCTACTACTCTTAAGAATAAATGAATACATTTATTTTACAAATAACTTTCCCAAACAATCAGACCTTGACATTACAATAAGGAATATTTCAGAGTTTTATAGCTTAAAAGTTCATCTGATAAAAATCCTTATTTTACAAACAAGAAACTGAAGATTCGAAGAGATTATTATTACAAAGGTGAATTAAGAACAAGTCCCTAGCCGGGCGGGATGGCTCATGCCTGTAATCCCAGCACTTTGGGAAGCCGAGGTGGGCAGATCAACAAGGTAAAGAGATCAAGACCATTCTGGCCAACATGATGAAACCCTGCCTCTACTAAAAATACAAAAATTAGCTGGCTGTGGTGGCATGGAGCCTGTAGTACCAGCTACGCGGGAGGCTGAGGCAGGAGAATCTTGAACCCGGGAGGCGGAGGTTGCAGTGAGCTGAGATGGCACCACTGAACTCCAGCCTGGTGACAGAGGGAGACGCTGTCTCAAAAACAAACAAACAAAAAAAAGAAGTCCCCTAACCACTTATACAGTAATGATTTATACAATGCAGACTTAAATTTTGTCCCTCTTTCCTTTAGTCATTTGTTCTGCTTACTAAGCTTATGTACCCACAAGACAACAGGAATTAGTCAAACACTTCTGTTATAAATCCACTCATACCTTTCAGAACTGAAAGCAAAGCACAATGTCCTTGAAATCTTCTTGCCAGGCCTAATCTAAAATAAATTCATGGGTTTACCTTAGTGTGCAAGGTAAAACATCTAAAATTTTATGGCAAACTGACCTAAAATTAATGACATTAATTTTAATCCTCTATGTTGTGGTTGTTGCTTTTTATGTTAAGTTAGTAAAATGGGAAAAAGAGAAAATAACTTGTTACCAAGTTGTGTAAATATGCCATTTGCTAACAGAATTTTTTTAGTAAAATAAAAATTTGACGAACTTATCAAGTTTATTCTGAACAAACTGAAGTATTAAGAAGTCATAGTATAAAGTTGTATTTCATATATCATCTGCCCTCCAATCATCTGAAATGTCAGTATTAAAAATGGTCAGTATAAAAAGTTTCTGGCTTTATCATAAAACTTTAAGTCTTTGTTTTCTAAGTTATTTAATGTTTCAAGTGTCATAATAATTAGAGTTTGATACTAATTCTAAAGACTAATATAAGATGCGGATTTGCTGGGTGTTTTTCTATTTTGAGATATAATATTCATAAGTAAGCATCTACTATGCTTCGGTTTCTGTAATAAGCCTTGAAAATAGATGAGTGAACACATGTCCCTCCCTTCAAGGAGGAGACAGTTTAGTGATATAAACATGTAAAGAAATACGTTACAATGCAATAATGAATGGACAAAGTAGCACAGAGAAGATAAAGCAGAGAATGTCATGGAAGGTTTTGTGGTAATAGCTAAAAATTGTTTTTTAAGGGTGATCAGGAATTTGATAGGACTTAAAGGAGGTAATTTCTTTATATAAAACAATAGGAAAGACAAATTCAATCTAAAGTGATAGAAGATGGATCAGCGGGTTCCTATGGCCAGGGTTGGGGATCATGGGTTAGCTGGGAAGGATTATACCAGAACGACTGAAGTGATGAAAATCTTCTAGATCGACTGTAGAGATGGTTAGCTGGGTGCACACACACATTTGTTAAAAATCATGAAATCATGTACTTAAAATACGTGCATTTTGTCATATGTAATTTATACTTCAATAAATCTTTTTTTTTTTTTTTGAGACAGAATCGCTCTCTGTTGCCCAGGCTGGAGGACAGTGGCACGACCTTGGCTCAACACAACCTCCACTTCCTGGGTTTAAGCAATTTTCATGCCTCAGCCTCCCGAGTAGCTGGAACTACAGGCACACGCCACCACGTCGACGAATTTTTGTATTTTTAGTAGAGACAGGGTTTCACCATGTTGGCCAGGTTAGTCGTGAACTCCTGGCCTCAAGTGATCCGCCTGCCTTGGCCTCCCAAAGTGCTAGGATTACAGGCACGAACCACTGCACCCAGCCACAATAAAGTTAACTTTTATAAAACGAATGGGGAAACCAAATGGGCTCCTCGTGATGATAAAACTCTTCTATATCCCAGTGAATCACAAGGTAGTTATCAGTATTCTGTGGGGAGGAAAATTTCTCTAAATAAACCGCTCCAGTGCTGTTTCTTATTTTAGACTGCTCTTAAAGATGTAACAGGTAAAAAAAATGTAGAGTTTGGCAGAGTTCCATGGAACAGGCTATTTCTAAGCTTATATATTACTAAAAACAGCATTTTCATAATACATTATTTCCATTTATAACATAATTATTGACTATGTAAGAATACTAGATGAAGAGCTGAAGGGTTCTTTTTAACTAAATTGGTGATTCTGAAAAAACTAATTTGCATCTTTGGGATTATTTCAATCTAAAATTAGAAGGTGGATTTCCTATTATTTCTTTCATTTTAAAGTTTCGATTATTCTTACAAGGTTGAAATCTCTACATAGAGAGCCTCCTAATAAAAGCCCTAAATCCCACATGTTGAAAGTGATATCGAAAAACAAGTTTTAACAAGAACACTAAATATCAGTAGTGTTTTCTGCAACTTTTGAGATGGTAAAAATTTAAGGTTCTTAGCCAAATTTATGTATTTTCTTAATCAAAATTAATATTACTTACATCTGTTATTTATTAGCTAATCACACAGGTTCTTCTAAATTTTCTACCATGCTATAGGTGTATTACTCTATACACTCTCATACTCTTTTTCTTTGCAAATAAAAAAATTGACAGTTATAGAGATTGATAATGTCTTCAGACCTTGGCTTAAACTTAAACATAAGTTTTTGTATAAAAAGTTATAGAAAGACTATACATACTGATGGGTGAATATTGGCACAAATATAGAATTTTTTATCTGGAAGGATATATGACAAAAAGTAATGTTACCTTTAAGGAGACAGTCTAAGAAAGAAAGAGGTGGGTTTTCAATTTTTACTTTCTATACCATTAAAAAAATTCCAACATAAATATTTATTAATTCTATTGTTTAAAAATTGTTTTTATATTGAAATCATAGGTTATATTTTCCTCTTATTTTCTATACTTAAAGAAAATAAAAGTAATGTGTAACAGTTTTTTCTATTATGTTTTTCTTTTTTGAACACTATGCCTAGTAGTTTACTTGTTAATTCAGTTGCTTAGGGCACAAAGAATGAAGGCCATAGGTTTGACTAATTACATTTGCAAATAATAAAACTATCTCTTGTTCAAAGAACACAGTTTTAACTTTAAGTGAGCTGGCAAACTTGTGCTGTTGATTACAGGATGAATCAGGTAAGAGCATGTGACTGACTCAATACAAAACATTAATACTGGAGACTCACTCTAAGTAATGTCCTACTGACAGAGAGTAAGAGAGAATACATTAGGGTTATTAAATTCTAAGTAAACATTTCAATTTCCATACCTATCAACTTCTGCCCTTCTGAACAGAATATAAATAAGACCTTAACCAAAAGAGAAAAAGTCTCTGTACTTTCAGAAAAGCTAAAAATTATTTATGTCCCAAAACTTACTATTTTCTAAAAAGATACATTTTTGTATTAATATACCATATAAACATCAAATAAAGCACTACTATACCTGTAATATCTTCTGGATCTGATACAACAATATGTGCATTTAATTCCTGCAGCTTGTGATGTAGTTCTTCTAATTTTTTATTTGATTTTTTCAAAATGTTGTCTACATAAGCCAAACTTTTTTTATCTGTTGTGACTTTCCTCAGATTTTCAGCTCCTTCTTTGATTTTCAGTTCTTTCCTTATTTCTCTCTTAATTCGATCCTTGATATCATCCAATTTCTGCTGCACCATTGTATCTGAAAAGTCTAATTTTTGAACAGCACTCACATTCTCAGAAAACGGAAGACTTCGGGAATCCCCCTACAGAAAAAAATAAACATACAAATGTGGGAGTTTAGGAGAGTTGGCTGCTCAGTAAATATGCAGTGTTTTCAGCCTAAGAGAGTCTTTCTTGATTACATTACATTTAACTATATTTAATTATCTCCTTAATAAGTAATAGACCAACTACTTACTGACTTTTATTATAACCATACAAAATCATAAATTCAAGAACTCACTGGCCACTCACTAAGGGGCATTACTTGACAAATACATTTATATTAAAATAAAGTGAACACAACACATCTACACACAAGGCTGTGTAAAGATAGCGGATTTTGGTATCTTAGGAACCCAGGTTAGATCCCAACCCCTACACTGTGAACCTTGAGCAAGTTACTTAACTTTTCAAATACTCAGTTTTAATAGTCTACAAAATCTAAATAATAATAGTAGCCACCTTTCAGAGATACTGTGATAATTCACAAATATTGTAAATGAAGTTCTAAATACAAGTACTGGCTCACTGTAGTCACTTAATAAATAAAAAGTATTATTAAATTCTATAGGTAAACACTAAAAGCCCAGACTTCATCATTACATAATATATTCATGTAACAAAACTGCACTTGTATTCCTTAAATTTATACAAATAAAAAAATTCAATAGATGAATAATTTTATCTTCTGTAAGAAACTTCTTAAAAATAAATGAATATTGGCAAAATAGATATTTTTATGACCACTTTTTAGTTAATGAATTAAATGTACTAGGGGGCTTGGGAAAACTATATTCAGAACTCCATTTATACAGTTGTTCTTTGGTATGTGTGGGAGGTTGGTTCCAGGATCCCACATATACTACAATCTAAAGATGACCAAGTCACTTATATAAAATGGTTTGGTATTTGCATATAATCTAAATACACACCCCATACTTTAATCTCTATTTATAATACACAATACAAGTGGTATGTAAATAGTTGCTATGCTGTATTATTTGTATTATTTTTTATTTTTTTTCCCCAATACTTTCAATCTGCAATTGGTTGAATCTGCAGATGTTGAATCCACAGATATTAATGGCCAACTGTATATTTCAAGGCTAAGTACTCCAACTGGTAATTTGGTTGACTCAGTACAAAAGCATCATTACTTGAGAACACCTCTAAATTGTGTTCTATTGATGGAAGCTAAGACAATTACAGTCACCTTAAAATGAAAATCCAATCAGTTAAGCACAGCTAATCTATATTTACAACAACTAAAGTTATGTTCTAGCTATTTCTATATCATTTACTGCTTCAAAGTCCATTACTATAATACCATTGGATTTAAAATGTTTAAATTCTGAAACACAAGAAACCAAAGATAATGGTTACCTCTGGGGAGGGGACTTGAGTTTATGAAGGACATGGAAAAGAAAAAGACACACTGTGCAGCCTTTTTGTACCTTTGAATCACAGACCTAATTAATGCAAAGATTTTCCTTAATTTTTTGAGAAGTCCTCACACCCATATAAATAAGTTGATGCAAATACTTTCTACATTCATTCTTAATTTCTAAAAATTACATATCATGCAAAATAGTGAAAAGGGTAAGCTTATGGGTGATATGGGATCTCATCTTGGTTTTCATATCAATTTACCTTGTGCCTGCAGGTATATTATGCAAAATATGAAGTAGTTGATTTCTATAAATCTCTCTTTTTTTTTTTTCCTGGTAGAGATGGGATTTTGCCATGTTGTCCAGGCTGATCTCAAACTCTTGGCCTAAGTGATCCTCCCACCTTGACCTCCCAAAGTGCTGGGTTTACAGGCATGAAACACGTGCCCAGCCTGTTTCCAGCTAAGAATTCCTTTGAAACTCCAACAAAAAATAGTACAAAGAAAATTTCATGTTGTTATGTATACTTACCAGGTTCCACGGATCCTAGGTTAAGAATTCCTAAAACAGGTAATCTACACCTGTTAGAAATTGTATTCCTGATCTGTCACTAAACAGATAAACGATGATCTTCTACTTGAGCCAAAATACTGTCTAGATTTTTCAGTATTTATAATGGAATATAAGTCCTACGATCCATTTGGTTTCCAAAGTTTAAGTGTCTACCCTTGGCAAGCTGTCAAAAACACTAGCACATGTCTATTGTCAAAGAATAAAATCCCAAATTTCTATTGTCTAGTTTCAGGTAAAGTGGACTGAGGCAAAAAATGCTTAGATAAAAAACAGTTCAAGCTAGTTCCATTCCTCCAAATATTTTTGTTTCAATCCTTACACATTTATCAGAAAACACTTTATGAACTGCTTTTGCAGATTTGTTCTTTAATATTATGTCCAAAGCCAGAGGTCTGCAAAATTTCTTTGTTCATGGTACTCTTAGTATCTCAGGAAATTAGTCCTTATTTCTCATAGGCCAGAAGAAACACCTAACAGTTTCGTTTACTGCCTACTTCAACTCCCATTTCTTTCCACTTTGTTCCTTAAACTCCAATCATATCAAATTATAAAACTTTACTTCAAGAAATCATCTTTCTTGGCTCAGCCACTAAGCATGCTGCACCTTTGGTATGCACCATCTCTCCTTTCTCCTGCAGTTATCTCTTTCCAGTCTCTTCTTGGCCCTGTTAACTTTTACTTTGTTTCAAAGATCAAGAACAACTCTTGCTGGGAAATAATTTCCTGTCCAGTCCCTTTCTTTAGAATTTAGTTGAATGCCTCTCCTGTGTGCTCTGATATTGTGTATCTTATTGAAACAATTACCCCCTTTTTTTTTATCTGACTACTCTTCAAAGACTATGAGCAATCTGAGGGCAGGGCTTATGCTTGGCAGATTAGTTTGTTTGTTTGTTTGTTTGTTGTTTAATGACTTGTCCATTATGTTATTTAATATTCTTCCTTTACAATTAAGGAAAACCTGTCACTGCTGAGGAACTCCTGCTTCCCTCTATCTGATAAAGAGAATTTGGAGAAGACGCAGAGTCAAGATGGCTGAATAAGACTCTCCAGCGATTGACTCCCCACAGAAACATAAATTTGAACATGATCTATGCATGAAAGTAACTTCACAAGAGCCAAGGAACCAGATCAGAGATGACCGTTATCTGGTTTTAGCATTACTAAGAAAAGATCAACTGAAGAGGGTAGGAAAGACAGGGGTGCAATGCCTGAATCACCTCTCCCCCAACTATAAGCACAGCAGAGAGAGAGACACAGCCCACTTGGGGTAAGGAGAGGGAAGTGAGTGCAGGACTTTTGACTTGTAGCTCAGCACTGGGCCTGCTGTGGTGAAACCCAACACCAAGCAGAACCCCATGGCCCTTAACCCCAGACCAAGCTAGGCAGACAAGGACCCATCCTGATACTATGTGGAAACCTGTGGCCTTAGTGTGACAGACTTGTGTTCTGGCATCTACAGTAGCCTCAGGCCATGAGTGAACTTCAGCAGCAGGAAGGCTATAGTGGTATGGGCCTGGTTGGTGCCCCGGGGATGTAGTAGTCCTGGTGGCAGGACTGGGACCCCATTATCCTTCTTCCAACCCTAGGCAGCACAGCTTGGAGAGTGCCTCCATCTACTGGGGGAAAAAGAGGGATATAAAAGCAGTACTTTGATCTTGACTCAGTGACAAGTCTACCATGGTAAAACTCCACAATGGATAAAATTTGATGGCCCACTGATCCCAAGCTGGCACCCAAAGACCGTGCCTCTGAACTCACTTCAGTGTCAGATAGAGAGACATGGCCTCGGTGGAATGGACTCGGGGCTACATCACTACTGTCTGTCTGCAGTAGACTTAAGCCACAAATAAACCTCAGCAGCAGGCAGGCTATAGTTGCATGGGTCTTGGGCATATCCCTGTGCTGTGCTTGTCTTGGCAGCTATGGTTTTCAGGTGTGACCTAGCATTATGGTGGCCGTCCTGGCCACAATACTGCCTGCTCCACCCCTTCCCTCAACCCCAGGCAGCACAGTGTGGAGACACTGATGCTTGAAAGAATGAGAGGGGAACAGGTACACAATGTTGCTTTGGAGCACGCCATGGTGAGGCCCAAGCACTAAGCAGAGTGACACAGTACCTAATGTGTCCTGGCCCCAGGTGGAAACTCCCACACCCAGTGAGACAAACTACCCTCCAGTCTCTCCCCTAGTCAATCTGGGCCAGAACACAAACCAACTGTGAATTCACTGCAAACCTGGGCTTGCGGTGCCATCTAGTGCTGAAACAGTGATAGTGGCCAAGGGCTCGGAGAACACAATAATCGCCCTGCTTAGAATTTCTGGAAGAACAGGAACAAACCACCACCAGGCTGTGAATGGGGAATAAACAGCTAATCCCTCAATGTTCAGATGTTGGGGCAGGCCAAAGGCATGAAGAATATTCAGGGGTCGGGCACAGTGGCTCACGCCAACAACTGGGAGGTGAAGGTGGGTGGATTACCTAAGGTCAGAAGTTTGAGACCAGTCTGTCCAACATGGTAAAACCCTGTCTCTACTAAAAGTATAAAAATTAGCCAGGAGTGGTAGTACATGCCTGTAATCTCAGCTACTCAGGAGGCTGAGGTTGGAGAACAGCTTGAACCCAAGAGGCGGAGGCTGCAGAGAGCCGAGATCACTCCACTGCACTCCAGCTTGGGCAACAGAGTGAGTGAGACTCTGTCTCAAAAAAAAATTTTAAGAAAGCATTCAGGAACCATAATTTCAGGAAACAAACAAAATAAGGCACCAGGAAACAATCCTAAAGTGATGGAGATGTGTGATGTCTCAGAGAATTCAAAAGAGCTGTTTTAAGGAAACTCAATAAACTTCAATAAAACACAGGGGAAGAATCCAGTAATTTATCAGAGAAACTTGAGAGATTAAACAAACTGAAATCCTGGAGCTGAAAAATACAATGAACAAAATGAACGCAGTAGAGAATATCAACAGCAGAATCTATCAAATAGAAAAATCTGAGCTTGAAGACAAGCCATTTGAAAACACATAGCTGGAGGAGAAACAATTAAAAAAGGGTAAAAGGGAATGAAGAAGTTTACAGAACAATGCAACAGTATCAAAAGAGCAAATATTTGGGTTACTGGGCTTCAAGAGGGAATTGAGAATGACAAAGGGGTAGAAAGCTTATTCAAAGAGATAGTAACACAAAACTTCCCAAAACTAGAGAAAGATACAAATTATCCAGGTATAGAAAGGTCAAAAGTTACCAGTCAGATACAGCCCAAATAAGTCTACCCCAAGAAATACTATAATCAAATTCTCAAGATATCAAAGACAAAAAGATTTTGAAAGCAACAAAAGATGCAAATAACATATAAGGAAGTTCCAATCTGTCTAGCAATAGACTTCTCAGCAGAAACCTTATAAGTCAGGATGAGTGAGATGATATATTTAAATTGCTAAAGAAAAAAAAAGATTGGGGGGGGGGGGTGGGCTGTCAACCAAGAATACTGTACCCGGCACAGCTATCCTTTAGAAATAAAGCAGAGATAAAGACTTTGCCAGACAAATGAAAGCTAAGAGAATTTATCATCATCAGATACGTCTTACAAGAAATGTTAAAAAAAAAAAAATAGGCCAGGAACAATGGTTCACACCTATAATCTCAGCACTTTGGGTGGCCAAGGTGGAAGGACTGCTTGAGCTCAGGAGCTCAAGGCCTTGGGTGGCACACCAAGACTCTGACTCTACTAAAAATGAAAATTAAAAAATCAGCTGGGTGTGGTGGCATGTGGCTGTAGTCCCAGATACTCGGGAGGCTGGGGTGGGAGGATCATTCAAGTCCATGAGATCAAGACTGCAGTGAGCCATGATCGCACCACTGCCCTCTAGCCTGAAGGACAGAGTGAGACCCTGTCTCGAACATATAAGCAAACAAAAAAATGCTAAAAACAGTTCTTCAAATGAAGAAAGGGACTCTAATGTGTAACAAGAAAACATCTTAAAGGTATAAAACTCACTAGTAAGTATACTGGAAGACAGACTACTATAATACTATAAATGTGATACATAAAGCACTTGTATCTTTAATATGAAGGCTAAAAGACAAAACTATTAAAATAATAACTTTTAATTTGCCAAGAGATGGGCAATATAAGATGTAAAACGAGACATCAAAAATTACAAATGTGGGAGAAAATGGAGTTAAAATGTAGAGTTTGTTTTTTATTTATTTTCCTATCTTTACAATCAAAGTTGGGTTGCTATTAGTTTAAAATATCTCATTTTAAGATTTTTTTCATGAGCTTCATGGTAACTGCAAAGCAAAAACCTATAAGAGATACAACAAAAATAACAGGGAAACCATCCAAACACATTACTAGAGAAAATCACCTAACCATAAAGAAAGACAACAAGAGAACATAAATAGCCAAAGCAATCTAAAGCAAAAAGAACAAAGCTGGAGGTATCATACTACTTGACTTCAAAACACACTACATAGCTATAGTAATCAAAATAGCATGGTACTGGTATAGAAAAGACACACAGATCAATGGAACAGACGACAGCCCAGAAATAAATCATCCATCTACAGTTTATTAATTCTTGACAAAGGTGCCAAGCACACTCAATGGGAAAAGGGTAACAAATGGTGTTGGGAAAACTGGATATCCACATGAGAGAATGAAATTAGATTCTTATCTCTCACCATAGACAAAAACTCAACTCAAAATGGATTAAAAACTTAAATGTAAGACCCCAAACTACAAAATCACAAGAAGAAAATATGGGGGAAATATAGGGGAAAGCTCCATGTCACTGGTCTAGGCAAGAATATTTTGGACAAAACCTGAAAAGCATGGGCAACAAAAGCAAAAACAGTTTGAGCATTCTAAATCCAAAACTCTCAAACGCTCCAAAATCTTTTTTTTTTTTTTTAAAAAAAAGACAGGGTCTCACTCTGTTACCCAGGCTGGAGTGTAGTGGTACAATCATTGCTCATTAGCAACCTTGAAACACTGGGCTCAAGTGATCCTCCCACCTTAGCCTCCCAAGTAGCTAAGACTACAGGTGGGCTCCACCATGCCTAGCTAATTTTTATTTTTTGTAAAGACAGGGTCTTGCTACATTGCCCAGGCTGGTCTTGAACTGATGGCATCAAGTGATCCTCCTGCCTTGACCCCCCAAATTGTTGGGATTATAGGCGTGAGCCACCATGAAACCTTTTGATTGCCAACATGATACTCAAACTAAATGCTTATTGGAACATTTTGAATTTTCAAAATTTGATTTGGAATGATCAACCACTAAGTATAATGCAAATATTCCAGAACCTGAAAAAATCCCAAATCCAAAACACTCTGGTTGTAAGCATTTCAGATACAGGATATTTAACCTGTATAGACAAATGGAATTGTATCAAACTAAAAATCTTCTGCATAGTAAAGGTAACAATCAACAGAGCAAGGATGCCAGTCATAGACTGGGAGAATACATTTACAAACTACACAACTGATAAAGGGTTAATACCCAAATATAAAGAACTCAAACACTCAATAACAAACAAATAACCTGATCAAAAAACGGGCAAAAGGCCTACACAGACATTTCTCCAAAAAAGAACATACAAACAACCCACAGGTGTATGAAAAAATGTTCAACATCACTAATCATCAAAAAATGCAAGTCAAAACTACAATGAGACATCACCTCACTCTAGTTAGAATAGGTACTCTCAAAAAATCAAAAGATAGCAGGTGTTGATGAGGGTATGGATAAAAGGGAACCCTTATACACTGCTGGTATAGCCATTATGGAAATGTATAGCCATTATGGAAAACAGCATGAAGGTTGCTCAAAAAATTTTAAACAGAACTACCATATGATCCGGTAAATCCCACTACTGGGTATATATATCCAAAGAAAATGAAATCAGTAGGTTTTACAGATATCTGCACTCCTATGTTTATTACAGCATTATTCACAATAGCCAAGATATGGAATCAACCTAAATGTCTATCAAAGAGAATAACTATTTTCATGTTTCTTGTTACATATTCCCAACTTTTTTGTACCCATTAACCCATCTTTCCCTACCCCTTTTTCCCCACTCCCCTCTTGTCCTCTTAAAACTACCATTCTACTCTCTACCTCTTTGAGAACAACCTTTTAGATTCCACCTATGAGTGAGATCATGTGGTATTTGTCTTTCTGTGCCTGGCTTAGTGTCCTCTAGGTACATTCACGTTGTCTGAAATGACAAGATTTCATTATTTATGACTGAATAATATTCCATTGTGTATACATACTATATTTTATTTATCCACTTACAAGACTTCATTTAAAAAGTTGGGAGTATAAAACAAGAAATAGAATGGTCAATTCAATAATTTTAAAATTAATCAGTAATATGTTCAATGCACTGTATTGGGCACAGACAGACTCCCTTATAAAGCTTACAAACATCAGGGCTTTAAACTAACTTTAGAAAAGAGAAAGTTCAGGATGCTACTTAAGTGTCATAACAAAAGAATTTCAAGTCAGCTAGCGAATAAAGAAAGGTTTCCCTTATTTGTGCCCTTGATTAGTTAACAGCAGTATAAGCAGCTGTTATACTGCTGTGTAAACACACTTTTATTTCAAGTTATGTTAAAAATAAGAACTTTAAAAATAGAGGGAAAGATAAATTAAGAGGGATTTCCATTTTATTTTTCAAAGTTTTCCATGTTTTCTCTATTTTTTTGATAATAAAATTTTCTCCACTTCTTAACCTTGTCTAATAAGGAAAAGACATTATTTAAAAGAGACCAAAAGAACCAAAAGTAATATTAACTTTATTTCAATTGTGGAAAATGTAAAAGCTTATAATCATATCTTATACTACATTATATCTGCTATTTAACCTTGCCACTTTCATTCAACACAATTCTACTACAAGGGACCAACTACAGACTACACAGTACATTGTAATTAAATTACCTCATGTGCCAGTCAAGTATTTCAAATACACAAATGTGATAATATGTATTTGGTAAATACAGTGACTTTTACTTTATACAATAACGAAATTCTTATTTTTAAGACTCAAACATAAACTGACATTTTCAATTTAATATACTTCAACAAACTCACAGTAAAGTTAAGAAAAACACTGAAATAAGAACAAGACCAGATTCAAAGAACAAAATGAAAATGGACTGTCACTCGTGACCAAGTACTTCATTTAGGGACAGACAGGAGAGGATGTTTACTCCTCATTGGCCCAGTTCCCAGAGTAGTGAAAAAGCTGTTACTCTCCCTATATTTCAGAAATATAAAACAGTCTGACCTGATAGATGCCAAGAAATGTTAGAGTACCCATAAAAACTCACTGGATACAATGATTCATATACTATGTTAGCTAGAAGGAATTTCAAAAACCATTTAGTCTAACTTTCTTGATTTTAGTTTTGGGGAAAGCATGCTTAAAGCAGCTTTCTTCGAGGGGCCCTCTGACATACCCATTTATCTATATTTGAACTACATCTTGACCAGATTGATTTGCGTTAATAGATATTACCTGCCTTAAGCCAGGGATATTGGCAGAACACATTTCTTCTTCTCTAATTTCACCCTAATCCAACATTCTGTGCCTCAAAAGGAGAGTGCTCTCAACTAGAAAGCAAGAAACCAATTCAAACACAAGTCCAGTGCACTGACCATGCAATTCAAGCTATTATCCTATTTATCTGTACCTGTTTGCTCATCTGTCTTTCAGTTTCCTTATCATATAAAGTTTAAAAAAAAAACTTTATTCAAAACATGCACTGAGTTCTAGGCAATGAAATATAAAGATAAAAATGACCTGATCCTTCTTTCTTTCTGGTATTCAATTTATTAAAGAAGACAGACATGAAAACCAAATATAATTTGAAAGAGCAGCAAAGGCTTCACACAAATGTAGGCCATATTGTGTTTTTTGTTTGTTTGTTTTGAACAGAAGGCTCAGTTAGAATGTTGTGTTATGGAAATAATGAAGCATTTGGCATCAGAATGACCTTGTATAAATTCTGATACTGCAATCATGCTAAAGCTTCGATTTCCTCATCTGTGAAATGGAATTATTATAACTGCCTGACCCATATTATTTTTAAGTGTCATAACGGCCATGCCCACTGAAAAAATATGCTTTCATAGCAACAGTACAGTTTCTGACACATAGTTGGTACTGAAGCAGATAGTGCTGGGTGCCTACGTAATACCATCCTCCTATTATCCTCACTTAAAAAACAACAATAAAAAAGAAAACCTCCCATCATGTTAGATGCAACAAGGTCTACAGCTGAAATTCTCACTTCACCAGGCTCTCCTGCAGCCAGAAGTAACCATATTACCAAGTTTCATCAAAGAGAACTAAACCCAGGATTTTGATGAAAACTTTTACTTCTCCTTTTCTATTTGCCAGGAATGCAGACCCAAGGCCTGAAAGTACAGCAGTCATCTTGTAACAACGAGGAACAAATAGGACAAAACCCAATACACTAAGGATGGCAGAGCAGAAAGAGAGCCTGGGTCTCTGATGGCCTTACTGGGCACTGCTATACAAGCCCTAGACTGGCTACCTTTATACTTCTTGTTTCTGGGTCCCTGATGGCCTTACTGAACTGCTACACAAGCCCTAGACTGGCTACCTTTCTACTTCTTGTTTCAGATGGAAAATAAATCCCTATTTGGTTAAGGCAAGATCATATAGGGCCCTGTAGGCCATATAAAGACTTTGGTGTTTTTTTATTTTTTGAGATAGAGTCTCGCTCTGTCGCCCAGGCTGGAGTGCAGTGGCACAATCTTGGCTCACTGCAAGCTCCGCCTCCCGGGTTTACCTCATTCTCCTGCCTCAGCCTCCGGAGTAGCTGGGACTACAGGCGCCCGCCACCATGCCCGGCTAATTTTTTGTATTTTTAGTAGAGACGGGGTTTCACTGTGTAAGCCGGGATGGTCTCGCTCTCCTGATCTCGTGATCCGCTCGCCTTGGCCTCCCAAAGAAGACTTTGGTTTTTACTTTGAATGAAATGGAAACTCAGGGCAGGGTTTCAGCAAAGAAATGATATAGTCTGACCCGTGTTAAGAAACAATAGATTCAAGGGAGGCAGGGAAACATGTTGTGAAGCTATGGTGCATTGTTACAAAATGGCCTCAAGTGAATCCTGCCTCTCTGCATTCACACTCTTCCACATTGACTCTGAGGGTAGTCTTCTGAGGGACTCTGACTGAAGTGACATTCTACTGACGTGCAGGAGTTCCAAGTACAGGCTTCAAGAGAGCTCATAGCTTGTTTTTGCTCTTAAAAACGAACTGCTATGTAAAGAAGTCCAAACTATCCTGCTTGAAAGAGAGACAACATGGAAGATGAGAGAAACCATGTGGAAAGAAGCCATGTGTATGAGAACAAAAGTGAAGCCACAGTAGGCATTCCAGTCCAGCTTAGCCACCAGCTGAATACAGCTGCATAAGTGAGCCCAGTTGAGACCAGGAAAAGAAACACCTAGTATACCCAAAGAATCTTGAGATGAGTTTGCTATGCTGCAATAGACACATAATAAAGAGGCTACTGTACTAATCCAGGCAAGAAATGATGATCACTCTAAGCAGTCTTTTCAAATACAATTATTATCGATTAGTTTCTGTGGACTCCTACTGGATAACAACTGTAACCATTTAAAAGATGGGGATGTTGGCCGGGCGCGGTGGCTCATGCCTGTGATCCCATCACTTTGGGAGGATGAAGCGGGCAGATCACCTGAGGTCAGGAGTTCAAGACCAGCCTGGCCAACATGGAGAAACCCCATCTCTACTAAAAATACAAAATTAGCCGGGCATGGTGGCACATGCCTGTAATCCCAGCTACTCGGGAGGCTAAGGCAGGAGAATCGCTTGAACCCAGGAGGTGGAGGTTGTGGTGAGCCGAGATCGTGTCATTGCACTCCAGCCTGGGCACAAGAGCGAAACTCCGTCTAAAAAAAAAAAAAAAAAGTTGGGGATGTTAATAACATTATCAGTGGATATTGGCTATAGACTTGTGGGGGAAAAAAAGACATGATCTATATTAAGCTAAATATGAGTTCATAATGATGTCTCCAACTTGAATCTATCAAAACACAGATCATTCTAGCCTCCTCCCTTTGCTTATCTGTAAATCCCAACTCCAATAGTGAGAAACCTGGCTCCTACCATCTACCATTCATTTACTAAATCATTCAATTCCAGTAAAATGTATAGCAGGATCAGAACTGTTAACCCATGCCCCCATGGGAAACAACTTTATCAACGAAAAGTACAGTAGTTTTATGGTTATCTATTTTTCTGTAAATCTAAACCTGTTCAAGAATAAAGTCCATTAAAAAAAACAAAAACAAAATAACCCTTATACTCAGGAGTGTATGCCTAGTGAGAAGACAGACATTAGATAAGCAAACCACAATTAAAACTTTTGATAACAGCAAAGAATGAAAAGCCTGCTTGTAATTTAGGTTAAAATATCAAGAAAAGTAGTATTTATTTTCCTTCTCCAAGAAAGCAGTATTTATTGAGACCCAAGAGATGACTGAGTTATCCAAAAGGAGAAAAAGAAACATGTGCCTGCTTGAAGAACCAAAACAAAAATTAACTGTCAAATTTCTGGTTCTCGACAAGATTGAATAGGCTTATATCTCTTCATTCCAGCCCACATAAATTCAACTAAACACCCTGGACTTAATACAGCAGAGAAGGTAGAAGGAAAAAAACAGACCAGTTAGGAACTTCAGGTCTTGAGGAAGACAAGATATGAATTCTCTGGGTTGTCCTTTAATAGACTTCTCCAGATTGTGCCAGAAGTCTGTAACCCAAAACCAAAGAATAATAAAAAAAAAAAAGTCCCAAGAAAAACCTGCTCTCTTTAGCCAAATAACCGCAAAACAGGGCAGCCCAGTAAGACAGAAATCTTTTTGACAATACCAACCCTACCGCAGCCAGGCATCTCGGATGCTTCCTACCTTGCTGTGTTAAGAGGGTATTGAGTGGTGATCTGGACTTCCCATCTGGCAACAGTAGGTGGTCCAGGTTAGTATTTTCAAATTAGAAGAAAAAAGTGTAGCATACAATGGAAGATTTCTACACTTCACCTATGTGGAGAATGTCAATACTAATAATCTGATAAATTACACATGCATATTATAATACCCAAAGGAGCCACAAAACAAATTAAAAAAGAGTGACGTACGGAGAAACACTGTAAGAAATCAAAATGGAATTCTAAAAAAATACACACGTAGCCCACAAATCAAGAAAAGGGAAATGGGAATGAACAGAAAACAATAAAATAGCAAACTTAAGCCCTCACATACCAATAATCACTTTAAATACAAATGGCTTGCACACAAAAATTTAAAACACAAGCTGGTACAGTGCATTAAAAAAATATGGCCTTGGGCCAGGTGCAGTGACTCCTGCCTGTAATACCAGCATTTTGGGAGGCCAAGGTGGAAGGACTGCTTGAGCTCAGGAGTTCAAGACCAGACTGGGCAATACAGTGAGACCCTATCTCTTAAAAAAACAAAAACAAAAACCCATATGTTACCTAAAGGAATGTCATTTCAATGTATCATGACACAGGTAGGCTAAAAAGGATAGGAAAGAATATACCATATAAACATTAATAAAAAAAAAGTAACCGTATTAATACCAGCAAAAAACAGACTTCAAAGAAAAGAAAAAAAAAAAAAAAAAAAGAGTGTCATTAAAAACGATAAAAAAGTCTATCCACCAAGATGACATAACAATACTAATTCTGGAAATAACACAGCTTCAAAACACAGGAAGCAAAAACCGGTAAGGAGAAATTGAAAAATAGACAATTACAGTTGGGGACTTCAACATCCCTCTCTCAGAAAGATAGAAGTAGTAATAGAAAACTAGGAAGAATACAAAGAACTAAACACTGCCATCAAAAAGGGAATTTAAGTAACATTTATAGAAATGTTCCACCTACAAGAACAGAATACATATTCTTTGCAAGCACCCACAAAATGTTCACCATGATAGACCACAGCCTGCATCATAAAACCTAAAGAAATGTAAAGAAACATAAGCATACAGAGTATGAATCAATAACTTAGATGAAATGAACCAATTCTTCAAAAACACCAAAACTCACGCAATATGAAATACATAATCTGCACAGTCCTATATTATACAATATTCTCCAGAAAATCAGAGGAAATACTTCCCAATTGCTCTTGTGAGGTAGGTGTTACCCTGACAGAAGAAATATACACAAAAACTAATTTCTCCCATGAATTTAGATGTAACAATCCTCAACAAAATATACTCAAATTGAATATAGTACTGAAGAAAAAGAATTACACAATACAACACAGTAGGGTTTACTCCAAGTATATAGGACTGGTTCAATATGCAAAAATCCATCAATATAATCCACCATATATCAAGAGAATAAAGATTTAAAAAATCACATGATCATGCCAACTTATACAGAAAAATTATGTGACAAAATTCAAGAGCTATACATGGCAAACACTCCAAGCAAACTAGAAAAGAACTTCAACTTGACAAAGAGTATCTACCAAAAAACTTGCAGCTAACATCATATGTAACGGTGAAAAACTAAATGCTTTTCCCCAAGATTGGCATTAGGACAAGGATGTCTGCTCTCAGCACTCTTATTCAATGCAATATTAGACATTCTATCCACTACAGTAAGTTAATAAAAAGCATATATTTTTACTCACATCACTGTGGAAACTAGTTTTTAATTTAAAAATTTTTGGTTATTCTGATAGTGGGGAAATGGTATCTCATTTGTTTTGCATTTTTTGAGTTATTATTGAAGATGAAGATTTTTCTCATATTTTATTGACCTTAACATAAATGTTTCTTAAATATATTAATATAAATGTATTTTTCTCTTAACCATTAAAAAGAAAAGCATATAAAATGGGAAGGAAGAAATAAAATTCCCCCTATTAGCAGATAACAGGGTCATGTATATAGAAAATCCCAAGGAATGTACTAGAAAACGTCTACAATAAGAGAGTTCACAAAATCACAGAATACAAGAGCCATATACAAAAATAATCGTTCTTCTATATACTAACAATGACTGTGTAGACAATAAAGTTAAAAACACAATAGAGTTACGATCTGTCTAAAAAATTAAAACATAGATAAAAACCTAACAAAATATGTATCGCATTGGTATGCTCAAATGAATCATAGATCTAAGTGTAAAAACCATGAGAAAATCTGTGTTTTCCCCTTTATCTTTTAGAAAAAAATGTAGGAGAAAATCTTCACAACCTGGGGTTAAGCGAAGAGTTCTTAGGACACCAAAAGCATGATCCATAAAATAAGCAAACAAACAAAAAAGATCAATTGGACTTATCAAAATGTAAAACTTTTGCTCTTCAAAAGGGCTAAGTGCATACCATAATAGAAGAAAATATTTGCAAATCACATATGTAACAGAAGATTCATATCTGGAATATATAAGTAACTATACTCAACAGTAATGAAACAACCAATTTAGAAAATAGGCTTTAACAGATACTTCACCAAAGAGGATATATAACGGCAAACAAGCATATAAAAAGATTGCCAACATCATTAGCTATTAGGGAACTGCAAGTTAAAACCACAATAATAGATGTCTAATAAACACCTATTTAAATGGCTAAAAAAATACTGACAATACAAAGATTCTTGTGAAAATGCAGCACCAACTGGATCTCTCATACATTGCTGTATGGAATGTAAGATGGTATAGCCACTCTGAAAAACAGTTTGGCATTTTCTTATAAATTTAAACAGATATATTTAAATACTATATATATCTAAACAGTAACACTTAACATGACCTAGCAATTACACTCTTGGATATTTACCCTAAAGAAAGGAAAACAAAACTATACAAAAATGCCCAGAGTAACTTCATTTGTATTAACCCAAAAGCTGGAAATAACCCAATGTTCTTCAATGGGTACATGGGGAAAAGGATAAACATATTGTGGCATATTCACAAAACAGCATGCTACTAAGCAATAAAAAGTAACTACTCACAGGCATATGCCTGTAATCCCAGCTACCTGGGAGGCTGAAGCACAAGAATTGCTTGAACCTGGGATGGGGAGGTTGCAGTGAGCCGAGATTGTGCTCCAGCCTGGATGACAGAGCAAGACTGTCTTCAAAAAAAAAAAAAAAAAAAAGGGTGGGGGCGGGCACAGTGGCTCACACCTGTAATCCCAGCACTTTGGGAGGCCAAGGCGGGCAGATCACAAGGTCAGGAGTTCAAGACCCGCCTGGCCAACATGGTGAAACCCTGTCTCTACTAAAAAAAATACAAAAATTAGCCGGGCATGGTGGCATGCGCCTGTAATCCCAGCTACTTGGGAGGCTGGGGCAGGAGAATTGCTTGAACCTGGGAGGCAGAGGTTGCAGGGAGCAGAGATCGTGCCACTGCACTCCAGCCTGGATGACAGAGGAAGACTCTGTCTCAAAAAAAAAAAAAAAGTAATCCCTTGGAACACTGTTTAATGCCACTTTCTTCAATGTTATACATAAATTTAATGAGATCCATTATTAGTTTTACCAGGAAAAAGTAAATCAGAAGTAATGAATCAAAAAAATAGGTAGCATAACAAGATGATACTTGAAAACAAGCAGTATGTAACAAGAGACATTTGCACTAAGAAGTCAAAATACAGAAACACCTGGAACTATTTAATATAAGGATAATTAACCTGATACACAAGATTCAAGGCCTAGGAGACACATCATACAGTGGAACTAATGAATATAAACTATCAAGAAACTATTTAATTATAAGAAACAATGTGTAATACATTAGACTAGGAATCAAAACACCTGGGTTCTGGCCTTGTCCTAACACTTAATAGTTATTTAACTTAAAGCAAGTGATTTGAGCTTTCCTTAAGTAAACAGTTACCTAACTTAAAGCAAGTGATTTGAGCTTTCCTTAACTATTTATCTAACTTAACTAAATAGTTATCTAACTTAAAGCAAGTGACTTGAGTATCTCCCTATCTCTAAAATCTCTAAATCTCTATCTCCTTATCTCTAAAATCTCATCTCTAACTTAAAGCAAGTGACTTCAGTATCTCCTGATCTCTAAAATTGAAAAAATGCCTACATCTCAATATTATTATGAGAACCAAATGAGAAAAAATAGATGAGAAGGCATTATATTATATAAGAAGGGGGTGTATATGCTCAGTATCCCGTGTTTTAAAATGAAAGGACAAATACATGCCTTTTAGATTTTAAAACTCCACCAATACTGCTTAAAATAGAATTTTGATAACTAAAAATATTATGCCAGCTGAAATGAGGCAAAAGTACATTGAAATGAAAACATAAAAAGGATACCTGGATTTACACTTTGGGAGGCCGAGGCAGGTGGATCACTCGAGGCTAGGAGTTCAAGACCAGTCTGGCCAACAGAGCAAAACCTCACCTCTACTAAAAAATACAAGAATTAGCTGGGTGTGGTGGCACATGCCTGTAATCCCAGCTACTTGGGAGGCTGAAGCACAAGAACTCCTTGAACCTGGGATGGTGAGTTTGCAGTGAGCCGAGACGGTGCCACTGTACTCCAGCCTGGGTGACAGAGCAAGACTGTCTCAAAATAAATAAATAAATAAATAAAAGGGGGGGTGGTGGTGGCTCACACCTGTAATTCCAGCACTTTTGGGAGGCTGAGGTGGGTGGATCACCTGAGGTCAGGAGTTTAAGACCGGCCTGACCAAGGTGGTGAAACCCCATCTCTACTAAAAATATAAAATTAGCCGGGCGTGGTGACAGGCGCTTGTTATCCCAGCTACTCATGAGGCTGAGGCAGGAGAATCGCTTGAACCCGGGAGGTGGAGGCTGCAGTGAGCCAAGGTTAAGCCACTGCACTCCAGCCTGGGAGACAGAGCCAGACTCTGTCTCAAAAAAAAAAAAAAAAGATACCTGGCTTCAAACATTCAAAGAACCATGTTTGAATGAACAGTTTGAACAGTTTTCCTCTGGCTAACTCCTTATCCTTCAGGTCGAGGTGGAAAGCGATCCTTGATCTCACCTATATTGGTTAGATGCTCCTGCCAGGTGACCCACAGTACATTCCACTTAACATTTCCTATCATATCCCTCATCACACCTTTATTTATTTGTCTTCCCTGACTGATGATAAGACAGGCTTTCTAAGTGCAGAGGCAGAATCTTTCTTGCTCACTACTATGTCCCCAGCACATCATAGTCAATCAATAATTTTTTTCATTTCTTTTTTTTATTATTTTGAGACGGGGTCTTGCACTATCACCCAAGCTACGGCGCAGTGGCACAATCATGTCTCACTGCAGTCTCAACCCCTCAAGATCAAGTGATCCTCCCACCTCAGCTTCCTGAGTAACTGGAACTATATAGGCACGTGCCACTGCAGTTGGCTATTTCTTTAAATTTTTTTGTAGAGATGGGGTCTCACTGTGCTATGTTGCCCAGGCTGGTCTTGAACTCCTGGCTCAAGCGATTCTCCTACCTTAGCCTCTCAAAGTGATATTTTTAAGGCAATTCTTTACATTTCATGGGAGAAATAGCAATCCCTCATATCCAAATCCAATCCCCACCCCTCCCTGCCTCCAAAGGTGTAGTTATAGAAAACGTTTTAGGCAAAAAGAAAACATATGTATTGGGAAACATAAACAGGTAGAATCAGAAATAAAGACAGTCTTCACGTTTATAATATGGAAAGGGCTTTCAGTCACAAGTCATTGTTCCTTTCCATTAAGTCGCATACATATTCAAGCATAAAAGAATATTACACAGTCAGTAAAATCTGAACTTTATTAATAATTGTCCTCTTAATGATTACTTAACAGACTAATTTCCCTTTCTTATTTTATCTGCACATTCCACATTCTTATAATCTTATATGCTTGAAACAAATAATTTTACTTTACGAGTAAACAAGAAGGCTCATTATCAAGAGACAAGTACTAGAGCCTACCAATGACTCTAGAGCATCTGATCACCATGCCATTGATCAATTCTATCAACTTTCCTCTAGTAGTGTTCCTTAAACTGTTGCGTGGATATGGAGTTGGGATGAGGAGTGGGGATGCAGATTACAAATTTACTATGAGATCCTGATGAAAGCAATGGACCTCAGAAAATTCCATGTGTGCAACACACACACACACACACACTCACACAGAGTGGTAGGAGGTTTCATGAGGTTCACACATTCCTGAGGTTTATCCAAGCACCCTAAATTCAAAGCCTATGTAGATGCACCCTCTTGTCAACCAGTTACCTTCTAGCTATCAGCTGTTTCTTGTGAGCCTACTATGCAAAAAAGACTTTTTAGAAAAATACACTATATTCACAAAAGGGCATCCAATAAGACCTTAATTAATTAACTTACCATAATACCTCCTTTATACAAAATCAACCATGTTAAAAATTTAAGTAACTTCAGAAATCATATTAAGCAGACCTCCCAATGATCAGAAAAACCCTTCTTAAGGTCTAGATTCTATTTGTACTCACACTTTTTTCATTCTGAACCTTCTCCCATCCCTGGAATTCCCAGTAGATAAAACAGGCAAGCCCCCCACTGTGTCCACAGTTCTACCAATATAAGAAATAATGGTAATAGTTCCATACACCTATTACTAACCAATAAAATTTAACTGAGACCCTTAAGAACAAAGGGTCAAAAACACAATGCGATACCACCTTACTCCTTCAAGAATGGCCATAATTTTAAAAATAAAAAAATAATAGACGTTGCTATGGATATGGTGAAAAGGGAACACTTCTACACTGCTGGTGGGAATGTAAACTAGTACAACCACTACGGAAAAGTGTGGAGATTCCTTAAAGAACTAAAAGTAGGTCTACCATTTGATCCAGCAATCCCACTACTGGGTATCTACCCAGACGAACAAAAAAGTCATTATATGAAAAAGACACTTGCACACATGTTTACAGTGGCACAATTCGCAATTACAAAAATATGGAACCAGCCCAAATGCCCATCAATTAACAAGTGGACAAAGAAAATATGGTGTGTGTGTGTGTGTATATGATACTAAGCCATAAAAAGGAATGAAATAATGGCATTTGCAAGCAGCCTGGATGGAATCGGAGATAACTATTCTAAGTGAAGTAACTCAGGAATGGAAAACCAAACATCGTATGTTCTCACTCATAAGCGGGAGCTAAGCTATGAGATGCAAAGGCGTAAGAATGATACAATGGACTTTGGGAACACCAGAGGGAAATGTGGGAGTGGGGTGAGGGATAGAAGACATACATTGGGTAGAGTGTACACTGCTCTGGTGATGGGTGCACCAAAATCTCAGAAATCACCACTAAATAACTTATCCATGTAACCAACCACCACCTGTTCCCCCCAAAAAATCTATTGAAGTAATAAAAAAAAGGGTCACCAAACATTTTTTTAAAAGGGCTACTTATACATTATATTTTTCTTCCATCTCTAAATGTGAGTTAAAAGTCCTTACCCCTAGCCAGAACTTCTCAATGGGGCTGTATTACCTCCTAGGAGCATTTTGGAAATATGTAGAAATTCTGGTTCTGAAGACAATAATACAGACAGACATGGAGACGGACAGGTTGGGAAGTGACTCCAATAGAGGCAGAGACTCAGTGCAATAGAAATCTAAACAACTCTTAAGAAATCACGAAGCCTACGAGTATATCAGAACAATTATGAACAAGTTTTGGTCAGTCGTGGTGGCTCACACCTGTAATCCTAAGGCTTTGGGAGGCAAGGCAGGAGGATTGCTTGAGCCCAGGAGTTCAAGACCAGCCTGGGCAACATGGTGAAACCTTGTCTCTATAAAAATTGCAAAAATTAGCATGCACCTATAGTCCCAGCTACTCGGGAGACTGAGGTGAGAGGATCACTTGAACCCCAGGAGGTTGAGGCTGCAGTAAGCCGTGATTGGTGCCATTGCACTCTAACCTGAGCAACAGAGTGAGACCTTGTCTTAAAAACAACTACAAAAAACATTTTGACTCCTAGTTCAAAATCCCAGCTCTATCACTTACTACTTGTGTGAATTCTGGCACACTACACACTCAATAATCTCAGATTTTTCTTACCTCAAAGAATTATTAAAATGATTAAATAATTTATATATATCTTAGTCACAGTATCTGGTACTTATCACTTATGCAATTATCAAGAGAGATAACATTATCATCATTATTACTAAATATAGCTAAAAAGTGGCTAACGGATAGTAAGAATAAGAATGTTGAAAAGATGAAACTAATTTTTTTATGTATATGATTAATTTAGAATAGATCTATCACAAAAACCCCCAGTGTGCTAGAGTGTTGATTATTTTTTAAATAAGCACAGGCACAATAGAAAACACAGTAGCATATCTATTTCAAGCATAATGATATGAAGTATTTGGCTTAAATAAAGAAATATATAGTAAGAGGAAAAAATTACAAAATAAAAGCCCAGACATGTCTTTGTTGTTTTTAAGTATACAATAAAACAACAACCAAACTAATATTATAAATAGATGGATGAATGGATGGACAGATAGGAAGAGGCAGAAGGAGGGAGGGAATCAGATTTGGGCTTCTCATTAAATGTTTTATTTTACCCATTAGACTGAAGAAATAAAAGCAAGTTGTTAGTTACTCTGAACTGGAAGGTAGAGAAAGGAAAAATGAAACTATATGGACAATATAAAACCACATCCCTGAGGAAATAAAACTAATTAGTTAAGTAGAAGATAAGTAAAAGATATTTGCAAATAGAAACAATAAAAGATCCAAATGACTTTGTTGAAACAAGTTAAAAATTAGTGAGCAATAAAATATTCTACTGGCAATTTGACACAAATGTGATGCAGGAAAACAAGTGCAACCTTTCCATTGTCCTCATACTGGTCTTCGTATATGCCAATGACACAAGAAAAAATATTCTTAAATTACCATGAGGGTTTGTAAGAAACAATTTCTGATGTGGAAATGATAAATATCACATTTAGCATAGTAGCTGGGGGTTTCAGAATGGGGAGGGTAAGAAAGAGACAGGTATCCAGAAGGTTTCATTCAACAAAACTGGTAATGTTTATTTATTTATTTATTTGATGGCTGGTCAATACAATAGTGTTTTTATTATTCTCTATGTACCTTCAGTATGTCTATAATATTTTATAATAAACAGGGAAGAAATGATACAAAAACTAAAGGGAGAAAGCTATCCAAAAGTAAATACTGGATTTCATTACTGGGGAAGTAGTTGTGAAAGGCTGCAGAATTCCCTGAAGGTTATTAAATATAGGATAGTCCTCCGTCAGGTAAAGACAAAGACCTCTCGATCTTTTAAAATTGTTTTATTCTGAGAGCACATTTCCTTGAAAACATGTTAAGAAATTTTCAGTTCAAATGCCATGTTACTTGGTATATTTCAATATATGAGAAATATTAGGATATGTTGAAATTTATACTCAACCTAATACATAAGCTTCTTTTATCTCATTCATTTTTCTCATTGTAAAGTTGGTCTCCACTAATCTTAATACATCAAAACAAAACTACTGAACAAGGCCTGCCTGCCTCTGTAGACCCCACCTCTGGGGGCAGGGCATAGCTGAACAAAGGCAGCAGAAACTTCTGCAGACTTAAATGTCCCTGTCTGAAAGCTTTGAAGAGAGCAGTGGTTCTCCCAACATGGAGTTTGAGATCTGAAAACGGACAGACTGCCTCCTCAAGTGGGTCCCTGACCCCTGAGTAGCCTAACTTGGAGACACCTCCTAGTAGGGCCCAATGGACACCTCATAGAGCTGGGTGCCCCTCTGAGACAAAGCTTCCAGAGGAAGGATCAGGCAGCAACATTTGCTGTTCTGCAATATATTTTAAAAAAATACAGTGTAAATTTTGCAGAACATTTACTCAGGGAAAAGAGATATAAGTTATTCTCAGCCTTTTGGTACGCTTGAAATATTTCCTAATTTTAAAAAAAAAGTGTATAAGAGGAGACTGCTACTTCTGACCAACGTTAAGTAGCTGCGGGCAGATTTACCCTCCCAGCTGAAACAAAACAAAACCAAAAACAGACAAGATATATAAAACAATGGGTCCCAAAACATCTGACAAAACATAAAGACAATGAGACTGGAGATGAGAAAAAAATGAGGTGTTCTTTGACCAAAATGGAACCAAATTAGAAAGGAATAAAAGGAAGATATCTGGACAAATGTCCACAAATTGGAAACTGAAGTACTGCTCATTAACCTATGGGTCAAAAAGAAATCAGCACATATTCTGAACTGAATGAAAATGAAAACATATCAAAAATTGTGCAATGATGCTAAAAAAAGGAGGAAAACCATTATAGTCTCAATAGAAACAAAAAATAATTAGATAAAAATCCAACATTCTTTCCTCATAAAAATATTAAGCAGGAAAAGCAGCAAACATCCCCAATGTAATTAAAGGGCAAATACAAAACTCATACAACTAATCTTACGTTAATTATGTAAGACTGCATGCTTTCTCCCTAATATCAGGAACAAAATAAGGATGGCTACTCTTACCACTTCTATTCTACATTGTACTGGAGGTCACAGCCAGTGCAACCAAGCAAGAAAAAGAAATGAAAGGCACTCCAGATCACAAAGAAGTAAAACTTTTTAAGCATAGACAGCATTATTATTAAATAAAAACACTATGGAAACTACAAAAAAGCTACCAGAATTAATAAATGTATTCAGCAAAGTTGCAGGACACAAGATCCATATGCAAAAATCAATTGTACTTCTATATACTAGGAATGACCAGAAAAAGAAATTCTTAAAATACCATTTAAAATGGCATAAAAACATGTAGTACTTACAGACATATCTAACAAAAGATGTAAAAGACCCATACACTGAATACCACAAAATACTGCTGAAAGAAATTAGAGAAATCTAAAGAAATGGAAATACATACTTTGTTTATCATAGAACAGACAACATTGTTCACAAGTCAGTTCTCCTCTTAATCTAAGATTCAGTGCAACCCCATTCAAAAATCCCTATAGACTTTTTCTAGAAATTGGCAAGCCAGTTTTAAAAATTATATGGAAATATAAAGAACCTAGATAGTCAAAACAAATTTGAAAAAGGAGAGTAAATTTGGAAGACTAATACTCCCAGAGTCTGAGACTTATAAAAAAGCACCAATAATCAAAACAGCATTGGACTGGCAAAAAAATAATAAATATAGCATGGGACTGGCAAAAAAAAATAAATAAATACAGCAATGGATCAGGAGAGAGCAGAAATTGTCGCACACACATATGAACAACTGATTTTTTGACAAAGATATAAAGGCAGTTCAGTGAAGAAAGAATATATATATATATATATATATATATATATATATATATTTTTTTTTTTTTTTTGGCAGATGGAGTCTCACTCTGTCACCCAGGCTGGAGTGCAGGGGCGCAATCTCAGCTCACTGCAAGCTCCGCCTCCCGGGTTCACGCCATTCTTCTGCCTCAGCCTCTCAAGTAGCTGGGACTACAATGCCTGCCACCACACCCAGCTAATTTTTTTTTTTTTTTTTTGTATTTTTAGTAGAGACGGGGTTTCACTGTGTTAGCAGGATGGTCTGGATCTCCTGACCTCGTGATCCGCCGGCCTCGGCCTCCCAAAGCGCTGGGATTACAGGTGTGCGCCACCGTGCCCAGCCACGAATATATTTTTTAAATATATGCCCATATGAAAAATATGAACTTTGATCTACACCTGGCACCATAAACAAAAATTACCTCACAATGGATCATAAAACTAAATGTAAAACCTAAAACTAAAATTCTAGAAGAAAACAGGAGAATAGCTTTATCTTGGATATCAAACCAAAAACACAATATGCAAAAGAAAAATGTTGATAAACTAGCTCCATCAGAATTAAGAACGTCTGCTCCTGGAAAAATACTGTTAAAAAAAAAAAAGAAAAGAAAAGACAAGCTACAGAATTGAAAATATTTGCAATTCACACATCTGATAAAGGTATTAAATTCAGAATATATAAAGACTCTCAACATTCAATAAGAAAACAACTCAATTTTTAAAAATAGACAAAAGATTTGAATAGACACTTCACCAAAGAAGATATACAGATAACAGATAATGAAAAGATGGTTCAACATCATTCAATAAATGCAAATATGCAAATTAAAACCAGTGTGATGTTGCTATAAATCTACTAGAATAGCTAAAATTAAAACCATTGACTGTACCAAGTATTGGTAAGAATGTAGAGCAACTGGAACTCTTTTTTCTTTCTTTCTATTTTTTTTTTTTTTTTGAGACAGGGTCTAGCTGTTGCTTGGGCTGGAGTGTGCAGGCGCAATCACCTCTCACTGCAACCTTGACCTCCCAGGCTCAATTCATCATCCTGCCTCAGCTTCCCAAGGGGCTGGAACTACATGTGCAAAACACCGCACCTGGTTAACAACCAGAACTCTTAAACACTACTAGTGGAAAAGTAAAATGATACAGCTACTTTGGAAAATCATTTGGTAGCTTTTTAAAAACTTAAAACATGTACCTGCTATATGTTTTAGCCATTTTTCTCTTAGGCAATTTACACAAGAATAATGAAAGCGTAAGTCCACTAAAACTTGTACACAAATGTTCAAAACATCTTTATTTGTAATATCTCAAACCTGGCGATAACCCAAATATCCATCAACAGGTAAAGATAAATTATGGTATTATATATCCATATAATGAAATACTACTCAACAACAAAAATGATTGAACTACCTACCAATACATACTGCAGCATGGTGAAATATCAAAATCACGATTTGAGTGAAGATGCCATGCCCCCCCCTCTCCAAAGTACACACTGTATAATTCTTTTTGCATAAAAACTCCACAAAAGGCAAATTCATCTACAGTGACAAAGTAGGGACTGGGAGAAAGGGAATAATGACAGGAGGAGATTAGAAAGAGACACAAAGAAACTTTTGGGGGGTAAATATGTTCATTATATTGTTTGCACTGAGTTTCACAGTTGTTATCAGCATGTCAAGCTTATCAAATTGCCTATTTTAAATGTGTGAAATTTACTGTACGTTAATTATATCTCTTTAAATAAGATGCTAAAAAAAAAAGCCTTTTTAAGTCTCTTACTCTTTTTCTATACACAGGATTAGTCTCCCTTTACTAATATCAAGGATATTCATCAAAAATTATCTTCTACTAGAGTTAGGATATCTTGGTTCTAGACTCAATTCCTCTACTTAATGATAGTCAATCACTTAAACCTCTCTGGGTATCATTTTTCTAACCTGTTAAATGAGATTAAGCTAAACGGATATATTCCCATCTCAATACTTCATGGAACTATAGACTAAGTAGCCTTTGCTTTTTACCAAATTATGTTGTTCCCAGAACTCTATAGTAAAATGTCATTCTATAAACCAAGTCATATTCTGTGATGAGAGAAAAATGCTTATTACAAAATATATCAATAAACCCCTATAATTATTTGAAATATTAAAATACAAAATACTCACAGAAAAGATCATTAGCCTGGATTTAGACAGACCTAGTGTCAAATGCCAGTTGGGCTAACTTGCTATGTAACATAGGCAAGTAACTTTACCTCTCTACGCCTCACTTTAAAAATATATAAATGACAAAAATAAGCCAGTATCTCTTAAGATTATAAAATAAAACCGGCACATGTCTGATATACAGAAGTTATTTGATAGTAATTAAAATGTCTATTAATAAGATCGTGCTTTACATCATAAAACTATCTGCACGTTTTAGACTTTACTGTAATATATGAAAATTTACCAAAGAATTAACGTAAAACAAAACCATCACCACCAGTTTAAAAGGATCTCTCACTATACATTAAAAAAAAAAATTTGGTTGCTCAGCATGAATGAAGGTTAGGCAAGGATATTTATTTAGTGCACATTAAGTATCATTTACATAAATAACTGCTGCATTTTATTGAACCTACAGAATAAACCAAGGAAGGAGAAAAGGGACAGGGAGTGCTGGAAGGTAGGATCACAAGTACTGCTACTTTTACATAATAAGATCATCAGGGAAATGCTCTCTCATAAGCAGACACTTTAACAGGGACTTTAGTATATTTTAATTCATTAAAAAAAAGTTTACACAAAATATCACTGCATCATTAGCTAAAGACTTCCCTGACCACAACAATAAAGAAATTTACTCTTTAAGCAGGGAACAGAATATGAAATACTTCAAACACAATGTTGCAAATTAAATCTAATTCTCCCAAAGTTGAAACTATTACACAGAAAAAAATAGTTTTCAACTGAATATAGAATACCTATGAAACCCGGGCAGTTGAAAGTTTTCATTTACTTTTCTCTTTTTTTTTTTTTTTTTTTTTGAGACGGAGTCTCGCTCTGTCGCCCCGGCTGGAGTGCAGTGGCGCAATCTCGGCTCACTGCAAGCTCCGCCTGCCGGGTTCACGCCATTCTCCTGCCTCAGCCTCTCCGAGTAGCTGGGACTACAGGCGCCCGCCACCAGGCCCGGCTAATTTTTTTGTATTTTTAGTAGAGACGGGGTTTCACCGTGGTCTCGATCTCCTGACCTCGTGATCCGCCCGCCTCGGCCTCCCAAAGTGCTGGGATTACAAGCGTGAGCCACCGCGCCCGGCCTTCATTTACTTTTCTCTATAGCTCCTTGACTTAAATTATCTTTCATCATACTAGAAAGAAAACACATAACTGACTAAAAAGCTTTTTCAAGTAGTGAAATCTGCATTATTGAAGTAAAAAAGAATATGGGATAAAACAAAACAATTCTTTGTTTACATTCTTTACATCTTTTTTTACTGTTGATCTCAAAGAATAAAAATAACACAATGCCTTCCTTCTCAAGCTGCTGACCAAAGTTTAGAACTAGCAAATATATCAAGGCCAAATGTAGTTATTAAATAATTTGCCTGTCAAAGTATGAAAAAATAAAAAGGACAAAATTTGGGGCAGTCTTCTGAATGAAAAAGAGGAAATTTTCTTTAATTTTTCTGCTTGCATGCATTTGGTTCCTATTATCCTACCCTCCTTGAACATCTTTTCCTCTTAGAAAATTCCAACTATCCCATTTTAAGCTTATCTTAAAATAAAAACTGTGCCCAACCTTGGCACAGTTGCTCATGCCTGTAATCCCAGCACTTTGGGAGGCCAAGGACAGCAGATCACCTGGGCTCAAGAGTTGGAGACCACCTTGGGCAACATGGTGAAACCCTATCTCTACTAAAATACAAAAAATTAGCTGGGCGTGGTGGCACGCGCCTGTAGTCCCAGCTACTCGGGAGGCTGAGGCAAGAGAATCACTTGAGCCCAGGAGGCAGAGGTTGCAGTGAGCCCAGATCGCGCCACTGCATTCCAGCTTGGGCTACAGAGTGAGACTCTGTCTTAAAAAAACAAAAAAACTAAACAAAACAAATGACCACTCCCTCCTCTGAAGTCCTACAACGACTGTTGCACAATTCACTTAGAAAGTAATTGTGTATGACTTTAAGCCACCTCTTCTATTGCTATCCAAATGTAATTTAAACTTTGACTTTTCATAATTCAGTCAAATAAGTACTTCTGATAAAATAGCTAACTAGAAATTTAAAGTCATCAATAAATGAAACAGATGCTTCTGAGAGATGGAAACTCGGATTTATTGAAAACAATAAAATAAAAACCAGTTACAGTAATCCCAAAATAAATCAAATTATATTATTGTACATTACTACACCATACCCAAGAGCTGGGCATTTTACTTTATGGGATCTAACTGTAAAGAGTAAACTGGAGCTCTTTTAAGAAGTCACAAGGCTAGACAAAATAAAGTCAGAATACTTAATGTTTTGTTGTTTTTTGTTTTGTTTCGTTTTATAGACACTGACAATAGAGCTGGCCTTGAGCAAGTCTCATATTGAGCAACTAGAAAAACAAACTCAAAAAAAGGAACTGTATACAATTATTTTAACTTCCTTAAAAGATAAGGCTAACTCTAGTAGAAGGGCTTAATAAAAGTATAGCTCTCAAGCTGTAAAGAAAATACAACGCCGAGTAGCTGGGATTATAGGCACCTGCCTCCATGCCAGGCTAATCTTTGTATTTTTAGTAGAGACGGGGTTTCACCATGTTGGGCAGGCTGGTCTCAAACTCCTGACCTCAGGTGATCCACCCGCCTCGGCCTCCCAAAGTGCTAGGATTACAGGCATGAGTCACTGCACCCAGTCTCAACTGAGTTATTTTAATAATTAAGTAACATTATCATTTGTTTTTAATAATAAACACTACTATTATTATCTACTTCTGTTGTGTCTGGTGACAGCTCCTTCTGCTGGTAAAAAAAATCTCAGTCTGAGATGTGGGAATTCAATTATTATATGACTTAAGGTGATAAAATTATGTACCTGCCAAGGGAAAAATGATATACTGCAGTTCTGCTCCCTCATAAATACCAAAACAAAAGCAGAGAAAATTTAAGTAACAAATTAAAATTGGAAGATTTTCAGACATTATACTGTTATTTATTCAACAAACATTAATCAGCAGCCACTGTCAGACAGAAGTGAATACTTCCTTTGCCCTCTGAAGGTTTGTTGAAAACCACTGAAAAGAGGCAGATAAATAGAAGAAAAGGCATGCAAATTTATTTGATCACAGTTTTACGTGACATGAAAGCCTTCAGAATGAAGAACCAAAAATACAGGGGAAACTGTCCGTTTTTATGCTTAGGTTCAACAAAGTATGGACAGCCGTGTAGAAACGTGATTGGACAAAAAGGGAATGATCTAATGTTAATAGACTGAGTGGGGAAACCATGCAAGACTTGTCTCATTCTTTTGTGTTTGTGTGCCTGAGTATGTATGCTTTACTTTTGGGTATGGAGAAGGATTCTAAAATAGGGATCTTATGATCTATGGTCAAACAAAGTAAGTCAGGTAATTTTTTTATGACTGGTGTTACACAAAAAAAAAGGAGGAAAAGTTAGAATAATATTCTTAGGTTTTATGACTGACTTTTTAAAAGGGGTTCTGCATTGTGGAAGACAGCATGGCAATTCCTCAAAGACCTAGAGGCAGAAATATCATTCAACCAGAAATCCCATTACTGGGTATATACCCTAAGGAATATAAATGGTTCTATCATAAAGATACATGTATGTGTATGTTCACTGCAGCACTATTCACAATAGCAAAGACATGGAATCCACCTAAATGCCCATCAATGACAGTCTAGATAATGTAGTACATATACACCATGGAATACTATGCAGCCATGAAAAGGAATGAGATTAGCCAGGCAGTGGCTCATGCCTGTAATTCCAGCACTTTGGGAGGCCAAGGTGGGTGGATCACCTGAGGTTGGGAGTTCAAGACCAGCCTGGCCAAAACAGTGAAACCCTGTCTCTACTAAAAATACAAAAATTAGCTGGGTGTGGTGGCGCATACCTGTAATCCTAGCTACTCGGGAAGCTGAGGCAGGAGAATCGCTTGAACCCAGGAGGCAGAGGTTGCAGTGAGCAAAGATTGCGCCACTGCATTCTAGCCTGGATGACAGAGCAAGACTCCATCTCAAAAATAAAAAATAAAAAATAAAATAAATAAAAGGAACAATATCATGTCCTTTGCAGGGACATAGATGGAGCTGTAAGCCATTATTCTCAGCAAACTAAAGCAAGAACAAAAAACCAAATACCGTTGTGTTCTCACTTCTAAGTGGGAGCTGAATGATGAGAACACACGGACTCATCGAGGGGAACAATACACACTGGAGCCTACTGGAGGATGGGGGATGAGGGCAGGGAGAGCATCAGGAAGAATAGCTAATGGATGCTTAATACTCAGGTGATGGGATGATCTGCAGAGCGAACCACCATGGCACATGTTTACCTATGTAACAAACCTGCACATCTTGCACATGCACCCCAGAACTTGAAAGTTGGAAATTTTTAAAAAAGGGAAAAAAATTAAAATTACATTATTCTAGCCTATACGCAAAAAAAAAGATATTTATGTAATTAAAAATACATTTGCAAAAAGGCAGTGAATGGGCTGCACAATAAAATATATACATCTGAAGTTAGTGAGCCAAAAGAAAAATAAAGGCAATCTCCCAAAACAGAGAAAATTTAAAGAAATAAGAAATATTAAGGTAAGTTTAAAGACATAGAAAACAGTCCAGGTGATCCAACCTACGTTCATAAAGCGTTTAAGAAAGATGTTGTAGGAACTATGCAGAAGAGGGGTTAGGGAGAAAAAGAAAGAGAGAAACGGGAAAGAAGGAAGGAAGGAAATAATATAATAGAAATAGAAACCTTGTCAATGTAAAAACAATACAATGCAATAAATAAAATCAGTGCAAGGGAAGTGAGAAGTGGAAGTGTACTGAAACTCTCATTTTTGTGCAGAGTTAATAGATGCTATGGCTCTACAAATCAAAACATAGTCGTAAAGGAAACTACCAGAAAAAAACTAAAAATAATAATGTAACTAACACATTTAGGAAATGAAGAAGGAAAAACAGAAGTTTGTTAAATGTCTTTTGTAAATCACTTATAAATCACTAGGTTAATGCGTATGGTCTAAAGTTGATAAATCAAAAATTTTAAATTATAATGTCAATTCCAGAAATAATAAAGGGCGATGTGACTACTTCTGGGGAGTAGGACTAACTGAAGAGAAAGTACTAAAGAAGTGGTCTTTACTTCTAATTTTATACATTTCAGTATCTTTTGATTTATCCGTGCATATGTACACATGGATTATTTTCAAAAATTTTTTAAAAGTTAAGCAACGTAAGAGTCTATTAATACTGTCTTTGATGCCTCTAAAAGATTATATAACGAAGCACTTGGTAAAGTCTAGGTCCTTCCAGAATTGACTTCACCAAGTGCTAACATTAATGTGTTAGCTTTTATCAAAGATTGCTTTGAAAAACAACCATAAAGAATATTTTCTTGTTTACTGTAAAACTGTTGTTGAGGACATTGTTTATGCATGAGTCATCGTTCATTGTACAGGGGGGTCCTTGAGTGAATCTCTTTCAAGGACAGTGCTAAATAAAGCTTGCTTCTGCTGGGGAAGAAAGAAAACGGTGGTGGCGGTTCTGGTTTCTATGACCCACTTTTAAAAAGATGGATTCTAGTTTATATGGCTAGCCTTGGAGGAAAAATAAAACTGAGAGACAAGAGGACAAAAAAAGGTTAAAAAATAAAACAGCCCTTTTGTTTCTGAGACTACTTCTAAGACCTTCATTGCAGAGTATTGTTTTCTGAGTCTCAACACTGCTATGTGCAAGTTACTTTCTTCAGGACTAAAGAGCTAAAGGGGTAAAAGATGAAGATTAAAAATATAGTCCTTTCCTTCAAAGATTTTAAGCATTAAGCCTAGAAGAGAAAATGAAGTAGGATACAAACAACTACAGTACAATGCAATATATAATAAATGTCATGAGATAGAAAATATTCTTAAGTTTTGAGGAGAGACTGGACATGAGTAGGGGGAAAATAAGGAAAAAAATAAATAAGCAAAATTTGAATTTGGCCTTGAAGTATTCCAGTTGATAGAATGTAGTAAAAACACAGGTGAGGAAAAATCACTAATCATAGTATGCCTGAAAAAATAAGCTGCTTACATGAGTAAGACTTAAGAATGAAAAGTATTTTGGGGCTACAACAATGACAGCTTGGATTGCCTAGCTAAGGAATTAGGACTATATCCCCCAGGCATTAAGGAGTCACTGAATGCTAAGGTCAAATTCTGAATCTAGCAATTGTACATAGTTTAAATAACAGCAGAACAAGGCAAAAGAGGTAGAGGTAAAATGTCAAGATATGATAATCATCCAAATGACAATGAAGGCCCACACTTAGACAATGGCAAAGTAATGAATGAATTCAAGACACAGAAGTAGAAGAAACAACTGAAGAGACTGAAGCAACAGTCAAATAAAAGTGACTAGCAGACTTCTAGCAGCCAGGGGAAGAATAGCTTTTGGAAATTTAGAGAAGTCAGGTCTGGCAGATTGGTCATATAATTTTTTAAAAAATCTGTTCATTTATTTATTCAAGCATTTATTAAGCATAAACTATATGTCAGCTGCTAGGGACATAAAGAGGAGTAAGACCTAGTTCCTGTCTTGAAAGTAGTAAAGACATGTAACAATTAACATATTGATATATTCAATAACAGGAGCTGTAAAATCGGAGACTAATTTGCAAATGTATCAAAACGCTTCATGACCAATTCCCTAAATTTATTAATCAAAAATATATCTTAAGTAAAACTTTTCTTTATTAGATATATTCATATATTCAATGAATATGATTTTCTTATCAGAATTTTAAGGATTGTCCAATTTGTCAAATGCTGTTCAGACAGACAAGCAATATTAGTATTCTTAAAACCAGAATCAGCATATGCAAAGACACGGAGTGTGGTTCAAAGAAATGTAAATAGTTTAATATTCCAGAGTGTACGATAAATAGGGAGAAAAATCAGAAAAAATTGGGGTCAGATGATGAAAAGTATAAATATATTTTATTCTATAATCAATGGAAAGTAACTGAAACATTTAAGCAGGAGAAACCCTAGAATTCTCAACCTAGAATCCCTTTTCAGAAAATAGTCTGTCGCAACCTCACAAGAGGTTTCTTGAAGCCATATTGATACTAGAGAATCTCATCCCTCCATTGCCATAGTTAGCTGGATCAGGGACACATGTTCCACTGACTAAAGCCACTCAGATTTTCTCAACTAAGAATTTAAAACTGTGACATATAGCAACTCAGTCAGCTGTGGTCTATGTGCACTGAACTTGTAGTTAATGTAAATTTAGAAGTTAGGAGTGCAACTTGGAGACCACAGGCAAGGAGAGCAAAGAGAACGAGTGAGTATACAGAGATATAAAGCAGTACACATACTTAAAGAAAAGAGAACATGTAGCCCTAGAAAGAAAACATCCAGTTTCCTGTTTAGTACTCATGGGATCTGGCTATACATCTTACCCTTAAGTGATACATCCCCATAGCTTTTCAAAAAAATCCAATTTCTGCTTAGGCTAATTTAAGTGGGTTTCTATTTTCTGCAACTGTTACTGAGTAAGGTTTTTGGTGGTTAATCAGATTCTGGTGGTTAATCTGAAGGATAAATTAAAGGGAAAATAGGCTAGAAATAGGTGGAACATTTAAGATAGAAAAAGAGTTACCAAACAAAAGCAGTAGTAACAAACAGAGGCAGGTATGTTGAAAGAAAAGTAACCAATATAGTGCAGGGTCCTCAAAGCTTAATTAACAAGTTTCAGGAAGCTGGAGCAGTATCAATCGCATCTAAAGACTAGAAGTAACAGAATGTCATGATACCTTTAAGAAAACCACTTTGACAGAATAATGAGACAGAAGTCATATATGAGCAAGCTAAATAAACAGTAGACAAGGCAACTAAGAAATTTCTTATAAAAAGAAAGAAATTTGAGGGTACAACAGTATTAAAGAGTATAACAAAAACATGAGAGATGTGAACTTATTTTTAAGCCAAGAGCCAGTGGATAATGCAAAGCCCCACCCTGCAAAAGAATAAAACATGATACTCCAGAGGAAGCAAAAGCCCAGGAAAGTATAACCTTACCAAGAAGCAATTTTTCCTTAAAATTCAGTAGAAATAAAAAGGATGGCTAACATTCCAAGAAATTTGAAAAACCTGAGGAAACTCACCTGGTTGAACAACACGTATCACTACATAGAGATCAGTGATATGCTGAGAACAAAAGAGCAGGAGTAGGTTGGATGACAGAAAACAACATAAAAAGTTGGAGCCACAACTGGAGAATGGGATGGGTGTCAACAAGAGTTAAGACAAGGATGACCTTTACCGACCCAAAGCTTCAGGAGATAAAAAAAAAAAAAGAACCACAAATTGATATAATAAGGAAAAGGTGAGGTATTACTGAGCTAGGTAAAGATAAGTTCAGGTATAGTTCAAAACATAACCTAGCATGATGTAACTCTAACTGGCAAAAATTTATCAAATTTGATTAATCAAATATGATTAATCTTAATTAATCATATTTGATTAATTTTTGCAAGTTAGAGTTAGGCTAATAAAGCTATTTGTAGATGTGTCTATCCTAAAAGCTGAAAAGTGCTCTATTTTAAATTTGCATTATAAAGAAGTCTGATAGACATTTGAATTTTTTTTTTGAGATGGAGTCTCGCTCTGTCACCTAGGCTGGAGTGCAGTGGCACGATCTCGACTCACTGCAAGCTCCGCCTCCCTGGTTCACGCCATTCTCCTGCCTCAGCCTCCAGAGTAGCTGGGACTACAGCGGCCCGCCACCACGCCCGGCTAATTTTTTGTATTTTTAGTACAGACGGGGTTTCACCGTGATCTCAATCTCCTGACCTCATGATCCACCTGCCTCGGCCTGCAAAATGTTTTTAAACATTAAAATAACTCAGACCTATCTTCATATTCAAAAATCAATGCTATTAAATAAACAGAAATGAGATGCCATGATACACTTATTAGAATGACCAAAATCCAGAACACTGACAACACCAAATACTGGAGATGGTGTGGAACAACAAAAACTCTTATTGTTGGTAGGAATACAAAATAGTTCAGGCACTCTGGAGGGCAGTTTGGGAGTTTCTTACAAATCTAAATATATTCTTACCATACAATTGGACACCCTGGTATTTAACCGAAGGAGTTGAAAAGTTGCCTCCACACAAAAACTTGCATAGGATGTCTATAGCATTTTATTCATAACTGCCAAAACAGAAGCAACCAAGATGTCCTTCAGTAGGTGAATGAACTGGGGTACATACAGACAATGAGATATTATTCAGCACTAAAAAGAAATAAGCTATCAAGCTATGAAAAGACATGGAGAAAAATTAAATGCTTATTTCTAAGTGAAAGAAACCGATGTAAAATGGCTACACACTGTATGATTCCAACCGCATGAGATTTTCCCAAAGGCAGAACTATGGAAACTGTAAAAAGATCAGTGGTTGCCAGGGGATGGAGGAGAGGGAAGGATGAATAGGTGGAGCACAGAGAATTAGCTTAGTGCAGTGACACTATTCTGTATGATACTATGATGCTGGATACATGTCATTATACACTTGTACAAACCCACAGAATGCACAACACCAAGATGTGTGCACTCTGGGCTCTGGATGATGATGATGTGTCAATATAGGTTCGTCAACTGTAACAAATGTACTCTTGTGGAGGATGTCGATAATGCATATGTACATATGTAGGGACGCAGGTATTTGAGAAATCTCTAGACCTTCCTCTCAGTTTTGCTGTGGACCTAAAACTGCTTTAAAAAAAATGAAGTCTATTAAAAAACAACAAATCCAGATAAACTGACTTAAATCTAAAAAATAAAACTGCAAGATTCTTAGGAGCAAATTTGGGTAGCTATCTTTTAAACCCAGGATAGGGAATAATTTATTTAAAAGGGCATGAAAAGCAATTACAGTAAGTCCTCACTTAACACTGTTGATGGGTTCTTGGAACTGTGACTCTAAGAGAAACAACGTGCTGCAGGTCCTTTAATAATGCTGTTTTGCTCAATATCATTTCTTTTCTTTTCTTTTTTTGAGACAGGGTCTCACTATGCTGCCGAGGTTAGAGTGCAATGACACGATTCCAGCTCAGTGCAGCCTTAACTCTTGGGCTGAAGTCATTCTCTCACCTTCACCTCCAAAGTAGCTGGGACTACAGGTGTGCATCACCACTTCTGGCTAATGTTTCATTGTTTATAATATCATTTCCTAAGAACATTGAGGAGAAAAAAGAAACTGGTTTCATTATAAGTTGTTTTGCTTAAAGTCAGTTTCCAAGAACCCATCAATGACATTGTGAGGACTTACTGTATGATAAACAATGGACAAATTTGACTTAAGAATTTTTTTGTATCAAAAGATGCACAGCAATGACAAAAACTGTATTTAGGATTCCGAGTTTGTAAATACTAGTAAACTGCGCAGAGATTAATATATTGCTTTATATCCAGTATTAAATCTGATCAACTCCAGCATTTTAATGGCAAGCTATGAAAATACCTAAGTAACTGACTCAAATAATCTTACAGAATATACTGCCCTTTAAACAAAATAATTATTATTAATGACTAATAATAAGTAGTTTGTAACAGAGAGATATGGAATTGGAAAATAAGCAACTGATGAAGTGTATGTATAATTTTTGCTATTTCTTTGCTTCTGAATTTACTCGTTAACTAAATCAACCTAGCATTTGGGTGCCTAGTATGTGTGAAGCAATACAGTATTTTATACAACTTCCCATGGTTGTTCATTTGGATCGTTTACAAATCCTCAGGCCATAAACTATTAATATAACTCTACCCTTTCTATACAAAATGTACAATATATATTAAATACAAGCCTGTTGATAATAATGATGTAAATTATTCCGAATATTTGCCAGAGAAGGTAGAAGCATTTAAAACTGTCCCTCCCACACAACTCCCATAAAAGAAAGTGAAAAAGTTAGGAACTGAAAGAAGACATTCACAATGTACACAGAGGATTAACATAAGCAATATAAACAACTCTTATAAACTAGTAAGAAAAACAAAAATAGGCAAGAGACATAAATAGGAATTTCACTGAAGAAGCCACGTAAAAAGGCCGACAAACATAGAAAGAAGTGTTCTACATCAGTGATAACCAGGAAAATGCACATCAAGACCCCAATAAGGCAACATTTTACACCCTTATGATTTGTAAAACTTAAAAAGAGAATATCAAGTGTTGGAGAGGATGGATAACCAAAGGATCTTTTATTTCATACATTGCTAATATGAATATAAATTGGTGCAACCATATTGAAAGTTCTGCATCATCTCTTAAGTTGAACATTCACCTACCCTGTGAGGCAGCAGTACTCCCTCTAGGTATATAATAGGAACTGTGGCACATGCACAGTAGGAAACATGCAGACTGTCCATAGGATCTTTGCTTATAATTACAAACAAAACAAAACAAAAAACAGAAAATAACTGCCAACAAGGGAGAGTAGATAAATATCCAAATATCCACCAAAGGAGAGTTAATGAATATTTTACTCAATGAAATATTATATAGCAATTTAAATGAATGACTATAGCAACATGCAAAAATGGGGATAAATCTTATTTATAACAGGTGAAAAATCAAGTTCAAAAAGATTCACCACAATTCTGTACAAACAACTAAAAGACGTTATTTATATGTCCAACTAAACTATACACAGAAGTCTCTTTTATCCACCGAGAGACCTTCAGTAAATGCCTAAAAAACCACGAACAGTACTAAACTCTATTTACACTTTTCCTTTAACATACATACTTATGCTAAAGTTTAATTTATAAATTAGGCACAGTAAGCGATTAACAATAACTAATAATAAAATAGAACAATTATAACTATACTGTAATTACAGTTATGAGTGTGGTTTCTCTCAAAGTATCTTAGTACTTATAAATATCTTATAGTACTATACTGTACTCACCTATTTTTGGACCACAGTTGACCATGGGTAACTGAAACCGTGGATAAGAAGGGACTACTATATAAGGAAGAGAATGAACACGACTCAAAAATGATGACCTAGATGACAAGAAGGTGGAAACAGAGGGATAGAATAGAGGAAAACTATACGTAGGTTAAAGTTCCTAGCTTTTTTTGAGAGAGGGGGAGTGGTGGTCCATGAGTACTTATTAAAATGATTGACAGACAGATAGATAGGTGATTAATCCAATGCAGTGTGCCTGATGTTTAATAAATTTTTTAAAAATCCAAAAGTTGCATAAAATTTGTTCAATGAAAATTCTGAAACAGGGAGAACAAACACCTCCTTAGAGAATCCGTAAGGTAGCAACTACAGGGAAGGGGAAACAATATGATTAATGTGTAAAACATATGATACTCAGGCCAGGCACAGTGGCTCACATCTGTAATCCTAGCACTTTGGGAAGCCAAGGCAGGTGGATTGCTTGAGTCCAGCAGTTCAAAACCAACCTGGGCAACATGGCAAAACCCCGTCTCTCCAAAAAAATATAAAAATCAACCATGCATGATGGCTCACACCTGTAGTACCAGCTACTTGGGAGACTGAGATGGGCGAATCACTTGAGCCCAGGAGGCAGAGGCTGCAGTGAGCCGACATCACATCACTGCACTTTTCAAGCTGGGTGACAGAGCGAGATCCTCTCTCAAAAATAAAAATAAAAATAAAATACATAAAAAACTCTCAGCACATGTATTGTGTGGTATGTCTTCTATAATCAAAAATAAATCCCAAATTTTGTCATAACTACATTCCATTAAATTAAGGTACTTATGAGCCAGGGCAGTAAAACTTTCACCAATTTGATAAGTCACTGACAAATTTCTAAAAGAGATAAATCCTAACAATATTATATAAGTCTTGTATATCCACTCATCTTTATGAGGCACTTCAACACTACCTTCACATCTAAGGTGTTTACTGTCATCAAGTACACTGTCCCATGCTTTCTTGATCTTCATTTTTTACAGGCAATATTTATGTATATAATGTTACACAAATTTCATTTTTGTGATTGCAAAAAAAACCAAGTATGATAATAGAGCTAGTTTCAAACAAGATTTCATCAGATAAAATTAAGAGAAGCTAGACATGCATCAAGATAAAGGTTCTCTATTTCTGTTTCATTAAGGAATTACTTTTTCATTAGTATATTTTTCCCACTCTAAATTTTAAATCTTTTTAAAGCTTTTAACTAGTTTTCAACTTTGCTGTCAAGTTTGAACTCTGCTGTATATCAAAAGTTGATCATATTAAATGTCATATACTGTAGAGTAAAATTGGTATTTGAAACAATCTAGACATTTGACAATTATCAGCACAGTATATTTTATGAGGTAATAATGTAGAATTAACTGTTTTATTCAGATACCATTTATGGTATGAAAGTAACATTATTTTAGGTGATGTTTACAAACTACTACTTTATTTGTTTAAAAGTAAACATGCTTCTAATGAATGGCATGAAAATTTACCATTGCCAAATTCGAAAAGCAGAAATAAGAGAGCCCAAGGAATCAGATGCTAAGCTCTGGGATAAAGAGATGATGTCTAGAAGATGCCCCTACTTCTCCCTACTTCAACACTATGTGAATGGTAGGAATTGCATGATACTAGACCTAATCTCTATTACACTAATGAGAGATGACAAAAAAATCCATTTTAGAGCCATCATTTAGTAACACTAGTTTTAACACAGAGTTTTATCTTGGTAGTCAAGAAATATTTGTAAAGTTATTTAGTATGTTTAATTCAGCAAAGTATGCGCTGCAAATTACAAACATTGTGGTAGTCTATAAGAGCAGCAACAATCAAACCTAAGCTGGAAAAACACACTGTATTGCTATATTATTCAAAGAAATTGTTGCTATACTTCATTACTATTACTAAATCCATACTACTGCACTTTTCTTTGAGACAGGTTCTCGCTCTGTCACCAAGGCTGGAGTGCAGTCGCGTGCTCTCAGCTCACTGCAACCTCCGCCTCCTGAGTTCAAGTGATTCTTGTGCCTCAGCCTCCCAAGTAGTTGGGATTACAGGCACACATCACCACACTTGGCTAATTTTTGTATTTTTAGTAGAGACAGGGTTTCACCATGTTGTCCAGGCTAGTCTCGAACTCCTGACCTCAGGTGATCCGCCTGTCTCAGCCTCCCAAAGCACTGGAATTACAGGTGTGAGCCACCATGCCCAGCCTGCACTTTTCTCTTAATAAAGCAGCGACTCACAATTGAAATATTTTGAGATTAACAAAAGGCAATAAAAGCTAATTAGATCCACTCATCTAGAACCAGTGGCAAGAAAAATTTTTTAACCTACTATGATTTCTACCTTAAAATTCTCTGAGCTTCATTTTTCTTCAAAATTCTAGTAAGTAAAATGAGAGGAAGAAAAAAAGAAAAAATGGACTCTACAGCCATGGGACTTTTAGGTGGGAAAAATCTGTCAGTCTCTAAGTGACAGAACTATGAGCAACTTTTATTTTCTTTTGTGCTTTTCCACATTTTCTGGATTTTCTGTAATACATATGTATTACATTTCTAATTTGAAAACAATGTAAAGTCTGTCTTAACTACCCTGCTTACCTTCTCATACTACCGTCCCCCAAACCACCCTAAAATTTTAATCCTCCCAACTCAGACCTTCCACTTTCCAGTGTCACTGCAAAATTAGATGCCACCTTCTAATTTTCCATTTAATGAGTAAACTACCAGTGTGCTATATGGAAGAATGATGTAACTACTATAGAAATATCTTTTGTACTTTTAAAGGGAATATTTTTGGGAGAAGGGATTAGAAATGTAAATTAAAGAAAACTACGTAATTTCATATGTCAAAGATTATAATGAACTTCTCTTAAAATAATCTAGACATCCCTCTTCCTACATGACAAATGGAGCCCTCTCATCAATGTATTGAGCACCTACTAAGTGTCAAACACAGAGCTAGGTTACATATGAGTATAAAATTTTAAAGCAAAGCATAGTCTACAGAGTAATGTTAAATCTTTTGGGAAGTTTTGGGCAAGCATCTGACACCTTTCATTAGAAACAGTAATTCTTAATGAAGAAACCCTGTAAAAAGATTATTTGTACTATTATTCTTTGTGAAATATTAGACTGTATCTAAAATAATAAAACACTGCTAAATTATAGACTACCAAGTGGAATGTAGAAATCATTTTTCCTTGTTACAGATGGAGCTAACAAGTAGTGTAAAGTTAATGTTGGTTAATTACATTTTTGGCCAATTTGTAGAAAGTTCATACAACTATAATATTAGATGCAAAACATTTATAGTTCCCCAGAACTGTGGCAATTTAAAGAATGGTGTAGTGGGGCCGGGCACGGTGGCTCACACCTGTGATCTCAGCACTTTGGGAGGCTGAGGCAGGCGGATCACGAGGTCAGGAGTTCAAGACCAGCCTGGCCAACATAATGAAACCCCGTCTCTACTAAAAATACAAAAAATTAGCCGGGCGTGGTGGCAGGTGCCTGTAATCCCAGCTACTGGGGAGGCTGAGGCAGGATAATCGCTTGAACCTGGGAGGCGGAGATTGCAGTGAGCAGAGATCGCACCACTGTACTCTAGCCTGGGTGACAGTGTGAGACTCCATCTCAAAAAAAAAAAAGAATAGTGTAGTGGGAAACATACAGACCTGGGTTCAAACTCAGACACACAATGTAACCATGAGCAATTTATTTAACATTCTTGAACTTAAGTTTCCTGATCCATAACATGGAAATAACACCTACCTTATTGGATTGTTGTGAAGATCAAATAAGGTGTATAGGATACTAAGTACAATGTCTGATATATAGCAAATAATTTTTAAAATGTTATTTGTACTCTCTTATAATTATCTTCTAGTACAATTATCTATACTCTCTTCTGGAAAGCAAAAACCTATCTTGTCATCTTTATATCCTCCAATATAGCTTTGGTAGATACTACATAACTGGTGAAATTAACCCCTGTAATTTAAGGGTAACTATCTCAACTTTCCACTTGAGCAAGTTACCTCTATCTAAATAAAATCTGCTGAGAATGGAATTAAAGATTCCCAGACCAACACTTTATTGGGCATTTTGATGAAGAAAATGAATCTCCAATAATCAACAAGGTAGCTTTATTAGTACACTGCTCAATATTTGGTCTGCATTCTACAAAATTACCATTTTAGCCAACACTTTCATTTTGAGATTCTTTACAGTTTTCATTAATCCAGGTTTCTTGGAAATAAACTTTAGTTTCTTTGGCATTGCAAAAATGTCTAAGTTTTCTGCTATACTTCAAATAAAAAAATAAAGAGAATGCAACGCAACAAATTAGTTATGAGATAAAAATTAGAAATTGGCCATTTTAAACAGCCGATTTTTATTTTTACTACAGTAAATATTCTTCCTTATACCTTGAAACCTCTAGCCACCAAAGTTTACATAGTTTATTAATGCTTCCTTGTTGAATAAGCCTCCTGAATTACTAGCAATACTTAAAAACATTACTCCATGCTATTACAGTAATTAACAAGACAGAATACTGTAGTTTCAGATTTTCTTACTTTGCCTTTCCATGACCAAAAGCCAATTCCAGCTCAAGCAATGGAGTATTTCAATTCTACAATTTGAAAAAATAATGAAAAGCTGGATATATTTCTAAATAAATATCAATTTCATTAAAGCTAGGTTGTAATATGTAACTTTCCGAGTAAAACAAGTATTCCTGAGACAGGATACATAGCAAAGTAACAGTTTTAACCATTAAATACATCTTAAAACTGGCTACAAAACTTCTTAAATACTTAAAATCTGTATGGCAGAGAAGAATTAAGAACTTCATATTAAACAGTACTTCAGTCTAAATTCAAACAAGAAGCTTTTTAAAAAAGTGAAATCTTGAAACAAAAGTTTAATAAATACTTGGTTACTGTACACTGTTTCAGGACCTAATGAAATAAAATGTTTGAATAGATGGAAATATTTGGAGAAGCAAACTTTATGACTATTTATCTTTAAGTGTTGATATAAGTAATAGTCTCAAACATTTTAATAAACACGATAAAGTTTAAATGCAGTAACTTTTATCAAAACTGGGAGTCAAATAAACCAAGAAAATGACTTGGATATATGACAACCTATAAGGTAATACTTAAAAAAAACTATTCTTTTTCTGGAAGGGGTTATATTTCAGTTTATCTAGAAGTTTAACTTCAGGTGTTCCTCTATTTTGGTCGTATTCCTAAGTCATCATATTTAAAATTTCTTCCTTCTTTGCTTGCTTCCTTGTTATTATCAAAATTGATCTTATTAATTAAAAGATCCTAAATGTTATATTTTAATATACATGAAAATATATTTTCAGTTCCAGTGCCAAAGTAGGTGTCTTTTATGCCAACTTTCTATAAAATACAAGTACCAATGCCAAATATAACTCTAACACTGCTCAATTCAAAAGAAAACTGACCCTACCATCTTTCTCAATCAAAACCAAAGTATGTTTTTCATGGTTCAAGACCAGGCAATGTAAAGTATTTCTGACTTGCCTCACATAATCTTCATTTTAAAAGCTCATGTAAATTATTTATTATTAATAAAATAGTAAATTCCATTCATTTAGCAAATGTGGTATGCTGTAAGATCTGCTTATAAAAGGCTAACTGTAATTAAAATATTACATAGCAACATTTTCAATTATATGAAATTCAGCTTTGCATTACCAAAGGATTCTAAAAATGTGCAACACTGCATTGGTATACATAGTTAAAATCTCTATTTTTGTGGAGGAAATATCAACTATTATACCAACGTTTTCAAGCTTACGTCTGACTGCACAAGAAACCAAACTTATAAAGAAATTTCTTAAAAAGTATATTTAAACAAGAAATTTAGATGCAGTCGCAATACTTAATTTTGACATCATCAAGAATCAACTCTTCAGAGTTTCTTGATTTAGTCTTTTTTTAAAAAAAATTAACTGTCCAACACACAAAAAGAAATGCAGGCATGCTATTTTTTTCTCCTAATTCCCATCTACAATCTTCGAGTAGCTAAAAGATAACTATATTAAAATAAAGCAAAATAACTTTTAAGCCAAAAAACAAACACCTCTGGAACACTCCCAAGTAATGAAAAACCCGACAGGGCAGCTTAAGTCCCCATGTACACCATAGAGATCTAAAAACAAAAATCGTGCCTACATCATCAAATATTTATCTGGAAATGGGAAATAATATTGCTACTCGACATGGACTTAACTAAGCCATCTATCTTGCTCTCATCTTTTGCAGACATGTGGTGCCCAATGTTTTCCCTTGGTCGACCGCTTTCTCATTAGTAAACAACTTATGCAGCTCTTTCTCTGGTGCTCAAATGAGGGGAAAAATGAAAGTCTGAAAAGCATCAGCATCTGAGCTCCCGGATCCGGGCAGAGGTAGCCGAGAAAGGCACCACGTATTTATCACTCGGTTAAAAAAATAAGAAAAGAAAAGAAAAGAAAAAGATAACCCTCAAACTAGAGGATAGAAACTGTCACCTGAAGAGGGTTGGTGAAGTGAAGCAAGCATTTGGTGAGACTCGTTTTTTAAAAAAAACTTGTCTAGAGGCTAGAAGTTACGGGGGCGCTCTTTGTGCGGAGTCTGAGGGGAGGGGGAGGGACAAGAAAACAGCTTGGGAGTCATTCAAAGGAGTTTAAGGAGCGGTGTACGGAGGAAAGGCGGGGCGGGGCCCGGCCGCGCGAAGGGAGGGGGCGACAAGGGCGTTCGCGGGTAGCTCTGACACCGAGGGAGGGGGCGACGGGCCGGCCTCTCCGGGGACCGGGCGAGAGCAGGCTCCCGCTGCAGCAAGGCTGCAGAGATGGGGTCCCCTCTGGTAGGCAGAATCAAACCAAAGCGGTGGCAGGCCAGGGCTTTGGCCGGGGAGAGGGTCCGGCTGCCGAGGGAAGCGGTTCCCCGAGGGAAGCATTTCCCGAGTGACATCCCGGAGTTTCCGCACTTAGCGGGCTAGGGGCGCGGCGGCCGCAGGGCTTTCCTCGGTCCCCGACGCCGCGCGGGGCTCTCTCCCTGTCTCCTCCGCCAGCGCCTCTCGCCAGGGCCGCGGCCCTTACCTGCAGTTCCGTGAGCAGAATCAACCCCCGTTCGGGGTTGGACGCCATTGCGCTCCGGTATGGACTCCACACCTGGACGCGGCCGCCGCTGGCGAAGAGAGAAGGCGGGACCGGGCTCGGAGTGGGGGTGAGGAGAGGGAAGAGAAAGAAAAAAAAAACAACTAGGGATTCATGGAGGCGCAGCCCCTGCTGGAGGCGCGGCTTATTCCGTCGGGTTCATCGAGAGCGGCGGGGAGCGAGGGCACTCGTAGCGGGCTTCCTCTCGCCGCCCGCCGGCCGCCACCCGCCACCGCCGCCCACACCGGAATGTTGGTCTAGTCGCTCCCTGGGCGACGCCAGAATCCGCCTCAAGCTTTTACGTTCGGGGCGCTGCGGCCGCGGATGCAGCTCCTCCTGTCGCACCATTTGGCTGTCACCGCGTCGCAAAAGCGGCCTCACTTGGCGGCTGCCAGCACACGTGACGGCGGCAGCCACTGCCTCTCATCGGGCAGCGAAGGTGGGGCAGAGGGCTTCCCCAGGGCGAGCGCGGGGAGGGGGCGGGGCGTCTTCCGACCTGACTCCGCGCCGAGGGCAGCCATTGGACTCAGCTGGGGTGAAAATAAGGGGAAAGGACTGGGCTGGAGTCTCTGGGGAGGCGGGAAGAGGAAGAAAACACACGCCTACTTTCCTGCTGCGTTTAACGGCTTCACTGTGAACGCTAGAACTCGGGAGCCTGCTCGCTGTTGTTTTTTCGGGTTTTGTTTTGTTTTTTTTGTTTTTTTTTTTTTTCCCAGTTCCACCTTGCCGAAGCTTGGGCCTAACTTTAACAGGCCCTTTTCTAACCTCCACAACCCAAAGAGCTTCGGGACTCAGATCTTACAGATTATTCCTCTGCTCTCCCCTTGACCCCCACATCAACCCAAACTAATAATCTTGCCTTTTGCTCACCCTCAAACCCAGCCCCCAGCGCGCCTTCTCAACCAGTTAAGGTGCACAGCTGGCTAAAAGAATATGGTCTGTACTTTTCATGAAATGTAAGCGGCTGGATCCCTGGCAACTTTTAATGTACATCCTTTAAGATGCGTTTTTCTTGAGGCTGAACTACTGTTCCTTGTACTGGAGAACTCTACAGAGCTGAGAATTAGCTGGTTTTTTGGACTGTTTTAACTTTATTTAAGGGAGGGGGAGGTGGGACGGGATTACCCTTGGGAAAGGAAAAAAGCCAACTTTCTTTGGCGTGGTAAGCATTAAAGCTTAACCTGACTACTTAGTAAAATATAGCTAAGTAAAGTAAATGTAGGTGTTTGTTTTTAATGACACTATGGTATTAAGGAATTTCGAAGTCTCCTACAGGTAGCTTTTGTTTTTGTTTTGTCTGAGCAGTGAATGGATAGGTAAACGCGTAACTTTTGATTTTTTGAAGCTGCGGTACAATACCTTTGTTAAAAACTACCTGGAGAAAGTGGTGTTATTTAGGTACGTTGCTACTTAGAAAGGGCATTCGTTGACATATTTCTTAGGAAGTGTAACATGTACTTCTCACACGCTCCATGTAAATCTGTTGGCCTGATGCCAGGACTTAACGTTTATCCTTTTGCCTTCTCAGTCTCATATATCGATTCAGCAAACATGTATTGAGGATCTGGAGTTCTGTGGCCACGGTTTCTGAACTCTAACTTATTGTATGTGTGATAAAGAATTTTTCTGGTGTGTACTTCACAAGTCTTACAACTATTTATATGTCTAGTATATTGCCTTGGTTGAAAATGATAATTAAATACATGAAAGAACACTGGGAAAGGCCGGGATATGATTACCTTTCCTGGTAACTAAAAGCCAGATGGTGTCCTAGGCTTTGGAGTTACAGCAAGGATTAAGAGTTCTTATCCGGCCAGGCGCCGTGGTTCACGCCTGTAATCCCAGCACTTTGGGAGGCCAAGGCAGGCGGATCATCTGAGGTCGGGAGTTCGAGACCAGCCTGGCCAACTTGGTGAAACTCTGTCTCCACTAAGAATACAAAAACTAGCTGGGCATGGTGGCGTGCGCCTGTAATCCCAGCTACTCAGGAGGCTGAGGCAGGAGAATTGCTTGAACCCAGGAGGTAGAGGTTGCAGTAAGAGTGAGACTCTGCCTCAAAAAAAAAAAAAAAGAAAAAGGTCCTTATCCTTGGAGTGACTGGAGAATTCTTTGGGGAAGCCAATTTATGTCTGAACAACAATAATGCAATTTTAAGTAATAGATACAGTGTTAGGGAAGCACTGCATGCCTTTGTGTGTGTGTGTGTGTATAATGTTTTATTATGGTAAAATGCATACTCAAATTTATTGTAACCATAAGTGTACAATTCAGGGGCATTGAATGCACACAGATTTATTTATTTACTTATTTTTGAGACGGAGTCTTGCTATGTCACCAGGCTGGAGTGCAGTGGTGCCATCTCAGCTCACTGCAACCTCTGCCTCCTGGGTTCAAGTGATTCTCCTGCCCCATCCTCCTGAGTAGCTGAGACTACAGGCGCATGCCACCACGCCTAGCTAACTTTTGTATTTTTAGTAGAGACGGGTTTCACCATGTTGGCGCCAGGTTGGTATCGATCTTTTGACCTCGTGATTCTCCCGCCTCGACCTCCCAGAGTGCTGGGATTACAGGCATGAGCCACCGTGCCCGGCCTACAAATTTATGTTTGTCATGGCTTACTGCAGAATGGATTTGAGATGGCTGACATACACATAGAAGGTGATTAATAATGGTGGAACTAAGAGTTAACTGTGCAGGGGCTTAGAAATACAGTCAATGAGCAGTCTTTGTAAAAATTGATTTAGATATAAATGTTCACATTTCAGCATCATGTAATTTTAGAACTAGAAGTGACTTGAAATATCTAGCTTAGCTCCTATTATAGGTAGGAAAAAAATAACGAATAGTTTCCTTAGCTAATTAGGAGCAAGACAACAGTATTACTTAATGGCAGAGATGGGGACTATTACCCAAGTCTCCTAATTGCCATCCATGCTTGTTTTAACCTTCACCATGCCACTATAATAACTTTAAATTGATATTAAACTAAAAGCATTAAATTTTTACCATAGAAAAAGACTTTAAATTTTACACACTTCTAATGTTAAAACAATGTTAATAATTAAAAAAAATTTTTTTGAGACAGTCTCGCTCTTTTGCCCAGGCTTGACATCAGTGGCATCATAGCTCACTGCAACCTCAAATTCTAGGCACAAGGGATCCTCCTGACTCATCCTCCAAAATAGCTGGGACTGTAGGTGCACACCACTGTTGATAAGGAATATTAATTTTACATTTCACGTGTAAATTTAAGCAACAGATATACAAAGTTTTTAAAGTTATGGAATTATTTCTGAGATTAGCTGTGCTAGGGAAAGTAGTACAAGAGGGAAGCCAACAATATTAAAACTACTTGATAATCTAAAATATGTGATGATTTAAACAGCAAATTAGTTTCATTTAAGCTAAAATTTACTACCCAGGTCACAGTCTCTGTTCAGGGGGAAAAAAATGTAATAGGACATGGATCATACTTATCAGACTGAAGCACATTTGAAAAAGTTTTAATGGAAACATATCAGGTTGATTCAGATGGGTTGTATTGGGCCCCTATTTACAAATGTGTTTAGAGAATCTTAAATATAGTTCAGAAGTTATGGTCTAATTTACAGTAACAATAAAAAAAAAGAGTTTTTTTAGTGTCCATTTAAGATGGCAAAGTCCTTAAAAATATCTGGATTGTATCACTAGTTATGCGGGTACCTTTTTAAATTTTTCATAAATATTTTAAAGGTCTTTAAGAAGTAGAAATGACCAAAAATCTAGAAATAGAAAGTGTTATCTTTTTTCTTAAAGATGGGATGTTACATGAAAAATTCTAGAAAAGCTAACTGTTTTTTTTTTCATTTTCTGTGCTTTTGAAACAGATATTCAGATAATATGGGCCCTCTTTTTCCTTAAATTTCAGGTGAAATGAGACAGGAACCATATATCCAGGGAAAGGGCCAGAAACCTTTATTTTGTGAGTCACATTTTTTATTGCCTTCCGTTGTGTATTTCCCTTTTGCTCGTCCTTAATATTTGTAAACTGTTTGCAAATTCAAACTTGTCCCTATAGTATGATGGAGAATCAATACAAGAGTTTTGTTTTGTTTTGTTTTCCTTTCATTGTTGTTGTTTTCCATGTTAGAAGAAAAAGCCCACTCCTACTTCCAAAAGATTAGAACGAAGTAGCAGTGGTAATCAAAGTAAGAGTGCCTAAGGAAAGGCAAAACTCCAGAGGGCAGAGTAAGAATTACTTGGTCACCACCCTTTTCTTCCTTAAGAAACCCCGTTGTAGAAATCATTCTCTTGTATATGCTGTGAAGATAATTTTGAGAACAGGGTTCTTGATTAAGAACACAGAAGAGAAGTCAACTATAGTGACTACAGTAGCTGCTTTTTAGAATGTCAGCTCAGTCCACATCCACTTGACTGAAAATTCCTCCTATACGCAGAGATATCTCTGCAGCCATGTGGACTCTGCTTAACATAGCTCTTCCAGTAAACTATAATTAGATCACTGATAGACCATATCCAGATTTAGCCAATCAGATTTTCCCTCTAAGACTTTGGAAACAGATCATTGGAATGCTGATCAATTGGCAGTCTAGAGTGGCAAGGTGTTGTTCCATGGATTGGATAGCCATTTTCTGCCATGTGCACAACAATGCAGAAAAACTGCTCTTTGGAATGAAAAAAGAATTTAATTCTTCCTGTCACTGGGAATATAATGGTTACCAAAGCATACTTGGTCGCTTTTGTCATGGAACTTGTAGTTTGGTAAAACAGGTATAATGATAAGGTAAATTCATAATACTTTAAACATAGGGCAGACAATCTTTTCCTAAGTACTTCACACTTAAGCTGAGTTCTCATAAGTATGTAAATGCTAACTGGGGTGGGGGGGCGGGGGGGAAGGTGTAAAGAGCCTTCCAGGGTGAGAGAATAACATAGATAAACAGTTCTAATGTGGGAGGGGGAAACTTTATTGTAATTACTGTAAGGCTAAGTAGGCTATAGCAAAGAGATGGAATAAGTAAGAGTGTGTAGACCGTATGTATCAGGATAGGCTAGGTTATGCTGAGTAACAAAATACTCCAAAAGCTTGTCAGTGGTCTACAGGAAGGTTTATTTACCTCCCATCCTACATGCTTAACATGGCTCTGCTCCATGACATCTTCACTCTGGAGTGAGGCTGACTGAGCAATCTAACATTGTCATTGTCATGGCAGAAGGAAAAGTGGTAAAGCATGGTTCTTAAAGTGTAGGCTCACATTTTTTTCTCTTTTCATCAGCCAAACCTTTGCCATGCCTGAGAACAACAAGGGGGCACAGACAGTGGTACCACAATGAAGGGTACTGAATGTGGGTGAATAGAAATCCAGTTCCATGTTTAAGATTTTGAAAGCCAGGCAGGGTGGCTTGTTCCTGTAATCCCAGCAACTCAGGAGGCTAAGGGAGGAGGGTCGTTTGAGGCTTGGAGTTAGAGACCAGTCCTGTCAACACAGCAAGACCCTCTCTCAAAAAATAAAATTTAAAAAAGATTTTGATGTTTATCATAGCAGTAATGGAAATACCATTGAATAAATTTTTCACCTTAAGTCACTCTGGCTGTAATGAGGAAAACAGTTTTGAAATGGCCAAGAGTCGATTTGGGGAGAAAAATTAGGGGACCATTTTAGTTTTCCAGGCAAATAAAGGGTGGGTAGTACTTTAAAGTCGGGTCATGGCAGTAGAAATGGAGAGAAGCCAATAGATTTAATAGACAGGAGAATCTAGTCATGTTCAAAGAGAAGCAGAGATGAGAGAATATGTGGTCCCAGGATGGCAGAGGAAATATAGCAGGTTTGGTTCTCAATGTCTTAATAGTTGCTAACTCCAGTCTTCCAGGAAGTCCAGCTACTCTATTCTTTGTTCTTGGGTTCCTTATATTCTCCTCATAAATTTCCCTTCCTGCTTAAGCTTGCGTGTGCGTGTGCGTGTGCATATGTGTGTTTAAGCAAACAGCCATAACTAGGCTATTAAGCCAAGGAGATAACCATCAGAGAAAGCATGACACCACAGTTCTGCCTACAGGATACAAGTAACTAGGACCAGCAACACAGTTTAACTGGTGTTATCTCTTCTTCCAATGACTCCATCTCTACCCATTCTGCTTATTGTTCCCAAAGGATCCTGACACCAGCAAATGTACAAATTATAAACAATGAGTACATATTAGATCTCATATGAACCTTCCCATAGTACTTTGTTCATACATCTGTTTGGGCAATTTTTTGTATCATTGGATACAGTCTTGCGCTCACACTAAACTTTAAGTCGCTAGAAAAGGCCCATGTGTCTTAGATAGCCTAGTATAGTATCTCTTAAGTAGTAGATATTTGTGTGTGTATGTGTATGTGCAATTCTGTATGTATTACAGAAATTTAGGTTGTTAGCTAGGGACTCCATGGCCCTCAGAAAATTAGGTAAGCTTGCCTTGAAGGTAAGCTTGCCTTGAATAGCCTCTAAAGTCAAGAGCCTCTTTTCTCCTAGTCCAATTTTTGGACCCTGAAAGGTTATTCACAAATACTTTCCTGCTTCTCTCTCCCTCCACATGTATTCCCACAACACTCCTCTATCACCTTTGTTCTTTGACTATGCCTATATTGATAGGGATCAGAAGCCCAGCCCGTAACTCTTAACTACCAAAACCCTCTGTCTTCAAGCATTTCATGAATTCATTAACTTTGTACCAAACATTTAAGAGGGATCACACGACAGGATCTGATGCCTTTCACCCCAGTATTGGGTCTATTGCTCTTTTTCCACCCTCAATACATTAACAAGCAAATCCTGCCCCTTTCCCTGCTACGGTTTGATCATACTCACGTTTTTCTGATTCTCAGCTGTTATCCCAAATAAGATTATTTGGACATTTCTTCAAAATATAAACTGTTCTTTTGAAAAGGGTACCAGAAAATACCATTTTTTCTAACCATTTTTTTAACCTGCTATATAATCAACTGAATGAATGCTAACTGCTTCAGTTGTATGTATTTGAAGTAATGAAAAGAAAGTGTGCTTTAAACACTATTGAGAAGCTGAACTTTTTATTCTTACCCTCAGTGTTTTATATTGAATATTGTCCTCTACAAATTCATATATTGAAATCCTAACCTCCAATGTGATAATATTAGGAGGTGGGGGCCTTTAAGGAGGTAATTAGGTCATGAGGTTGAAGACCCCTCATGGATGAGATGAGTGCCCTTATAAAAGAGTCTCCAGAGAGCTCTCTTGCTCTCTTTCTGCCATGTGCAGATGCAATAAGTCAGCAGTCTACAACCTGGAAGAGGGCCCTCACCAGAACCTGACCATGCTGCACCCTGATCTCAGACTTCTAGATCCAGAACTGTCTGAAATAAATTTGTTTTAGTCATAAGCCATTCTGTATGGTTTGTTACATTAGCCCAAACAAAGACACTAAGGATCTCATTATACTTTTTGAAAATTACTGAAGACCCTAAAGAGTTTTTATGTGGTCTATATATTGTGATGTTCACTGTATTTGAAGTTAAAACTGAAGAATTTAAAAAACTGGAATATACCAACTCACATTTCATTTGTCATCAGAGTGATGGCCTCATTCTATGTCACACAACCTCTGAAAAATTCCACCCTACCCCTATGTGAGAATACAAGTGAAAAAGGAAAGTGATATCTTAATTTTTATTTATTTATTTTTTTTGAGACAGAGTCTCGCTCTGTCGCCCAGGCTGGAGTGCAGTGGTGCAATCTCGGCTCACTGCAACCTCCACCTCCCGGGTTCAAGTGATCCTCCTGCTTCAGCCTCCTGAGTAGCTTGCTGTATGGCAACACAGCAAGACCCTCTCTCGAAAAATAAATTTAAAAAAGATTTGATGTTTATCATAGCAGTAATGGAAATAAATTTTTCATTTTAAACAAGTCACTCTGGCTATAATGAGGAAAACAGTTTTCCTCATTACTGGACACGTGCGCCACCACGTCCGGCTAATTTTTGTATTTTTAGGAGAGACAGGGTTTCATCATGTTGGCCAGGCTGGTCTTGAACTGACCTCAGGTGATCCGCCTGCCTCAGCCTTCCAAAGTGCTGGGATTACAGGCGTGAGCCTCTGACCCCGACTGTCGACATCTAAATATTATTATGAAAATAGGTTTAACCTTAGAGACCTTCTGAAAATGTTTCTTAGGGGTCCTCAGACCACACCTTGAGAGCTGCTGCTCTAATCTATAAGGCTGCCTCTGATGATTCTGGAATAGTAATATTTTTCTACTTGTAAATATGGGAATGTGTTCTCTGTGCTTCCAGAGTTTAAGATCTGTGGTGCCAAAACACAAGCTTCTGAAGATCTATGAGCTGAAGTACAAGCTTCTTGGCCTTTCAACTGAAGTATTGGTGGTATGAGTGGGAAAATTTCCTGGCCATGTCAAAATGGAAAAGGAATATAAGTATGAAAAAATTTACATGATAAACATGACCATTTTACTACTAGTGTTTCCTTCATTAGAAACATCTTCTGCAACTTAAAATAGCAATAAAAGTCAATAGATATAAAAATATTGACCATACCAAACATTTTAAAGGGTTTGGTTGGGGGAGATGGACAACAGGGAGCTTGCTTTCCCTACCATCATTTCTTCAGCATCCAGCTATCATTCAATCATGTGTATGACTATCTGAATTAGAGTAAAGCTAAACTTTTCTAACAAAGAGGACCCAAAACACTATGGCTTAAAGAACACTGAAATTTGCTTATTTCTCACACACAAAGACTGTACCAGGAACCCAGGTTTTTTCTATCTTGTTGCTGTGCACTTTCTTTTTTTTCTTTTTTTTTTATTATTATACTTTAGGTTTTAGGGTACATGTGCACAATGTGCAGGTTTGTTACATATGTATCCACGTGCCATGTTGGTTTGCTGCACCCATTAACTCGTCATTTAGCATTAGGTGTATCTCCTAATGCTGTCCCTCCCCCCTCCCCCACCCCACAACAGTCCCCAGAGTGTGATGTTCCCCTTCCTGTGTCCATGAGTTCTCATTGTTCAATTCCCACCTATGAGTGAGAACATGTGGTGTTTGGTTTTTTGTCCTTGTGATAGTTTACTGAGAATGATGATTTCCAGTTTCATCCATGTCCCTACAAAGGACATGAACTCATCCTTTTTTATGGCTGCATAGTATTCCATGGTGTATATGTGCCACATTTTCTTAATCCAGTCTTATCGTTGCTGGACATTTGGGTTGGTTCCAACTCTTTGCTATTGTGAATAGTGCCGCAGTAAACATATGTGTACGTGTGTCTTTATAGCAGCATGATTTATAATCCTTTGGGTATATACCCAGTAATGGGATGGTTGGGTCAAATGGTATTTCTAGTTCTAGATCCCTGAGGAATCGCCACACTGACTTCCACAATGGTTGAACTAGTTTACAGTCCCACCAACAGTGTAAAAGTGTTCCTATTTCTCCACATCCTCTCCAGCACCTGTTGTTTCCTGACTTTTTAATGATGGCCATTCTAACTGGTGTGAGATGGTATCTCATTGTGGTTTTGATTTGCATTTCTCTGATGGCCAGTGATGATGAGCATTTTTGCATGTGTTTTTTGGCTGCATAAATGTCTTCTTTTGAGAAGTGTCTGTTCATGTCCTTCGCCCACTTTTTGATGGGGTTGTTTGTTTTTTTCTTGTAAATTTGTTTGAGTTCATTGTAGATTCTGGATATTAGCCCTTTGTCAGATGAGTAGGTTGTGAAAATTTTCTCCCATTTTGTAGGTTACCTGTTCACTCTGATGGTAGTTTCTTTTGCTGTGCAGAAGCTCTTTAGTTTAATTAGATCCCATTTGTCAATTTTGGCTTTTGTTGCCATTGCTTTTGGTGTTTTAGACATGAAGTCCTTGCCCATGCCTATATCCTGAATGGTATTACCTAGGTTTTCTTCTAGGGTTTTTATGGTTTTAGGTCTAACATTTAAGTCTTTAATCCATCTTGAATTAATTTTTGTATAAGGTGTAAGGAAGGGATCCAGTTTCAGCTTTCTACATATGGCTAGCCAGTTTTCCCAGCACCATTTATTAAATAGGGAATCCTTTCCCCATTTCTTGTTTTTGTCAGGTTTGTCAAAGATCAGATAGTTGTAGATATGCGGCATCATTTCTAAGGGCTCTGTTCTGTTCCATTGATTTATGTCTCTGTTTTGGTACCAGTACCATGCTGTTTTGGTTACTGTAGCCTTGTAGTATAGTTTGAAGTCAGGTAGCATGATGCCTCCAGCTTTGTTCTTTTGGCTTAGGATTGACTTAGTGATGTGGGCTCTTTTTTGGTTCCATATGAACTTTAAAGTAGTTTTTTCCAATTCTGTGAAGAAAGTCATTGGTAGCTTGATGGGGATGGCATTGAAACTATAGATTACCTTGGGCAGTATGGCCATTTTCATGATACTGATTCTTCCAACCCATGAGCATGGAATGTCCTTCCATTTGTTTGTATCCTCTTTTATTTCATTGAGCAGTGTTTTGTAGTTCTCCTCGAAGAGGTCCTTCACATCCCTTGTAAGTTGGATTCCTAGGTATTTTATTCTCTTTGAAGCAATTGTGAATGGGAGTTCACTCATGATTTGGCTCTCTGTTTGTCTGTTATTGGTGTACAAGAATGCTTGTGATTTTTGTACATTGATTTTGTATCCTGAGACTTTGCTGAAGTTGCTAATCAGCTTAAGGAGATTTTGGGCTGAGACAATGGGGTTTTCTAGATATACAATCATGTGATCTGCAAACAGGGACAATTTGACTTCCTCTTTTCCTAGTTGAATACCCTTTATTTCCTTCTCCTGCCTGATTGCCCTGGCCAGAACTTCCAGCACTATGTTGACTAGGAGTGGTGAGAGAGGGCATCCCTGTCTTGTGCCAGTTTTCAAAGGGAATGCTTCCAGTTTTTGCCCATTCAGTATGATATTGGCTGTTGGTTTGTCATAGATAGCTCTTATTATTTTGAGATATGTCCCATCAATACCTAATTTATTGAGAGTTTTTAGCATGAAGGGTTGTTGAATTTTGTCAAAGGCCTTTTCTGCATCTATTGAGATAATCATGTGGTTTTTGTCTTTGGTTCTGTTTATATGCTGGATTACATTTGTTGATTTGCGTATGTTGAACCAGCCTTGCATCCCAGGGATGAAGCCCACTTGATCATGGTGTATAAGCTTTTTGATGTGCTGCTGGATTTGGTTTGCCAGTATTTTATTGAGGATTTTTGCATCAATGTTCATCAAGGATATTGGTCTAAAATTCTCTTTTTTGGTTGTGTCTCTGCCAGGCTTTGGTATCAGGATGATGCTGGCCTCATAAAATGTGTTAGGGAGGATTCCCTCTTTTTCTATTGATTGGAATAGTTTCAGAAGGAATGGTACCAGTTCCTGCTTGTACCTCTGGTAGAATTCAGCTGTGAATCCATCAGGTCCTGGACTCTTTTTGGTTGGTAAGCTATTGATTATTGCCACAATTTCAGAGCCTGTTACTGGTCTATTCAGATTCAACTCCTTCCTGGTTTAGTCTTGGGAGGGTGTATTTGTTGAGGAATTTATCCATTTCTTCTAGATTTTCTAGTTTATTTGCATAGAGGTGTTTGTAGTATTCTCTGATGGTAGATTGTATTTCTGTGGGATCGGTGGTGATATCCCCTTTATCGTTTTTTATTGCATCTATTTGATTCTTCTCTCTTTTCTTCTTTATTAGTCTTCCTAGCAGTCTATCAATTTTGTTGATCTTTTCAAAAAACCAGCTCCTGGATTCATTAATTTTTTGAAGGGTTTTTTGTGTCTCTATTTCCTTTAGTTCTGCTCTGAGTATTACAGTCATTTGCATATTTATTTTTATATGCTGGTATTTCACATGATCTGTGTATTGCTTTTACAGTTTAACTATAAGCCTCTTGCCAAATGAAATTTTATTTTTAAAGTAACTTATCACCACACACATATATGCAAGCAGTCTGAATTGTATAAAATATAAGATCCACATTTCAATTGCTTTACTTTGTTGCCTATCACAACTACAGCATCCTAAAATTCTCCTTTATTAGAGCAACATGTGGCTGATTCAAATATCATGCTTCAGCTGCCTTCATCATTTGAATGAAGTAAGCTCCCAGCAAGATGTGTTCAAGAAACTATGGTTCAAACTGTGTTATCCTGCTATAAAGCAATCTGCTAAACATTTCTGAAGCAATTTAGCTGTGACTTAGTTGCAAACAATGTGGACACTTAATCTGTGACTTGAAATTGGGGCTACAGAGAAGTATTCAAGACTTTTCTCATGAGTTCACTTGCTTCAGAGAAAGATACTTCCTATTTTCTTATGAGCTAAGAATGGAAAGCTGAGAACTATCGACTATGTGAAAACAATGAAAATGATCAACCTTCTAAGTTGAGTTTGTATTAAATCTGAAGTATTGTAGATATAATGATATTATATCACCTATTGTAGGTATAAACATGTTATAAGGGCTTTTACCCAAAAGAATAGGACTTGCTTTTAGATTTATTCTGGATTATATTTGTCTTACCATAAATTCTTCATAAATATATCTTACCTATATTATTAACATCATTTTTTCACTGTTTTCTCATGCTGATAGACTCTGTATTTGGAGTAATTATTTGCCTAAAAAATGCATGCCATCTTGACGAGGTCAACATTCCAAAAATATTTTTTGTACTGAGTTAATAAAATACGTTACATTAATCAACTGTACTATAATCTTTGATACTGATCAAACCATGTTTAAATTTGAAATTCACTATTTATAATATATCAGTATATGAATAAAGATAAAGGAAAATGGACACAGGTTTATCAAAATAAGGGAAAGTAAATCCTCATGCTTATTTCAAGTCAGTTATTTTTAAAGATATTATTTAGGCTATGACTAATATGTCAAAACTCACCATGTAGAAATCATATGGGTATGGCCGGGCACAGTGGCTCAAGCTTGTAATCCCAGCACTTTGGGAGGCCGAGGCGGGCGGATCACGAGGTCAGGAGATGGAGACCACGGTGAAACCCCGTCTCTACTAAAAATACAAAAAAAATTAGCCGGGCGTGGTGGCGGGCGCCTGTAGTCCCAGCTACTCGGATAGGCTGAGGCAGGAGAATGGCGTGAACCTGGGAGGCGGAGCTTGCAGTGAGCCGAGACTGCGCCACTGCACTCCAGCCTGGGCGACAGAGCGAGACTCTGTCTCAAAAAAAAAAAAAAAAAAAAAAAAAAAAAAAAAAAAAAAGAAATCATATGGGTATAACTGTACAATGTTAAAATTCACTTATGTTTGTTTAAAATAACTGTTGATTAGCCAGATTTTCTTATATTTCAACCTCTTGGTTTGGCATTATGTGAACAGTATAGTAATAGAATAATAATAAAGCAAATAATTTTTTGTAGCCTGTTATTTAAGACATTTTACATTAACTCAGTTTTTTAACTTTTGAACTATCTTTCTAAAACCATTAACCTTCAAATGCATTTTTCTCTTCCAACTGATTCATGATGTAGGCTAACACTTTAGTTGTGGCAGCTCTGAATTAATCATTTTTCATTAGTACCTGTTTTACTTACCGTAGGTACCATGCTGAAAGTTGATCTCAGTTTGGGCCTTCTCCTATTACTTAAATGCTGAAAGAATTTAAATTTCTTAGTTATAATGATAAACTCAACTCATTTGTTTTTATTTGAAAGGTAAATGAGGCCAGAAGCTAAAAGACTTTTATGAAAATAAAAAGCTTACTCAAAGTGTTAGATTTGATTTGTTCGGTATGTAGTGTTGTTGGGACATCCTTTGCCTAACGCAGTATTAATGGATGAAAGTCAGGACATTCCTGGCAGAGATTTGAGGTGTAATGGTGAAGATTTTCTATATATTCATTCCCTCTACACTTGGTGTGATATTGACCTGGTCTTTTGGATAGATATAGCTTGTAAACAAATCATAGTTACATCTATAATTGGAAAACTATGTTTTTCAGCATACCATCATTTTTTTCTCCTGCCCTCATCTACTTACCTCCTTCTCTAACCCATGCGGTTAGAAATTACTTTGAACAGGTTGGTGAATAAGGGTAATATTCCACAAGCTACAGCATCCACTTTTTTTATGGTTTGGATTTTTTTTTCTCTATCTCTGTATCTCTATATACTTCTGAAATCTGTAATTCTTGTGTGTTTTGAACCTAACTCATCCCCCCAAAACAATTCTAACTTTAATATCCCCCCTTAGTAATCCATATCTTCCTTATCAGTTACAGTCTTAAAATTCTCCCTTTTGTCAAATCTATATACAGTTGTCCATGAGTGATTGTTTTCAGGACCACCCCCTCGTATCCAAATCCACAGATGCTCAAATCCCTTGTGTAAAATGGCGTAGTATTTGCGTATATCCTACCCTGTATATTTTAAATTATCTCTAGATTACTTAGAATACCTAATAAAATGTAAATGCTATGTAAATAATTTTTATACTGTACTGTTTAGGGAATAATGACAAGTAAAAATGTCTGTACTTGGTCAGTACATATGCAACCATCCATTTTTTAAATGTTTTCAATCTGATATTGTTTGAATTCAAAGATAGGAAATTTATGGACACAGAGAGCTCTCCACTATCAACTTTGAAAATAGAATAGCTGAGTTTTACATTTAGCAATTGAAAATAAGAGAAATAATTTGCAGATATAAGTATATATTAGATTAATTGGATGACTTCAAATCTCTGTCCAGCAATTGTCAACTTGTTTACATGTAATCCAAATGCAATTTTCTTAAATATCAAGGGAGTGAGTTACAGTCCCATTTGTTTCTTAATTTGAGTTGTCTTGTGAATCAGCCAAGGTACAGAAAATAAAATATGATAAGCCAAAGTACAGAAAAATTTTTATTTTCGTTTCAGGCAGGCAGTCAAGAGTATTAAGATTTGAGCTCTAGCTTTAGGTCAAATTGCTCCTACAATTCTACTGTTACTATTTTTACCTGACTATGACACTACTTTGTATATTTCTGTTTCCCTGTATTGGCATCTGTTTAATGAGACCACAAACAGTAAAACAGTAAAGAACAAAGAGATAAGGAGAATGAAACAACAGTAGAATTTAGAAGTTAAATAAAACACATTCAATTTTACTTCTTTCCAGAGGAGCCTATACCAGCTCTAAGTTCAACTGCCTGAGACCAAAGTAATGATTCTACCTATTTGCCTTGATCAGTATACTTATTTGGCCCAACCATTACATATGACAAAAAGATAACTTGTATCTGTTGCATATGTGTGTGTGTGTTTACATGGGTCAAATACATTTCTTATGTCAATAATAATAATATAGTAAACATTTATGCCAAATACTGTTTTAAATGCTTTATAGTTTATCCTCCCAACGACCCTATTAAGTAAATACTATTAGTACTTATCTTTCATAGGTGAGGAAACCGAAACTTAGCAGGGTTAAGTGAACTGCCCATGGCTTCACAGATGCAGGAGGCAGAACCAGAACTCAAAATTGCCTGGCTCTATGTTCTCTCAATACCAACACTCACTTATGCAACTATGAACTCTGAAATCCATTGATTAATAGGTTGAGGCAGAACAAAATTAATAAAATAGAATTATATTTTACTTGATCCCCAGTCTATTCAAATCTGTGTAATAGATAGAATATATCTATTTTATATATAAAAATCTTTGTCAAAAATTTTTTTCTAAAAACTTTTCCAAAGTGAATATAGTATTTTATATTAAAACTACTCAAAGGAGTTAGGAGATCATTATGACCCTTTTATCCCTACCTTTTCATTTCAAATCATGTGCTTAGTTAGGAACACCACACGTATGTTCTACTGGCATGTAAAGGACATATAAAAGGCATATTTTTATATCCCCAGTGTACTACTTTTGAAATACACCCTTTATTACTGTGGTGTTTTCCTAATTACTCATTTCTAATTACATTCACAAGTCATTAATAATGACATCTTATTCCTTATTCAGTTAAACATTTGCATAATGTTCTTTATACAATTAAGAATTTGCATAGGTATTCTGGATTACACACTGTACCTAGATCATTTAACACTATATGTGAAAAGACATAACTCATTTGTCTAACTTAAAACTAAAAAACGGAAAATTCAGAAATGATCTTGAAATTCTTCTTTAAAAAACATACTGTGAATAGATTTAAGGAAAAAAAATGTTATGTGAAGACCGCATATTCTTTCAGTATTGGCTGGCACTCTTAAATTTTAATGTACCTCACAATAGATTTAGTTTATAACACTATGACAAAGTTAGGAGCAGCTTTCTGTTATTCAAATATTCTCACTCTGTATATTTAAATTTCTTAAATGAACTAATCTAATTCTGAAATTCAAATTCAAACCAAGTATCCCTGGGTGCATTGTGTCTCAATTGTAGGCAATAAATGATCACCAATTCAAGGCAATAATTGTATATCTTCCATCTACATATTTAAGATTAATAAGTAAAAACAAAGGAAAAGACAGCCTCACACATCTTTGAATTTCAGCACCTCCCTCAGTGATCTCATCTACTCTTCCAGCTTCCACTAACTCCCAAATTTAAAATTCTATCCTTGACCTCTCTTGTTATCTTCAACCTCACATTGAATAGTCTGAATATTTCCACTTCCACATTTCACTTTCACCTCAAACTCAAATTATTTAGAGCCGAACACATCACCTTTAAACAAGTCTCCCCTTTCAAGTTTCCTTATTTCTATGAAAAAGTATCTTCATTCTTCTAGTTATCCAGACCCAAAATAATTGAGTGATTTTTGACTCCTATCTGTCTACTCTTTTTTTACCTCACCCATTGTCAACTGCAAGTCTTAGCTGTTTATTACTTTATTAATGTTTATTACATCCATCCCTTATTTTTTCTACTGCCACAATGTATTTCATAGGCTCATAATGTACTAAATATTCTCCCAAATCACTTAGGATGTTTGAATGAGCTATTCCTACAAAATCAATTGCACTATTTTCTGCTGCTGGTACCTGCTTACTGTTGACAACATCAAATTCTTCAGTAAGTTCTCTACAGCATTTTTTTTCATGGCTGGTTTTCTTGTTTTCCAGTCATTTGGAGCTAGCAGCTACACTAGTCTAGATTCCTTCTGTTTTTCTATTCACTACAAATCTCATAGCAGAGACTACCTCTCTGGCAATACAACTGATTTGTAATTCACCGTTAGCCTTAGACTGCCTTTGTTTGAAGCTCACTCCTGAATTACCAGAGGAGTGAGCCATGATCTCAGAGACAGATCATTCTCTCTTCCCACCCACAATTCCTAATCCCCTAAACCTAACCTCAGTCTTCTCTTTCTAATCATAAGGTGAAACATCCTTTCCCAAGAGACTACTGATACATACAAAGTTCACACAGGGCCCCAGTTGACCAACAAATTAATTTCATTTAGCACTTCACATGAATTGTGAAATCATCTGCATGTTTAATGATGACAATAAGTCTGTACTCCCTATCCCGTTCAAAGCTTTACCATAATGTCTATCTGCGTTGGGGTTATACTTTCAACATCTGCTGTTGCTACACATAAAAGATGAAATTCAAATGTGTGACACATTCATGAGTATACTTAAAGAGGCTTCACATTATGTGAATGAATCTGTAGTTCTGAGACTTTTTTCTCCCATTCTATAAAGCATTCACGAATGTGTGTGTGAGAGAGAGAGAATGATCTCATCATTAGGATGACCTTAAATCTTCTCTTAAAAAGAAGAGCACTGTTAGAAAACATTAGAAGCACATCTATTTCTAGGAAGAAGTTACTTAGGATGTACCTCATATTCTTCACAACAGGTAAATATACTATTTTCCTATGACCATGGAGTTGAGAACATTGCCAAAAAAAGTGAGTTTACTTTTATTTTTTTCAAAAGCTTTACAAGAAAGGAGAGGTTAGACTTCTTACTTGACCTCACAAAGGTACATTTAAATAGAGGTCTGCCTTGTTTTCATCAGAGACCATACTCAGAAAGTCTCTATAAGGTAAGTCGTTTACGTATATGAGTGAAGTGCAGGATATAAGAAAAATAACATTGTAAGCTTGAGGATAAATGACAACTGACACTGAACTCTGTCTGCGAGATATTAAGGGATGATAGGGACTCCAGAACACAGTCCAGCCCTGCTATGGCCTGAATTTTGTTCCCCTCCCTGACAAATTCCAATGTTGAAATTCTACCCCTCAAGGTGACGGTAGTAGAAGGTGGGGCCTTTGGGAGGGGATTAGGTCATGAGAGTAGTCCCCTCATGAATAAGATTAGTGCCCTTATAAGAAGCCCAAGAGAGAACCATCATATCATCTACCATGTGAGAACATAGTGAGAGGTGGCCATTTATGAACCAGAAAATTGGCCTTCAGCAGACACTGAACCTACTGGCACTGTGATCATGAACTTCCCAGCCTCCAGAACTATGAGAAATTAATTATTTTTTGTTTGGGAGCACCCAGTTTATGATATTTTCTTATAGCAACCTGAGTAGACTGAGACAAGCTTTATCTCAGAAATGAAGTTGCTACATGGGATGGAATTCAGTGCTAAGGATGGCAGAGTGAAAGACAGAACGAACCTGGATCCCTGATGATTGTGGACCATACCAACCCAGGACTACCTACCTCCACACAAAATTGATAAGTCCAGGGAAGTGGTAGCTTCAGCATACCAGACCCAAGGATCAGTAAGGCTCTTTCTGTCTTTCAAGTCTTACTTGCCTCTGCTTCTCCTAGCATGCTAACTTCTGTCTCTTCTGAATAGAATCTCTCCACGTGGTGGGAAAAGTGCCACCAGCAACTTCTCATTTGGCACTTCACATGAATAGTGACACCATCTGCATGCTTCAGGCTCCATACTTGGAGCTTGTGATCCTAAAGCAATACCAGGATACTCCTCCCTCATACCTCTAGCTGAAAAGTTCTGGGTCCTTTGGATTGGCCTGGGACAGGTACATGCCCATCCGTGAACTAGTATGATTGGCCTTTCAGACCAGTTGAGTAGGGGAATTATTTCCTGAAGGAACTAGGAGGAGGCAGACAAAAACTATACTTTCCATAATCTATTGCATCTCCTGTATTGCAATTATCTTTTTAGTTCTCCATCTCCTCTACTGCTTTGTAGGGCCTTGAGGGCAAAGACTGTGCCTTATTAATTTTGTACTCACCCAGCCAAGACTAGGACCTGGCTTATAGTAGACCTTCAGCAAATAGTTGCTGAAGAAAAAAATGAACAAACAAATCCAGGCAAAGAATTTGAATAGGAGTGGGTTAGGGACCCATGACAAAACTATAAGCAATAGGTAAAAATACCAGCAGTAAGTGACGGCATTACGACCACTAAGCTAGCCTCAGGTCTGGGAATTTTTTTTTAATTATTTTATTTTATTTTATTTTATTTTGAGATGGAGTCTGGCTCTGTCGCCCAGGTTGGAGTGCAGTGGTGCGATCTCGGCTCACCGCAAGCTCCACCTCCCTGGTTCACGCCATTCTCCTGCCTCAGCCTCTCTGAGTAGCTGAGACCACAGGCGCCTGCCACCACGCCCGGCTAATTTTTTGTATTTTTAGTAGAGATGGGGTTTCACTGTGGTTTCGACCTCGTGATCCGCCCGCCTCGGCCTCCCAAAGTGCTGGGATTACAAGGGTGAGCCACCGTGCCCGGTCAGGTCTGGGAATTTTATACAGTTCTGGCAGAGACAGGAACTTACTATAATGTAACGAGTTTAGACTGAATAAATGTGTAATTGGCATGTAAACTAGTATGCCTAGGCAAGCAAGTATTTTTTTTTTGCAAGAAGTTCCTGAAAGTCTCATAATTTGTTGTTTAATCTTGTTAAAAATTTTAAAATGTCATATTTGCAAATGTGGGTCAGGATGATAGAAATATAAACCACTATCAGAGAAATCAGTTTGACTGACACAAATGATAAGGGATAATTTTAGACCCAGAATGGCTGGGGAACTACAAGATCATTTCATAGTAGACAAGTCTCAGTTTTATTAACGCCTTCCCAAAGCATTAGCTCAGGTAGAACCACGTAATTTAATAAGAGAATTGTGCCAAGATAAGAAAAGATATAAAAATAAAAACGAACATGAATGAGGTTCAAAATTGGCTTGTTTGGGAAATTGAGATGAGATAGCATGGGAGGGAGACTTGTGGTAAGAATTGCTGTATTCAGGGTTACATGTGTATAGAGGGATGAGAAACATTCCATAGAGAATTAGCCACAGGATCACTTTTGAGGAAAGAAGCCTGACAGGGGCCATCAGTGTTAATCTTAGGAAGAAATCATTTGTTGAGGAGGTGAGCAGAATAAAATATAGTCTTGTGAAAAGGCCAGAGGTAAAATGAGTGAAAGATTTGCTTTAGAGATTAGATTTTATGCTCAGATTTTGAGAAATATCTCTATTCTATTATATATAGACTATCCTGGCATTTGTTAAACAAGTATACCTTCTTAATCAATTCTTAAGTATTTGGTTTATTTTAAGGATTAAAAAAATTCAGATGCACTGAGCTTATTTTTACACTAGATGTTATCCAGATCCTATATGATGTTACAGAGGGCAAAAATATCATATTGTATTCATCATTGTATATTCATCTCTATATTTCCAAATCCTAATAAAGTCTACAGCCCCACAGTAGGCACTCAATAGATGCTTAATGAGTGAAAGATTCCTTAACTTCTGTAGTACTTTACAAATTCCAAAGTAGTTTCATACACGTGATTTTATATAATACTATAATAGCCCATTGAGGTATTTATAATACATTTTTCAGATGAGAAAATAGATTTAAAAGAGGAAAATGACTTTCCAAGTCACAAAGATTTTGAATCCAAATCTTCCTCCTTTTAGTTTAGTCTAGTCACAATGCTTCCTTTCTATGAGTAAAGTATATTTTAAATCACTACCACCCAGAGACATACAGAGATGTATAGGCTATCTATAGGTTTGTCTGGTCAGCACCACACCTTCTTTAGGGGACCAAATGCTGCCATTCATGCTATTCTACCCTTCTGGTCACTGGAGTATGAAAATGATCCATTTCAAGCCCATAATAGTACTCCAAGCTATTCCAATTTTAGTCCTTCTGGAGGATTTTTCAATTTAGAGGTAAAAAGGGTTATTGTCCTTTCAAGTTTCGGAGCCAGAAGGATGGAAAGTGAGTGTGGTCTGTTTATGGCCATGGAGGAAGACTATTGTAGTTGGAGAAAAATGAGACAAGCCAATTGTGAAGTAGAAAGATATAGAGCCCCATACTGATAACGCCATCAGCTCCATCCTAGATATGTTGAACCATATGAAATTGCCATTTCTTTGTAGGTCAAAAATGGCTAAATATCATTTTCATTTGGCTCAATCTAACATGCAATGTTATCCAGAATCTTAAGAAAGTTTTCCAGCTCAAGACTCTCTTGAGATAAATGGGAAAATGAGGGCCTAGAAATGTCAGAAGACTAGCTCAATGTTAGTACTAATGCAGGTTTTCTGAATTTCAGTCTAGGACCCTGTCCATTAAGCATAATGACTCTAAAATTTTAAATTGGTCACTTTCAGCTGGGCGCGGTGGCTCATGCCTGTAATCCCAGCACTTTGGGAGGCCGAGGCGGGTGGGTCATGAGGTCAGGAGATCGAGACCATGGTGAAACCCCGTCTCTACTAAAAATACAAAAAAAATTAGCCAGGTGTGGTGGTGGGCGCCTGTAGTCCCAGCTACTCAGGAGGCTGAGGCAGGAGAATGGCGTGAACCCGGGAGGCGGAGCTTGCAGTGAGCCGAGATTGCGCCACTGCACTCCAGCCTGGGCGACAGAGCGAGACTCCGTCTCAAAAAAAAAAAAAAAATTTAAATTAGTCACTTTCAAATTTCATAAACCAATTGCTCTTCACCACTTGTTTTATTTTAACTTTAGATTATTTTCTTTTTTGTTAAGTCTAGGGAAAGGGAAATATGCTGTATGACTCAAGGCAGACAGATTTACTTGTTATAAACTTTTCCAGGAAAAATAATTGATAGATTTTTACTAATATCATGAACTTTAAAACCAAAAGAAATAACCTGACACAAGTTAAACACATGGTCATTTTAAAGGCAAAATTCACATATGCAAAATTCTGACTACTGTATTTTTTCTTTTTAATTAGATCTTCCAAGGAACTTCACAAACTTGTGTGTTTGTAAGAAATAACTGGAGTTACTTTCTCAACATTGCAGGTTCCTGAGCCCCACTCAGACCACTGAGTTAGTGTTTGGGGATGGGCATAAGCATCTTCTTTTTTTAACCCCTTGTAGAGATGGAGAGCTCACTATACTGCCCAGGCTGGTCTTGAACTTCTAACCTCAAGAGATCCTCATGCCTTAGCCTCCTGAAGTGCTGGGATTACAGGCATGAGCCACCTCATCCTGCCCTTTAAAAAGTTCACTAGGGGTTCTTACACAGTCAAGTTTACACAGTAGTGTCTTAAGTATTGCCATTCTCAGGGATTCTGCCACTTAATATGCTTCTTTACACTGGAAGGTGAGAATGTTGAGGACACATCCCTTTAAAATGACTATATTGCCACACTTATCAATAGACTATGATGTAGGACTCAGGTGTATTGAGTTGGGAAGTGATTAGCAACGAGTATTCCACACATGGGGCAACTCATCAACTGCTATTAATTAGGTTATCACCTACACATGTATGTCTATATTGCTCAACTCTTTGTCCTAACAACATTATGTTTCTAAAGAACCATTGAGTATTTCTGGCTCAGACCCTATGCATGTATCTTCAACTAAACTCATTATTATTGTTTTCCTGAAATCTGCTTTTACTTCTACATTATCTACTTAAGTTAATGGTACTATGAATCACCTGTCTAATCAAACCAGAAAACTCAGAGTGGTCCTCATGTCTATGTTTCTCATCTAATTAGACATGCAGTCGTGTTATTGAACCTACTTTTCAAACATCTCTTGCTCAGATTATTTTTTTTCTCATAAGCCTTATTGCCATTGCCATAAGGCCTTCCCTTAGAGGTTTATCATCTCTTCTGGGCTTTTAAAATGCCTCCTAAAAGTCTTCCCTGTCTAGTCTCAAGCCTTCTGTAGACCATCTTTGACGTTACTATTGAAAATAAATTCAAAATGCAAATCAGATTTTGCCACTCCTAATATAGTTCCTCATTACCTGCCAGATAAAGTCCAATTCATTTGCATGGCACACAAGGCCATTTGTGATCTGGTTTCACTTTTCAGTACTGACCCCGGGCAGTTCAAGGGGCAACATCTCAATGCTGAATATACCATTAAAAAAAAAGATCTACTCTTTCTTTAATGGAGCAAGGAATAATTCTTTAGGCTCTGTTACAGTCCTTGGCACTGCTGTTGTCTTTCCTAACCCATTCTTAATATTTTCTTTAAGTGATTGCGCTAATCTTAATGCAAGTCCTTTGATCCAAAAATCTCTTTAATTTATCCCTCTATACCAGCATCCATTTGAAAATCCTAAAGGTTTATTTCTCAGCTGCTGAAAATCTCTTCCTTGCTTATTCTTTGGGCTAGTTAAGAGATACGTTTGTATTTGATCCTACAAGATCCTACCTTATTTCCAAGTTGCTTCTTATCTATCCTTTATGAAGCACAGCAGGCACCAGAGACTAGGCCTGGAAGGTTGCTGGGTGTAAACATCCTGTGTCCCTCTTCCACTAAGCACTGTAAAAAAAGGTTCTGATTTTTCCCAGCCACTATAAAGTCCTTTTGTTTGCATTCAGGACTAAGGGGACTGATTTACTTTCTTAGCTGTGAATAGCTTAGCCACTAGGATCTTTAAAAACAGCCTGAGATCACCTAAGTTGTCCGTATTCTTAGAATCCAGTAGCAGATTAAAAAATTAATAACACTTCCAGAACAGAAAATTTGACAACCTTATGTGTCAGTTTGTTTTAATGATTAATAAACCTGCTGTCTGAAAACACTGAGCTTGACGGCATGACTTCATGTTGTGGGTTAAGGCTGTTTCATCTTGTTTTGCTGTCAGTGTATATGGACAATGTTGGGCATTAAAGGACATTTCCTTTATCCTTTGTGTAAGTCCATCTTCTAATCTTTTTTTTTAAAAAAAAAAACAAACTCTTATACTCATTTTTACAGTGTTCATATCACTTAGGTTCTAAGATCTCTATATTTCTCTTCAAGTAGTGGTTGTCAGAGTTAGAGTGTGTCATGTTAGAGGTTTCACTGGCACTGAAAACACAAGGAAGCTTGTTTGATGGTCCTTATACTCCAGATTTCAATTTTATTGGTCAGAAAAAAGTGCAGTGCCTCATGCTCACTCATGGTCAGCTAATTATTCTTTTCTTTTTGATAATTTGTTTTGTTGTTGTTTTCTGTCATGCCTGCCACCACTCAATACTATATCCTTTGTTTTGAACATTTCTCTAATTGTCTAAAGTCATTTTGAATCCCAACCATTCCGGTTAATGGTTACCCATGACCGGAGATGTTTGGGGGCATCACTTCTATCTTCTCATACGGATCTCACAGGGAATATTAAACCCTAGGCTCATGAAAATTATATACCAACAAATACCAGTAAGAAAATTCAAGGAAGAGAATTTCACCCACGTAGCAACAAACCACATAAAATACCTAGAAACAATCTTAAAAGGAAATGTGAGATTCATACAAAGGAAAAAAAATACAAAACCATTGAGATAAAAAAAAGTTTTAAAAATAGATTTTGTAGCTGAGAACGACCTAGCATTCACCCAGAACGCCTTAAAGTGAGTGAGTTAAGGAAATGAACGCCAGAGTCTGAAGAGCCTGTGCTCCTACTGGAGAACTCGCTGCTGCGAAGCCACAGCCATTTCGTGACTTTGGCTTTCTGAATACACAAAATCAAGAAAGCTTGGAGAGTATCATACCACCTGCAACCCAAGTTACAATAGGAACACTGATTGCAATTAGCATTTGGTCAAGCTACAGTGCTAGGTAATATTTTCTAATTTCATTTTATGAGAAAATATGGCCCTTTTTGTTTAGTATTTAAAAATTATCGCAAACTCTCATGGACAGATTTTAAATGTGATTATTTATTGAAGGTCAATAAACACTTGGCTTTAGAAGGTTAAACTTTACGTAACAAATTGGACATTTTAGCTTCAATATGGTTAATTTTAAAAAAACCTTTACATGGCTTTTTTTGGGAGAGAAAGTAAAACAAAAACTTCTGGCATACTGAACACCCAAGAAATAATTCTTAAGGTAGTTTCACTTTCTCCAAGTTTCAAAAAAATTTTAAAGATAACCCAAATGAATTTTTTTCTTAAGATGATTATATATCTCCCTGTCTCTGAACAGAATATTCCAAGCACACATTAAATTTCTTTGGATATCACAGGTTCGGAAGAACAGGGGGAGTAAGGAGCTTTTTATGCAAATTCTGTTCAACCATTCAACGGCTGTGCACTTTGGGCAAGTCGATAAATCTCTCTGATCCTTAGATTACACACAAACTGAGCTATTTACTTTGCCAGGTTCTCATAAATATATGAGGGAGAAAATCAGAGCATGGATTATACACAACTACATGTAGCAGTATTGTTTCAAGTTAAGTTTGGGATTCAAAAGAAAAGATAACTAATTTTTTTTTGAGTGATACTTTTATGCCAGGCACTTCACATGTTTTATCTTCTTTAATATCATAGCAACTTTATAAGGTAGTTATTATTCTCAATTTATATTGAGATACGAAAGCTTAGAAAAGTTAAGTAACCTGCTATTTGCAAACAATGATGAGAGAATTAGAACTACGTGGGTCAGGCATTTTATTCATTTTTGAGGGGTAAATCAAGGTCCCGAAGGATTATTTGAATTTGCCATGGTCACATACTCATCAAAACTAAGATTTAAACATAATGTTTTTCACTTGTCAGTTTATTGGAGGATTTTTGTTTTTTTTTAGTTTTTGCATTACTAGAAGAAAGTATATAATTGCACATTTCTTGATATTATAGAATTAGTATTAATTTCAAAAGTCTGATAGTGATATTATGGTTAATATTTTCTAGAGTCCTTTCTTTTCGAGATACAGTCTAGAATACTTTTTTTTTTTTTTTTTTTTTTTTGAGACGGAGTCTCGCTCTTTCACCCAGGCTGGAGTGCAGTGGCGCGATCTCGGCTCACTGCAAGCTCTCCGCCTCCCAGGTTCACGCCATTCTCCTGCCTCAGCCTCTCCGAGTAGCTGGGACTACAGGCGCCCACCACCACGCCTGGCTAATTTTTCAGTCTAGAATACTTATGATTGAGCAGTAAATGATGTCTAGAGTTTGTTTTAAAATTGCCTGGAGGTGAAGGGGATTGTGTGTGGTTTGAGGGTACAGATGAAACAAGACTAGCATGAGTTAATAAATTTTGAAACTGGGTGATGAAATCTAAGTCTACTTGATTTCAAAGCCTAAACATTGTTGTCAGATGGAGAGCCCTTAAATACCATCAATTACAACACTATATTTCTAGGTCTTTTCTAAATGAAGTAAAGTAGTGATTTTTGAAAACCACCAATGATGATGCACTCTTCCCATCTTCTGCATTTGAGTGTATGCTTTCCCTCTGGGTAGCACTCTGTAGCATCTCAGGCCACTCTCACTACTGACTGATATCGTCCAAATTCATGCAATTCCACTTTTACTTTGCAGATGCAGAGATTCATACACCCAGCTAAAGCCTCTGAGTTGCTGCTGATGCTGTGTGGCTTACTTTGTTGAAACATGAAGTGATTCCCAAAGTCTCCAAATGGCTACCTGTGGAAGTCTTCCAGTAGGCAGCTAGCTTCTATTGCCCACACAGAAATATTCACTACTGAGCTTTCTACTGGTTCTCAAATCTGCATTGGAAGTTGTCTGCTCATAGAGAAGTGGGTTTATCTTGAAGTTATTGAAGCTTAAGTTTTTAGGCTCACCACCTGTCTGGGCTGCTTCTAAGACCCCAGCAATACGATTAGAGTGTTGTGAATTCAAAGAATTCTTTACTTTAGTCCTTGCCAGAAAACTTGAATTTTCCTGAAATCTTACAGCTGATTTATGATAAAAGCTCAATATTTTCCAAATTTGATAACAGTCCTAAAATATGGAAAAAGCATTACAGATTATGTTTTAAAATTAATTAGTAAAATATTATGTTATTTTTCTGGATGTTTGTGGTATCTGTCAGTTTTTCAATACTTGTAATTTGTTGTGATTTCTTTTCTCCTTTTCTATGGGTTTTCATTTTTGAACCTGATTTTTTGTATTCATCGTTTTGTGTTTTCTTAAAAAATGTATTCCTAAATTATATTAGCTTTAGGGATCAGAAAACCTGGACCCATGCATGTACCCAACCCACTCTCTTGGCATCGTTTGTGTATTGAAGTATTTGTCTTTCTCTAGAGAGTTTATAGAGCTCTCCAAAGGCTCTCTAGTTCTTTTTCTGTTTTAGGAGAAAGGGGGACTCACCCTGAAAAGTTGGCTCAGGATGTTGATCCCAGTGGATCCAGATAGTAGTATACCAATGTTCTCTTGCTTCCACTTGTCTCATAGGAGTGGGGCTGTGTTTTCACAGCTTTTACCTTTCCTCATCTGAGACATATGATCAGGTCTAAGCCACATTACTGTCTGTGAGGACTGACTCCTTAGTATGCTATGCATACCCACAAATCCAGTAACTCTAGTTCTCCTGGTCAGGTGGGGCACACGCCCTGCCATCTTAACAAGATTTATGGTATCTTCTCTGTAAGCCTTCCCCTTAGTGGAGGCTATCTATTTGCATATACTCTTTAGACTCCAGCCTCTCATTAGGAGAAAGTGGGGCTATTATCCCAGGGTCCCTAGTTTGGGGAGGAGGGGGCACACAAATGACTCTCAGAGAACTTAGGAGTCCGTGATGTTTCCGACCAGGATACAGGTGGATTCACACATAGACTCTCATAGTACCTGAGCTGCATTGTAATCATTATTAGACTGTCCTACATGCCAAGTAAGCTTTGAGTAGTAACTATATTTTCCGAGTTGAAAACAGAAAAACAGTGGGAAATTTTTGAGTGTCCTTGTAGGGGTTATAGAAATATGTAAAATCTGAATTGTCCTGGAAAATCTGGAAAAACATGTATTTAAAGAGCAGTTTACTGGTGTTTAAAATGACCCTAGGTTGCTGTGCACTTTGAATTCCTGTAGCTGTTCTTCATGTTTCATCTCTTCCTTGCTGTCAGGTTAGTAATGGTCATTTCTTGCTGCTGTCTATGAGTCTGCCGGTTAACAGTCTTTCTTCATAGTATAGGTAGTGGTTTTCATAGTGAGTCTGGAGCCAGGCTGTTTGGGTGGAAATCTCAGATCTGCCATATAAAAGCCATGTAACTGTGGGCAAGTTACTTAACCTTTCTGCTCTTCAGTTTTCTCATGTATGAAGTGGCGGATAATAATAGTACCTATGTCATAAGGTTGCCAGGAAGATTAAGTGAAATAAAATGCTTAAAACAATGCCCTGAAAATAATAGGTGCTCAATAAATGTCTGTTATTGTCATCCTCTTTCTCATTTGCTATTTCAAATCTCCTAAGGACTTGGAAAACAGACAATCAACTCCTTCGAACTCTAAATAAGATAAAAATTCAGCTGAGTGTGGGAGCATGCCCCTGTAGTCACAGCTACTCAGGAGACTGAGGTAGAAGGATCACTTGAGGCCAGGAGTTGGAGTCTGCAGTGAGCTAAGATTGTGCCACTGCACTCCTGCCTGGGTGACAGACAGACCCTCTCTCAAAAGAAAAACGTAATAATTAATTTTTAAAAATAAATAAGATAAAATTGCATAGTCTGTCAGTGTATAACCAAAAAGCCTAATTAGTAAAGTTTTTGAGCATTAATGTGGCTGTCCTATTCAGGCAGGACAAAGCTTTAATGAGGAATCATTTTTTTTTTTTTAAAGTGCTGCTCACCTGACGTGGTCCTTATGATTAACAGAATCTTGACCCCAATTATCAGTCTAGACAAATAATTTTTTTTTTTTTTTTGAGAGGGAGTCTCGCTCTGTCGCCCAGGCTGGAGTGCAGTGGCACGATCTCTGCTCACTGCAAGCTCCGCCTTCCGGGTTCACGCCATTCTCCTGCCTCAGCCTCCCGAGTAGCTGGGACTACAGGCGCGCCCGCCACCACGCCCGGCTAATTTTGTTTTTGTATTTTTAGTAGAGACGGAGTTTCACCGTGTTAGCCAGGATGGTCTCGATCTCTTGACCTCATGATCCGCCCACCTTGGCCTCCCAAAGTACTGGGATTACAGGCGTGAGCCACCGCACCCGGCCTAGACAAATAATTTTAATGTTATACAAAGTAGTATTTAATTTAAGTCTTTATAATAGTGACAAAAAGATGAAAATGGCTTGGCCTGAAATACGAGTATATAACTTGCAAGTAGCAAGTGATGCTCAGAATAAATTTTAAATAATATTCTGTGTGGTTCTCATGTTGATTTCTAATGTTCTAAGTACAGCAACTGGTGCCAACTTTGGTCAATAGAGGATAAAGGAAACATCTCTGTCCCCCTTCAGTTTAGATTCTTTTCTTTCATAATCCTGATTTTCACAAGCTTCAGCAGTTATTAAATCTAGCTATCCTTCCTCCTTGTTGGTCCACAGCAGACCTATGCAAGGCTGCAAATTTCAGGGCATGGTCAGCCTTGAACTATTTCTGAGACAATATCTTTTCTCTCTGTGATGAAAGTGATTGGAGATTATGAGGCTCAGCACATAGAAGTCTCTCAATAAATATTTATTAAATGAATGAATGATTGCTTTGGTTTTTAGTGGAAAGAGAATAATACACGTGGTCTATAAAAACTCTCTGAATTGCACAGGAATCACTAAGCCTAAACTGTTGTGTTTCTTGTGTCACACTATTAAACATCAACCTGAGTCTTTCAGCCAGGACTTGTATTGTTTGGTGCATGCACGAAATCATATATGCACGAGGCTATATATTCACAAACTGTGTGATACTTGTTCTGGTAGGGAAGAGGTCTTTTTGCTTGGTTTAACTGGATGGGTAACATTGTGAGATAGTGGATTGCAGATGGGAAAACAGTGAATATCATTGTTAAACATGTTAAAATTCATTTAAGTTAAAATTTTTTATTTTGCTTTAATTCCTGAGCTTTTATTTGCCTATGGTCAATCCTTTTTAGGTTCCTTTTGTCTCAGAAAACTTTGTTTACAAGCATTCAAAAACAATGCACTAATAGTGGCATTGTTTTTATTACATTTTCTGTATTAGAGATTATAATATGCTTCTAAACATCTGATAAAGAATAAGAAAAGGGAGTAGTTAAATAAGTGACCTAAAATCAGGACTAAATTCAAAACAATCTTAAAGGTTTGCTGTGAACAAAAAAATTTAAAATTTAGTTGCTCCATCTAGTGGTGAACCGTTATATGACTTTAGTGAAGAGATTTTAGTTTTTCACGTTGAAGATTCTATTAAAATTTTGTTCTGGTAAGTAGAAAAAAGTATTTAATGGACTTACTATCTTATTGTGCCATTTAAAATAACAAAATTTACCCAACATGAAAAGAAAACCACTACTTAATGAATCTAAATAAACGTGAAGACACATCTGTAACCAACTCAAATTTCATATAATTATTTCTGTCTCAATCAGTCTAGGAACTAGCAACAACATTTATACCTGTATCTATACCCAACCTAAAATTATATATCACCCTGAAAGTTTAGGCCTGGCCCGAGTTAATAGGAGATAAATGTTAATAGGGAGATCAACCCCTCTGCAGTTAAGATCATGGGTTTTTTTGATTCAGGCCTTAATAAGGCCTGAGAAATGTTCTAAGTTGTGTAAAAATATCAACCCAGCCAAAAGATATTTAGAAATCAAGATTACATGTTTACCTGAATGTAATACGTTGCCGTGGTTAACAGTGGGCTCTAAGCCAGGCTACTTGAGTTCAAATTCTGCAAAGTGTTTATTAGCTGTGTGACCTTTGTGCCTTGGTTTCTTCACTTATGAAATGAAAATACTACTATCTCTCTCACAGAGTTATAAAGTTAAATGAGATACTGCCTGGAAAGCACTTGGAATTGCACCTGACACAGATTAAGTACTCCCATAAAAAATTTTTTAGTATCATTATTGACTTCATTTTCTGTATTTGTGATTTTTTTTGGTGTATAATTGAACTGTGCCAAGTACTCAGATAGTTTGGCAAGACACTGGGAATCTCCTGCTTCTCTGACTCAGTGAAGTGTTCCCACCCTGGGAGGGACAGCAATCCAAATCCCATTCTACCACATTATTTTTTTTACATATTATTATAATTATTTTATTATTTTAGAGATGGAGACTCCCTGTGTTGCCCAGGCTGGACTCAATCAAACTTCTGGGCTCACACAATCTTCCCATCTCAGCCTCCCGAGTGGCTGGGACTACAGGCACCTGCCACCATGCCTGACTTAAACATTATTGATATGGTCAGTCATTCACTTTCCAAATTCAGCTCTCTTTCTCAGAATTTCAGCACTCACTGGAAAGCAGAAATAGTGTGCTTGCTCCTGGGCATGCCCCAACGTCTGTTTATTTCCTCCTCAGTACTTCAAAACCATGATTTGATTTTAGTCTTTTCTGACAGCAAAGCAAAAGTTCGATCAGAAAACATGGAAGGACAGATTCCATTAGTCTACTTGTATACATATTCTAGGAAAATAGCATGCTGGGTTGAGCACGTTAGACTACATTTTTTAGAAGGGTGTCAGCCATGAAAATACCTTTTTTTCCAGGATCTAATTGCAGGTTACCTTAAACATATCTGAAGGTGCTTAAAAACATTGACTGTGGAGCCAGAATTCCTAGTTTTAAAGCTTATCTCTACCAATTTGTTAGTTGAATAACTTTGGGCAAATTATTGACTTCTGTGAGCCAGTTTTTATGCATTTGTAAAAGCGAAATAAAAGAACCTATTTTAAAAATTGTTCTGCAAAGTATATGAACCAATATGTATAAAGTATTAATAGCTGGAATACTGCTTGGTGTGTAGTAAGTACTGTGTAAGGGTTACTTGTTACAGAGTCATTATCTGTGGATGCTCATTATTCTGTGGAGGATGAAATATTGTATCCAAATTCAACATAGGAAGAGAGTTATTCTTTGCCTTTCATCTTTTTGTGATATCTTTCTATACACTTTTTTCTTTCTTTTTCTTTTTTTTTTTTCCAGGACGGAGTCTTGCTCTGTCACCCAGGATGGAATGCAATGGTGTGATCTCGGCTCACTACAAGCTCCACCTCCCGGGTTCAAGTGATTCTCTTGCCTCAGTCTCCTGAGTATCTGGGATTACAGGCACCCACCATCATGCGTGGCTAATTTTTGTGTTTTTGTAGAGATGGAGTTTCACCATGTTGGCCACGCTGGTTCTTGAACACCTAACCTCAGGTGATCCACCCGTCTCTGCCTCTCGAAATGTTGAGATTACAGGCGTGAGCCAGTGCGCCCGGCCTATACTCTTTTCTTGACTCTGGTCTTGAATTTTCTTTGCCTCTTCCCAGCCTTTTACTTCCAATTTTTCTTCTTAGATGGTACTGTCCACTTCAGAAACTCTTTTCTCCTATTCATACACTTTTCTCTAACCTTTTCAATTCTCACCATGGAACCTCAAGTTTCCCTGGTTATGTCAAGGACATGAAGTATGTCTATTCTATACGTGTTTCCAATGCCTTGCATGGAGCTATAGTAGGTGTTCAATAGACACGCATGGGTGAAGTATACAGAAAAACCAGCTTGAAGCCGGTGGCTCACGCCTGTGATCCCAGCACTTTGAGAGGTCAAGGTGGGCAGATCATGAGGTCAGGAGTTCAAGACCAGCCTGGACAAGATGGTGAAACCCCGTCTCTACTAAAAATACAAAAATTAGCTGGGCATGGTGGTGGGCACCTGTAATCCCAGCTACTTAGGAGGCTGAGGCAGAGAATTGCTTGAGCCCGGGAAGCAGAGGTTGCAGTCAGCCGAGATCGTGCCACTGCACTCCAGCCTGGGAGACAGAGTGAGACTTAGTTTCAAAAACAAACAAACAAACAACAACAAAAAATTAAAACCAGCTTGCATTTGCACCTGAAGTTTGTGATTGTCTCTGAAAAGATTGCCTACAATTATAACAATTATTTTTATTTACTCAGCAATCATAAATGCCAGGCACTGTACTAAGGATTTCGTGTAGCATGATCTCATTTAATGGCATCAGCAATTTTTGGGGGCGGGGGTGGAATCCTGTTAGTTTCTTTTAAAAACGTTTTAATTGACAAATAAAAACTATGTATTTATTATGTACAACATCTTTTTGAAATATGTATATGTTGTGAAATGACTAAATCAAGCTAATTAACATATGCATTACATCACACATTTTTTGTGCATGTGTGGTGGGAACACTTAAAAGCTACCCTCTAAGCAATTTTCAAGAATACAATACCTTGTTATTAACTATAGCCATCATATTGTACAATAGATCTTTTGAACTTATTCCTGCTGTCTAACTGAAATTTTATATCCTTTGACCAACATCTTTCCCCCTACTCCCCACCCCCAGCCTTTGGTAACCACCATTATACTGTCTACTTCTATGAGTTCAACTTTTTTACATTCTACATATGAGATCTTATGCTATTTGTCTCTGATTACCTGGCTTATTTCACTTAATGTCCTCCAGGTATATTTATCCATGTTGTGGCAAATGACAGGATTTCCTTCTTTTAAAAGGGTGAATAGGATTACATTGTGTATATGTACCACAGTTTTTTGGTATATTCATCTGTTGATGGACACTTAGACTGATTCTCTTAGTTATTATAAATAATGCTTCAGTGAACATGGGAATACAGATGATTCTTAGGCTTATTCCCTATCTTAACTATTATAAATAATACTGCAATGAATATGGAGTGCAGCTATCCCTTCAATATACTGATTTCCTTTCCTTTGGGTACATAACCAGTAGTGGGATTGCTAGATCCCTATTAGTTTCAATTTACAAATCAGGCAGCTGAGTTTCAGAAAATATAAATTACATGCCCAAAGTGTCATTTGCTAATGACCAAAGCATCTTTCTTCTGAAAGAGCCCCCTATTTGTTATTGGAGAGTGCCTTCATTTTTTTATTCCTCTTAATATGTTGGATGCAGCTATAGTTTTTTGGTCTACTGTCTCTTGCCAGGCAAGCACATTTGCTGAACTTCCCTAGCGAACTACGTATTTGAGAGGTTACAAGTTCAAATACTATGGGAGCCATACAGAGAACATCAGGAGTGAGGTATACCAAGTATTTTTTGTATGAGGGATACGGACTGTGTCTACATGGGAGCAGTTCTAACTTAACTCCAGCCAAACATTGTCAGCAGAAAAGCAGAGCAAATGTTGACATACATTCTGATTTTTCAAGAGCAGCTGGATATCTTGAGTTTTATGTGTAACTTCTGAATTCCAAACTTGAAATTTAAGTATTGTCTCAAAGTAAGAATCTTATATAGGCCACATAGAATAGGCCCGTAGGCCATATCTAGCCCTTGGGCACCTATACACTAAAAACAGTGGAGGCTCTGGTTCCTCTACTCTGAAACTAAGCTCCAAGCCCAATGACAGGGACAAGCATGAGCTACAAATAGTTGTCATCAGCCTAGGGGATGCACATGCATATGAGGAGCAGAGGTGTCTCTATCAGCAAATAAGTTGTTGTGCAGGTTTTTTTCTTCTTTTTGATGCTGTCTCTTGACTGGGAGCTTGATAATTCCTATTGTTAGCAAACTCAAGCAAGTGCTTGACTTGGAATACCTCCCTGTCTCCTTAGGTTTCCTAAATAAGCACTTTTTATTTTAATTCTCTGTGAAGAAAAACAACTGTGCATAGTAATTCATTCAATGAGGTGAGAGACTGAGTATAAATAATTGAATCTCTTAGAAGGTTAAATATAAAAAGAACCCCACTGAAACAGAGAGAGAAAGAGAGAGAGAGAGAGAGAGAGAGAATATACACCACCATTCCGGTTCTAGCCACCAAGTCTAGCAGATTGGCTTTCTTCTAATCTACATAATCCTCTAGTTTCCTGACTCCAAGATTCATGAGGGGAGGGGCCTTGTCTTGTCACAGCTGTATCCCCAGGCTCTAGTACGTTGTCTTAACACAATGTAGGGGTTCAATAAATATTTGTTAACTCTCAGACTTTCAACTTAGATGATATCTTGTCACCCTAAATTTAGTATGTTCAAATCTGAATGTCTCCAAATCAGCTCCCTTCTGGACCTCCTGGTTTCTATAAATGGCATTGTTAGTTTCTTATTCATGAAAGCTTGGAAGCTTCGAGTCACCTTGGAAATCCCTTGTTTTCCTCATCCTGTCAGTTGCCAGGTCCTGTTAATCCTCAGTGAGTAATGTCGGTTATATCTTCGCTATCCTTCCCTTCCCTGTCCACGTCACTCTAGCCTAAGCCCCCCGTGACCTCATGCCACAGGGACCAGTGCAATCGTTGCTTAACTGCTCTCCTCAGTTTTATGCCTTCCTCTCCCTGTTTGTCACAGGAAAACAAATTTTTGAGGACTTGAGCCTTTGGGGTTTCCCATTATTTATTACTGAGTCTAGACTTAGCTTTTCATTGCAGACAAGTCACAATTTATTCACACTTAACACACCAGTCTTAATATCCATTATGCCACCACACAAATCCTCTCTTTTAGTCACACTGGTTCTATGAGTAGTTCCTGAAAACACTGAGAAGAGATTTTCTTTTTCTTTTCTACATTTCATATTTCCTTAGCTTCTTCTGGTTAAATAAATCTTTCCCCAAATTTCTGTTCTATACTAGTTTTTTGGTGAGACAAATGCTTGTCTTTTTTCTCCCAATATAAATCTCCCTGACATTCTAACACACTAATTAGATCATGAATATAGAATGTATTCCATATACTGTTTTATAGAAAGGCAGTAGAGTATAGTAGTCAAACATAGCCCCTGGAGCCAGGCAGCTGACTTCAAATGATTTCAGTCCTACCACACACTATCCCGGTGACTTCAGGCAAGTAACTAAATCTCTCTGTGCCTTAATTATCTCATGATGCTTATTTTGAAAGATTGCTAAGAGAATTAAATGGGCCACTGCATGTATAACAATGCCTAGCACAGGGTAAGTACCATAAAAGTCAACTATCATCACCATCTTCACTATCATCATCATGCTATTCTTTTATGTGTATGTCATTTGCCCATAACTGATTTGTAAACCCTTTCAAATCAGAGGTTTCAACATATCCCTCTGCTTTGCACAGAGGAAACTCACAGGAAAGCAGTGTGATGCAAAGCTTTATGGTAGTCAGGACACCTGGCCTGTCAGATTAGGCAGGTCTCTCCACTTCTTTGAGACCCCATTTGCTTATGTGTAAAATAGAAATATTTTTTCTTAATGTTTATATTGTATATTCAGTTAAAGTGTTTCATAGATAAAACTCATTGATTATCTGCCTACTTACCTCACATATGAGGTAATTTATGTAAGCACGCTGGATTTTGCATGCAGATGTAACCTGTATTACCAAGGTGCTCAGTTAAGTGCTTTTTGATGAATGGGATCAAATGCTCCACTGTCTTTATTTTTTTCCAATGCAAACTCCATTTAAAGTGAATTAGAAGAATTTCTTTTTTATGTTTTTCATCAATAGTGTTCCAATTTTCTCGTGAAGCCCCTCCCTCCTTTCATTCCAGGGCATCATTGTTTATTTTAGAGTGGCAGATAGTGAATGTGAATAGAGGCAGCTGGTTCTATGGTGTGCTGGTGCCTGGAGAAATTGTACAGACTGAAGACATCTCTTAAAATAATATGTTTTTAACTCTTATTCCAAAGGGTTTAGGATTTTTTGCCTACTGTTTATCAGGATGATCACAATCCTTTTTCAGAGTAAAAAGAGATGCTAGATATAGGGAAAGGGGAATAGAATAATGAGGTATAGAAAACCAAATAATTATCATGGGAGAAAAGAAAATCAGAACTGGAAACTGACATAAGAACAATAACGGTATTAGATTAAAAGTAAATTAAAAGGGGGAGTCATATAAGATGGATATGATTTCCTTTAGTCAAGAAACTGTGGTTTGTTTAGTTTTTGTGAAGCATAATATGACCAAAACCATAGTAAAAATAATGAGTACAGAGGGGTGTATGATACAGCCAGTTGTGGGAGTTTCTAGGCTGGCTTCTGTGCTAATTATTAAGTATCTCAGCTCTCATCCTAAATTCAAACCAAGCATCCGTAAACTCTAGCAGGATGAGACATAGGAAGATATTCAAATACCAAACTAACTATGGAAATGGGAGGAACAAAGAAGAATTCTTGAAAGTCTCTGGGAAAAGATAAAAGGAAAACAGAATAAAGAAGATCTCACAGCAGGGGCCTGTGACAGATCTTCAAATCAGGAAGTCAGAGAAGATGAAGTGAAGCAGAGCCAAATCTCCACATCCAGGGAGATGGCCCGTAGATTACAAGTACCCTGTTAACTAACTTTCAGGTAACTCACACAGGAGAACAGAACTGGAAACACATAAAACATAAGTTTAATTCTCTCAGTAAATGATGCAAAAAAAAATAGCAAGAATTTTGAAAATGATCTTACATTTAGGAAGATATTATAGACTGCCTGAATGTCTTAACCTGGAGAATAGCATTTCTAGATTAGCCAAATTCTAAGTGTAAATTTTTTTCCAAAATGTTAGGAAACAAAGCTTGCTTTGCCTATAAACTTGGGGGATTCACAGACAGATAGATGAATAGATAGAGATATATAGAGATGCCAAGCAAAAGTTTTTTGAAAGAAAATTATAGATTTGTGCCAAACTAAATAAAAGGCAATGGGCCGCTGCGTTTGGGTGATGTATAGGTTATCTACTTCAGTGCAACAAATGCCTTCAAATGTAAGTGTCTCCACATGGTTTCTTTTTTTTTTATTTTTTATTTGCTTGCTTGGAGGTCTCTCAAGGCCTAGGCTTGGAATTCACACAAAGTCATTTTCTTTCATTCAGTCAAACCAAGTCTCTATCAGCTCAGATTCAAGGGGTGGGGAAATTGACTCCTCCTCTTCATGGAAAGAGCTGCAAAGAATTTCTTTTGTGGCTATTTTAATCTATCATAGGTGTTTAACTCAATTACAAAATCAGACAAGAGATATGAAATAATTTGACTTAGAATATAGAAATAATTTGACTTGAACTGAAAAGTTCTAAATCATCGCAAAGTATTATTATTACATAGCTGACCAATTGTTCCTCCTCTCCTTTTACAGTGTCTTCTTGGCATATGTACTCATGAGGAACTTAAGGACAGGATGCTGCAGGCATGCTGAGCCAATTGGCAGGGTATTAGGCTATGCAACACCTCTACCTTTTTGCTCTTTGCGATTCAGTAGCTCAGCCATGTGTCTGCTACTAATTCAATGACATATAAAATGTACTGAATTTCTGAAAGATTTTTCTGTGTGCTGTAAATCTTGTGATAGTATTTATCACTAGCTCAAGTACTGATCTCTAGTTCCAAGGAAATTTACATTTCAACTAAGTAAGATAGGTTTTTATCTTCTTAAATTTTGGTACCAGAGGGCCTGAAGAGAAATAACTAAACCAAAAAAAGAAAAAAAAAAGGGAAAAAAGTTTAATTACCTTGTTTATTTAGCTCTGTGACATCCTCTCAAAACTCAGCAATGACAATGGGCTCAAGGGCTCAGTGATTGTTTGCAGTAGTCATCTCTCGAGGTGGCTCTACAGTGCAGGGTTCCCCTTTTCTGAGGAGCTGCCATCATGCACAGACATGTTCTCTGCTGACCTTTGCCCTGATAGCTGTGTCAACATTAAGCCATCTTTATTCCTTGGACCATGACTAATTGGTTCAGGTCTGTCACCTGACCTAAGCTGGGCCAATCGGTTTATCTCTTACGTGTACTGGAAGTGTTGCAAGAAGAGAAAGAGTATAATTTGAAAGTTGTTGGTAGCTGAGACACATTGTAATATGCTGGAAAGAAGCCCCACAACCTCCTGCAGAGGAAACACCCTAGTTCCTACCCTTTCTGATCCAAGTTTTCCTTTGATCCTGTAAGCTATTCTAGTATTCTTCCAGTACATTCTCTGTTTTTTTCAAAACTAGTAGAGTTAGTTGTTGTTACTTGTTATCAAGAGAAACTTACCTGACAGAGGATATCCACATCCATGGCTGAATAGTTAGAAGAAAATGGTTTATCTGGGTGCCATTTCATTCATTCATTCATTTGACAGTCATTTATTGAGAGCCTATTACATATCAGTTACAGAGATAGGCACACGAATAAGATAGAAGGAGATGTGGAGATAGTCACACCTACCTACAATTCCACTAAATTGTGATAAAATAGAGATACTTGCAAAGTTCTGTGGGAGTACAGATAAGGGTACAAATGAACTCTTTGTGTAGGTTGGGGAGCTGGGGTTAATCAGCTTGGACAAGGATGTAAGCTAAGAACTAAAAGCTACACAGAAAATATAATCTTATTATATTACAGTAGTAGCAAATGAAGAATTTCTACATAGAAACTGAAGACTAGCTGTTCTCAGTATCAACTCAGCTCTGCAGAGTGAAAACTGATTTGAACAGCAGCATGAGAGATTTAGATTATAGATGGAAGAATTTCCTGACAATGAGAGTTGTTAATGTTGGGAGGTTGTAGAATCTTCTCTTCTGAAGGTTTTAAAAATAATAGCTCTTCATCTGCCTAGGATGATGTTATTGTGATGCTGTCTAAAATAGGGAGATGGAAGATAATCACTCAAGGTCTTTTAACACTGTCATTTAAAAAAAAAAAGACTTTTAAAAAAAGCAGTTTTAGGTTCAAGCAAAACTGAGAGTAAGATATGGAAATTTTCCATGTACCCTCTGCCCCCTCGTGCACAGCCTCACCCGTTATCCATATCTCCCACCAGCATGGTACATTTCTTACAACTGACAGACCTGCCTTGACATATCATTATCACACCAAGTTCATAGTTTACATTGGGGTTCACTCTTGGTGTTGTACATTCTGTAAGTTTGAACAAATGTATAATGACATGTATCCACTCTTATAGTATCATATAGAATATTTCACTGTCTTAAAAATCCTGTGTTTTGCTAATTCCTCTTTCCCTCCCCTCAACCCTTGGCAACTACTGATATTTTTACTGTCTCCATAGTTCTGCCCTTTCCAGAATGTCACATAGTTGTAATCAAACAGCATATAACTTTTCAGATTTGTTTCTTTCACTTAGTAATATGCATTTAAATTTCCTCCATGTCTTTTCGTGACTTAATGTCTCATTTCTTTTTAGCACTGAATATTATTTCATTGTCTGGAGGTACCACAGTTCATTTATCCATTCACCTATTGGAGAACTTCTTGGTTGCTTCCAAGTTTGGGCAATTATGAATAAAGCTGCTATAAATGTCCCTGTGCAGTTTTCTTGCATGGACATAAGCTTTCAACTCCTTTGGGACACTGTCGATTTTTAGGAAAACAGTATAAAATTAATAAAAAAATAAAATTAGGGGCAGAAAAGTAATGCCAAAAGTGGAAAAATAATCAAATTAATTATTCCCTCTTGAATCAGGAATGTGAGAAGTGAAGAGATTCAAGTCTTCAAGATTTATTATTTTGGAAATTGTTTTGAAATCACATAGTCCCTTGGTTGTTCTAGAACCTCTTGGTTGGGACTCAACTGATGGTCAACTAATAGAGGGTCCTGTCTTTTCCTTCCTACCCCAGAGTCCTTTAGTTTCTCCTAATTCACTTTACAACTGTCCCACCCATGATGGGATGACATTGCTACTGCCTCAACCTGTAACTGGAGCCTCCTCATCCTATTCTCCAAAGGTGCACCCAGGTTCCTTCCTTCCTTCCTTCCTTCCTTCCTTCCTTCCTTCCTTCCTTCCTTCACTCCTTCCTTCTTTCCTTTCCTAAATAGTATAACATGAGCTTAAAATTAAAGCATGTGCTCAGAGAATAATAAGTCTAATTGGACTAAAGATAAGGTATATGAATAAAAAATAAAAATAGAACATGGAGTTAGGTAAAAATGTGTAGATTTGCTAGACCACAAGGTTTAGAGTTCATTGAGTAGGCATTGAGAAATTAATGAACATAACATTTGGAAGGAGAGCATGTAAATGGTGTGTAGTGAAAGGCTCTTGAAAATTGTTATCAGACAGTTTAAAAAGGCAAAGTGGGGAATCATTCCAAATGTTACATTAACATTTTATTTTAGATTAACACCTGAAAGTGTACATGCATACAGCACTATTTTGAAGTTGGGTTAAGGCCTTGTTTAATTTTTTTTAATGTAGATACAGTTATTGATGTTCTAAGTTGTCTTTTTTGGTTCAACCATAACCATAATGCATTGCCTACAATGTTAGTTTTGGTTTCTTGAAAGCTGAACAAAACTTTAAAGATATTTGTAAAGCAGGCCAGGCGCAGTAGCTCACGCCTGTAATTCCAGGACTTTGGGAGGCTGAGGCAGGTGGATCACTTGAGGCCAGGAGTTCGAGACCAGCCTGGCCAACATAGTGAAACCCCTGTCTCTACTAAAAATACAAAAAATTAGCTGGGCATAATGGTGCACACTTGTTATCCTAGCTACTCAGGAGGCTGAGGCATGAGAAAAACTTGAACCAGGGAGGTGGAGGTTGCAGTGAGCCGAGATCGGGCCACTGCATTCCAGCCTGTGCAGCAGTGAGACTCTGTCTTGCAATCTTAATATAATATCTACTGAGATTTTTAATGGTTTTTCCCATTCTTTTATGCTTGTCTCACCTACACTTACTTTGACAGCAATTTTTAAGCCACTGTTTTTATTTAGACTTTACCAAAGCATTTAGCTTAAATTTTATAAACACAACTTTCTTTTCTCACACATACTTCATCAGTTTACAAAATTTTTAACTCAAAAAAGCAATTAGAATAGTGAAAATGTACCTAAAAGTAATTATTGATAAGCATACAACCTAGCCAATGGAAAGAGAAGTATGGGGATGTAGTGGAATATAGCCTACTAACCAGGATCAACGTGATGTAAACTATTCAGTGTACTTGGACTTAAGTCTTATATTTTAGAGAGGAAATGGAGAACATTGATAGGCAAGCCAATTAGAAGAGTTTAGAGAAAGGGAAAAAAAGACTGGAATCTAGTTTTGAGAGTTTTTCATCAAAAAATAAAAGTTCATTTTTTGGTGCCTCTATGTGAGTCTAACATACTACCTTTATTATATTACACTTCCACCCTTCTTTTTGCATTCCATACATGTTCAATTTGTAATCTTTTTTTTTCTTAAGATTCTGGAGCATAAAGGGGAGAAGAGGATGACAATATTTCAGTGCCCTAGGTAGTGCTTTCCTCTGGGATGAAAACATTGTTGACAAAGGGAGAAGGTCTTATTATACAGATTGCAGAGGATTAAAAGAGAGATTATTTTGTGTCTTGGATTGGAATCTCCTCAAGAGATTATATCTTGTAATCCTTTTTAATTTTTTTCTAGATCACACTTACTAGTGGGAATATGAGGGCTAGAATGCAATTCAGAGGTTTTTTGTTTGTTTGTTTGTTTTTTGCAATTCAGAGTTTTTGACTTTTCTTACAGCACTCCTGGGACAACTAGGTCATCAACATCTCCATCTAGTGGATTTTTTTTTCTTTCTTTTTTTAGAGACAGAGTCTCACTCTGTTGTCCAGGCTAGAGCAAAGTGGTATGATCAAGGCTCACTGCAACCTCTGCCTCCTGGGCTCAGGTGATCTTCCCACCTCAGCCTCTTGTGTAGCTGGGACTACAGGCACACACCACTACACCTGGTCAATTTTTTTGTAGAGAAGGGGTTTTGTCATGTTGCCTGGGCTGGTCTAGAACTCCTCAACTCAAGCAATCCGCCTACCTCGGCCTCCCAAAGTGTTGAGATTATAGGTGTAAGCCACCGCCCTCGGCCAATCCAGTGGAATTTTAAAGGAAAAAAAACTGGCTGGGTGCGGTGGCTCACGCCTGTAATCCCAGCACTTTGGGAGGCCGAGGCAGGTGGATTACCTGAGGTCAGGAGTTCAAGACCAGCCTGGCCAACGTGGTAAAAACCCATCTCTACTGAAAATACAAAAATTAGCTGGGCATGATGGTTCATGTCTGTAATCCCAGCTACTGGGGAGGCTGAGGCAGGAGAATCACTTGAGCCCGGGAGGTGGAGGCTGCAGTGAGCTGAGATCACGCCACTATACTCCAGCCTGGGTAACAGAGCGAGACTCTGTCTCAAAAAAACCAAACCAAACCAAAACAAACATACAAACAACAACAACAACAGCAACAAAAAACCAAGGGAAACAAATCTCCCTCTAGTCCTCCTGAAGGTACATAAATAAAAAAACATATCCCTTTCCCAACTTTCTCCATGAGTTTAGTTAGGATGCTTGGAAACCTTCAGAAAGTAAGACTTTCCTAGTTCAATGCTGTACTTGGTACTGATTCATATAGGACTTTGCATCTTGGGAACCAAAACTTCAAGTACTCTGGTAATTGATCCTGTGGAAATAGTATAAGCTTGTTTCTTGAAAAAGAAAGATATAAAATAATGAATTATTTTGCTTTAAGAATAAAATCAGGCTTAACTAAACAGTTGAAAGGACTGGAATGTACCCCATGGTGTAGCAGAAAATTATTCAACCATTTACAATCTCGAGGGACAATGAAGGTATCTTTTGTTGTTATTTTTTTCTGATAAAGATAAGGAATATAGTATTGTCCAAAACCTCAAGAGGTGCTCTTTATTTCAAGTGGAATGGAGGGAATTGCTTTGATGGATTATACAAAATGAAGAACAGCTGAAATAGTCAAACATCCAGTCCCATGATCCACATGGGTATGGCAGTCCTAGGCCCTGTGGCCAGAGCAATGATTCCTGGGATGGACTATCACAAGAATTGGGAATATTGGACAAAACCACTTTACGTGAAAAAGTGCTGTCTGGTGGTGTTGGTGGTGCTTTCTTTTCACAGTGTGTATTGGGGATATGCATTTATATAAGTTCACTATCTAGGTCACTTACCAGTGCTTTGAAACTGATGAATAAACTGGGCTTCTCACTTGTATGGGCCTTTTAGTATGCTCATATGGTCATAGGTATAAATGATATTTGAAAAAGTAAGATAAGCTAACTGCAATTTGTTAAGATCACTAGGTCATTCAGGTTTGACTTCCATTGATGATTAATTTTATGTGTCAACTTGACTGGGCTATGGGATGTCCAGATATTTTGTCAAACATTATTCTGGATATGTCTATGAGGATGTTTTTGACACTTTTAATTTTTAATTTTAATTTTTTTTTAGAGATGGGGTCTCACTATGTTTCCCAGATTGGTATCAAACTCCTGGCCTCAAGCAATCCTCCTGCCTTGGCCTCCCAAAGTATTGTGATTACAGGTGTGAGCCACTGTGACTGGCCTGGTTTGTGGATGATATTAACATTTGACTTGGTAGCCTGAGTAAAGCAGATTGCTTTTCCTAATGTGAGTGGTCCTCATTTAATCAGTTGAAGTCCTGAATAGAACAAAAAAGTCTGACCTTCCCTCAAGTGCGAGGAAACTTTGGTATATGACTTCTTGGACTGGAACATCTGTCTTTTCCTGCCTTCAGAATCAAACTAAAGAACTGGCTCTTCATGGATCTCAAGCCTACTGGGTTTTGGACTGGAACTACACAGTCAATTTTCCTGGGTCTCCATCTTGTCAACTGCAGATCTTGAGACTTCTCAGGCTCCATAATTGTGTGAACCAAACCAACTTCTTATAACTCCTTTCCAACTTTCTTTTTCTTTCTTTCTTTCTTTCTTTCTTTCTTTCTTTCTTTCTTTCTTTCTTTCTTTCTTTCTTTCTTTCTTTCTCCTTCTTTCTCTCTTTCTCTGTATATACGTACATATATATATGAATATTTGGGGTACTTGTCTGTATGTATTCCTATATATATGTGTGTGTATGTCCTGTTGGTTCTGCTCCTTTGGAGATCCCTAACTAATACAGATTTTGGTATTGAGAGTGTTTTTAGAGAAACAGAATTTTAAAAATGGATTTTGTAAATTAGTTTGAGGGTTTCTGGAATTGGCTGTCTAATCTGATTAGATTTAAAGGTGCTAAAACCTTTATTTCCAGAAGTAAAGAGAGAACTGATAGTTCATAACAAGGTCTAGCAATAAAAATACATAAAATATCACCATTGGATACTCCTAATCAACTACTTATAAAATGCAAGAGTTTGGGTGACTGTGCATGTGCTACTTTTGAATATTTTTGGCAAACTAATGAGTATAATGAGATTGGCTGATTGCTTCTAATGTCACTAGACAAATTGGGTAAAGAAAAGGATGAGGTCAGGCATTTGAATTACCAGCTCAAGTATGCATAAATGACCTGAAAACTTCCATGTGTGCCCCAAAGGAGAGCCTTATCTCCTGTATTGGCAGGGCTGAGATTATTGAAAATCAAACCCAGAACCTCATCCTGTGACTGGCTGAATTACAAGACAATTTGAACTCCCAGCCTTGTAGAGTGTCTGTTGTTAAAGTCAGAGCATTGATTGGAAAGGGAGAGTGATATGATATGGATCTATGTCCCTATCCTAATTTCAGGTAGAATTATAATCTTCAATGCTGGAGGTGGCGCCTGGTAGGAGGTGATTGGATCATAGGGGCGGTTTCTCATGGTTTAACACCATCTCCATCTTGGTTCTGTCATTACAATAGTGAGTTCTTGTGCAATCTGGTTGTTTAAAAGTATGTGGCACCTCCCCCTTTAATAGGACTCTTTGTATTTTGGAGGCAACATATTTCTCATTCAGGTGTTATTCCAGCCCATTTACTGGGTGAGCTGGAAAGCTGCAAGTTTTGAGTGGGGCCCAGAACAAGACGAGATTTTGCAATAGGTCCAGGCTATTTTGCAAGTTTCTCTGGCACTTGGGCCATATGATCCAGCAGATCCAATGTGTTTGAAGTGTTGGTGGAAGATAGGGATGTTGTTTGAAGTCTTTGACAGACCCTTACAGATAAATTGCAGCTCAGTACTTTAGGATTTTGGAGCAAGGCCCTGCCATCATTCTCAGATAACTACTCTTCTTTTGAGAAATCACTGTTGGTCTGCTATCTGCCCTTAGTAGAGATTAAATGCTTAACTACAGGCCAAGTTATTGAACTACCATGTGATCTGAGCTGTCCATCAAAAACTGGTTGTTATCTCACCCACCAAGCCATAAAGTAAGGCATGCACAGCAACATTTCATTATCAAATGGAACTGGTATATATTGATTGGGCCTGAGCAGGCCCTAAAGGCACAAGTAAGTTACCTGACAAAGTGGCCCAAATGCCCATGGTTCCTACTCCTGTTACACTCCTTTCTCTCTTCCAGCCTGCTCCTATGACCTTGCAGGAAGTAGTACCCTATTATTAACTGACAGAGGAAGAAAAGAATTAGGCCTTGTTTATATATGGTTTTGCATGATATGCAGGCACTACCTGGAAGTGGACAGCTGCAGCACTACAACCCTTCCCTGAGATATCCTTGATGGACAGTGAAGGGAAATCCTCCCACTGGGAAGAACATCAAGCAGTGCACCAAATGAACTTCCAAATTCACTTGGAAGAAGTGGCCCGATGTGTGATTATATGCTGATTTATAGGCTGTGATCAATGGTTTGGCTGGATGATCAGGAAGCTGTGAGGAACATGATTGCAAAATTGGTGGCAAGAAAATTTTGGGGAAGAGATTTGTAGATAGTCATCTCAACATTGTGCAAATAACATGAAGATATTTGTGTCTCATGTGAATGCTCACCAAAGGGTGACCTAGGCAAAAGAGGATTTTAATAACCAAATGGACACAATGACCCATTTTGTGGATACCAGTAAGTCTTTTTCCCTAGCCACCCCTGCCGTTGTCCAATGAACTCATGGATAAATTGACTATGGTGGCAAGGATGGAGGGTATGCATGGGCTCAGCAACATGAATTTCAGCTCACCAAGGGTGACCTGGTTGTGGCCACTGCTGAATGTCCAGTCTGCTAGCAGCATACATGAACACTGAGTACTTCATATGGCAACAATTCCTGGAGTGATCAGTTAGCTACCTGGTGGCAGGTTAATGACATTGGACCACTTCCAGCATAAAAGAGCAGCATTTTGTTCTTATTGGAATAGACTCTGACTGGATACAGATTTGCCTTCTCTGCATGCAATGCTTCTGTCAAATTACTATCTGTGGATTCACAAAATGCCTTATCTGTTGTCATGGTATTTCACACTGCATTGTTTCTAATCAAAGAATTCACTTCACAACAAATGAAGTATTGTGATGGTCCTATGCTCATGCAGTTCACTGGTCTTACCATGTTTTCCACCATCCTAAAGCATTTAGCTTGAAGAACAATGGAATGGTCTTTTGGACACTCAGTTACAGAACCAGCTAATGGCAGTACCTTGCAGAACTGAGGCAAGTTTCTTTAGAAGGCTGTATATGGAGGATGTATATTCTCTGAATCAACACTCAATATATAGTGCTCTTTTTCCCTTAGCCAAGATTTGTGGGTCCCGGAAGCAAAGGGTGGAAATGGGAATAAGACCACATGCTATTATCCCTAATGACACACTAGCAACATTTTGCCTCCTGTTTCTATGACCTTAGGCTCTGTTGGCCTAGGGGTTCTAGTTCCAAAGAGAGGCATGCTCCTAGAAGAGGCACAACAATGATCCAATTGACCTGGAATTTAAGAATGTCACCTGGCCACGTTGGCACTTCTCATGCCTCTGAATCAACAGGCAAAGAAGGCAGTTACTGTGCTGGCTAGGGTGATTGATCCTAACTAACCAAGGGAGAACTTTGACTACTACTCCCCAAAGGAGGTAAGGAAGACTATGTGTGGAATACAGGAGATCCCTTAGGGAATATTGTAGTATTACCATACCCTGTGATTAAGGTCAATGAAAAACTATAACAACCTAATTTAACTGAACTACTAATGGCCCAGACCCTTCAGGAATGAAAGTTTGGGTTCTTTAACACTAGCAAAAGAGGATTCTGATAATCAGATGGATAGAATGACCCATTCTATGGATACTAGTCAGTCTCTTTCCCCAGATACCCCTGCCATTGTCCAGTGGACTCATGGATAAATTCACCATGGTGGCAGGGATGGAGGGCATGCATGGGCCCAGCAACATGCACTTCAACTCACCAAGGCTGACCTGGTTATGGCAACTGCTGAATGTCCAATCTGCTAGCAGCGTAACACTGAGTTCTTTACCACCAGGTAAAAAACCATGACCAGCGAAGATTTTTTCAAAAGGCAAATGGTAGCAGAAAAAGGTAGTTAAAAATACCTATGACCGGCCGGGCGCGGTGGCTCACACCTGTAATCCCAGCACTTTGGGAGGCCAAGGCGGATGGATCACGAGGTCAGGAGATCGAGACCATCCTGGCTAACATGGTGAAACCCTGTCTGTCCTGAAAATACCAAAAATTAGCCGGGTGTGGCAGCGTGCTCCTGTAGTCCCAGCTACTGGGGAGGCTGAGACAGGAGAATGGCATGGACCCAGGAGGCAGAGCTTGCAGTGAGCTGAGACGCGCCACTGCACTCCAGCCTGGGTGACAGAGTGAGACTCCGTCTAAAAAAAAAAAAAAAGGAACAAAAAACCTATGACCATGTGATTAGTTACGGAAAGGAAGACTGTAATTGTCATAAGCATTTCCTGCTTATTTTGTTATATGACAAGGTATTAAGAGAAAAAGAAAATGTATATGTTTAATACATATTTACACATACACACATATTTATATCTAGGATGTATTGGCTTTATTTAATAGTATCTAAATATTGTTAATATGTCATCATAGTATTTAAGTTATGAGATGTCAAAGGGAAGAATAAACATTACTCAAATTATTCAAGGGCTTTAACTCCACTCCTGGGGAAGGGTCAGTGAGGTTTTAGTTATATGTAGGATAGTTGTATCATGTTAGGTGGAGTTATGCCTTTTAAATTATCTTTATTTGGTTATTAAGTATGGTTTAAGGAAATGTGCATGGATGTCAAGTTGACAAGAAAGTGGACTTGTGAGGGTTAATTTTACGTGTCAACTGGACTGGGCCATGGGATGGCCAGATATCTGGTGTATTAGTCCATTTTCACACTGCTGATAAAGACATACCTGAGACTGGGCAATTTACAAAAGAAAGAGGTTTATTGGACTTACAGTTCTACATATCTGGGGATGCCTCACAATCATGGTGGAAGGTGAAAGGCACATCTCACATGGTGGCAGACAACAGAAGAGAACTTGTGCAGGAAAACTCCAATTTTAAAAACCATCAGATCTCATGAGACCCATGCACTATCATAAGAACAGCACGGGAAAGACCTGCCCCCATGATTCAACCATCTCCCACCAGGTCCCTCCCACAACACGTGGGAATTATGAGAGCCACAAGATGAGATTTGGGTGGGGACACAGAGCCAAACCACATCATCTGGTTAAGTATTATTTCTAGGTGTGTCTGTGCATGTGTTTCCAGAGTATTTAGCATTTAAACTGGTGGACTGAGTAAAGCAGCTGGCCCTCCCCAATATAAGTGGGCATCATCCAGTCCATTGAGGGCTTATAAAAGGTAGAGCAAGGAAGAATTCTCTCTCTCTGACTGACTGCTTGAGCTGGGACATCAGTGTTCCCCTGCCCTCAAAGTGGAACTTACCCTATAAGTGTTTATGGTTCTCAGGCTTCAGACTTGAATTGGAACTACATTGTTGTTTTTTTTTGAATCACCAGTTTAGAGAAAGCAGACGTTGGGACTTTATAGCCTCCATAATCACATGACACATAATCACATGACCTCCATAATTACATAAGCACTTACAATCTCTCATGCTCTCTTTCTACACACACACACACACACACACACACACACATACACACACACAAACACACACACACACACGGGCTTCTCTGGAGAATGCTAATATACTTCTCTTCCTTTATATTTACCCTTGAGTTTGGTGACATTGGAGGTGTTTTGGGGATCTGGCTAAGAGGAAGTTGAACTGGCAAATCATTTAGTTGGATATATTTATGTAGCTTGTGGTCATTACAACGTATAGCAAACTATCTCAGTCTGGGAGTGGCTTCCAGCATTATTAATATGCCTACTTTAACAGTCTACCTGGCAATGTAACAGAAGATGCAGGGGTAGAGGTGTATAACTATGAAAATGTCCTTTGGTACCTAGCACTGAAAGTATGGAGTTGGTGGATGGAAAACAATGTCAAAGATTCACCCCATGTGGTAACCCCTGTCACTTATAGGGAATGCACATATAAGTGGCAAGTAGGGTACTGTAGCATTTGTTCCTTGAAATCAATACAGAAATGCTAGGGTAACAGGTGAGAAGTGTGTAGCATGGCATAAAGGAAGATAGAATAAGATTGTGTCTGCACTAAGTCAATTGTTGCAGCAGTACCCCGAACAATAGACAGGCATGGCATAGATAGGTAAAACTGAGATACATGCTGGTGGTGTGTATAAGTGGTATATAAGTGGTTCCTTCAAGGACGTAGGACCAGCCTACCTGGTGCCCATTGCCACTAGTGACCTTGCCTTCCCAGTCGTGGAGCCACCATACACCATACATGCTTGCCTATGACTGAGGACCAGCTGGCACAGCACCTGCTGCCACTGGTGACCCTGCCCCCACAAGTCCCCAAGCCATCATGTACATGTGTACTCCCTGGTGACTAAGGATTGACACACCCAGTGCCTGCTGCCATTGCCATCATTGCCCCTGCAACTGGCAGAGCCACTGTATCCAGCATGTGCCACCCTAGGGCCTGATAACTGGCCCTCTCAGCAGCCCTGCCCCAAGCAAAGCCACACCACTACCTCCACAAACACCCAGAATCTAGGCCACTAAGGCACTTGTAGGCATTCCTGCTGTTGATTACAGCTGAGGCAATCACATGGAGACTATACTACTGCAACCATCCAGAACCAAAGCCAAAACACCTGAGTGTATACAACCGACATTATGGGACACATCTACAGGAAAAAACCTTTTCCTATGAAAGCTGCTCCATAAAATTGGAAGAGGCGACTGTTCCTCCAGATGTACATATTAACATTGGGACATATAATATATGAAAAAATAAGAAAACATGAGACTCCAAAGGAACACACTAATTCTCTAGTAATTTCATAGATTTCAAGAAAATGAAATCTATGAAATACCTGCAAAGGAATTTAAAATAATGATCCTAAGGAAACTGAAAGAGAATACAGATAGACAATTCAACAAAATCAGGAAGATAATTCATGATCAGAATGAGAAGTCCAACAAAGAAGTAGAAATCATAAAAAAGAATCAAATAAATCATGGAGCTAAAGAATTCAATGAATGAAATAACAAATACAACCAAGAGCTTCATCATAGACTAGATCAAACAGAAGAAAAAAATCTCTGAATTTGAGGAAAGCTCTTTTGAAATAAACCAGTCAGACAAAAAGAAAAAAAAAGAAGTAAAAACAATGAAGAAGGAAGCCTTGGTACTTACTGGACACCAATAAGCAAACAAATGTTCACATCATGGCAGTTCCAGAAGGGTGGAGATGGGAAGAAGCATAGAAAAACATATTTAATGAAATAATAGCTAATAACTTCCCAAGTATTGTCAGATATATAGACATCCAGATCTACAAAGCTCAAAATGTACCAAATAGATTCAACCCTGTAAAGGTCCTTGCCAAGGCACAGAATACTCAAACTGTCAAAAGTCAAACACAAAGTGAAGACAAAAGTGTCAATTCACATATAAGGAAATTTCCATTAGACTAACAGCAGTTTTCTTAGAATAAAACTAATAGGCTACGTGCGAATGGGATAACATATTTAAAGTGCTGAAAGAAAAAAAAAATACGGCCAGCAAAACTATTCTTCAAAAATGAAGGAGAAATAATGTTCTTAGACAAGCAAAAACTGAAGAAGTTTATTACCACTACAACAGCCTTACAATAAATACTTAAGGGAGTCCTACATTTAGAAGCAAAAGGATAATAACTACCATCATTAAAACACACAAAAATGTAAACTCACAGGTAGAGCAGGTACACAAATTAGAAAAAGAAAGGTATCAAACCTTATCATTATAGAAAACCACAAGCCACAAAGATAAACAATAAGAGAGGAAGAAAAGAATGAAAGATCTATGAAACAATCCCCAAATAACAAAATGACAGGAGTAAGTCCTTACTTATCAATAATAACCTTGAGTGAAAATAGATTAAATTCCCCAATTAAAAGATATAGCATGGCTGAACAGATTTAAAAAATGGCTTAACTATTTACTGCCTACAAGAAATTCACTTCACCTGTAAAGACACACATATAAAGCAAAGGGATGAGGTGGGCAAATCGTTTGGGCCCAGGAGTTTGAGACCAGCCTGGGCAACATGACAAAACCCTATCTCTACAAAAAAATTAAAAAATTAGCTGGGTGTGGTGGTGCACACCTGTAGTCCCAGCTGCTTGGGAGGCTGAGGTGAAAGGATTGCCTGAGCTTGGGGAGGTAGAGCCTGCAGTGAGCTGTGATTGCACCACTGCACTCCAGCCTAGGCCACAGAGCAAGACCCTATCTCAAAAAAGAAAGAAAGAAAAATTAATAAAAGAAAGAAAGGAAAGAAAGAAAGAAGGGAAAGAAAGAAAAGAACAAAGGGAAAGAAAGAAAAAGGAAGGAAGGAACAAAGAGAGAAAGAGAAAGAAAAAGAAAGAAAGAAAGAAAAGAAAAAGAGTGAAGGGATGGCAAAAGATATTTTACACAAATGGAAACCAAACCAGGCAGGAGCAGCTGTACTTATATCAGATAAGATAGACTTTAAGTTGAAACTGTTAAAAGAGATGAAGATCATTAAATAATGATAAAAACATCAATTTTGCAAGAGGACATAACAACTGTAAATATACATGCACTCAACACCAGAGGACCCAGACTATAAACCAAATATTATTTCAGTTAAAGGAGGAGACAGACTGTAGTACAATAATAGTTGGAAACTTCAACATCCCATTCTTAGTGTTGGGTAGATCATCTAAACAGAAAATCAGTGGAGAAATATTGGATTTAAACCGTACTATAGATCAAATGGACCTAACAAGCAGTTACAGAACAACATTTTATCCAACAGCTGCACATTCTTTTTTTTTTTTTTTTTTTTTTAGACAGGATCTCACTCTGTCACTCACCCAGGCTGGAGTGTAGTGGTGCAATAACAGCTCACTGCAACCTCAGCCTCCTGGGCTCAAGCCATCCTCCTGCCTCAGCCTCCTGAGTAGGTAGGGTTCCAGGTGTGGACCACCATGCCTAGCTAATTAAAAAAATTTTGTAGAGATTAGAGATGGGGTCTCCTCATGTTACCCAGGCTGGTCTCAAACTCCTGGGCACAAGCAAGCCTCTCATTTCAGCTTCCCAAAGTGTTGGGATCACAGACACGAGCCACTGAAGCTGACCAGTATACACATTCTTCACAACAGCACATGGAATATTCTTCAACATAGATCATATGGTAGGCCATGAAACAAGTCTCAACAAATTTTTAAAAATTGAGGTCATATCAAGTATATTTTCTGACCATAATACAATAAAACTAGAAATCAACAAGAACATAGGAAACTGTATAAATACATGGAAATTAAACAACATGCTCCTGAACAACCAATGGGCAAATGAAAAAATTAAGATGGAAGTGAAAACATTTTTGGAAACAAATGAAAACAGAAACACAGCATACCAAATCTATGGGCATATGGAAAGCAGTACTAAGAGAAACATTAAAACATGGTTACATTAAAACAGAATGATTTCACATAAACCACCTAATGATTCACCTCAAGGAATTAGAAAAGCAAAACAAACTATGAGATGAGCCTTGACCAATGAGATTCCAGAGTAGGAAAGGATAAGGTAAATTCTCAATTCATCTCCTCTCCACACACTACTCTGAGGTGAAATTTCTTCTCACAATCCCTCAAGAAGGCTTGCAAATACATGTGATGAGCAACCTGTTCTGTTTCTTCATGGCTCATTGTGAAGTGGCAATCAGTGCTTCAACACAGCTTTGCATCTCATCTTGTCCAATTTTCCCCTTTTCCTCACCCTTACTTCCCTGGGCTTGAATCTCACAGAAAAAGAACAGTGTTTAGTCCTACTTCAGGCTCCTAGAGATCCTGTGCTAAGATAATTATTATAAAAAACTTTCCCTCAATGCTACATCTCTCCTACTCTCCTTATATCTCACCTCCTTTGAAACTTTCAAAAAGAGGTATCTTTATCCTTATCTCCCTATCTTTGTTTTCTTATCTGCCATTCATTCCTCAGTCTTGCTTCTCTCTACCATTTCTTTGAAACTGCTTTCACTAAGATCAGTAATGATTTTCTTGCTCTTAAATCCAAAGGATAATTTTCAGCCTTTATCTTACCTAGTTTGTCTGTAGCACTTGACACTGACCTCTCCTCCTTCTTCAAATGTTGTCTTGCCCTGACTTCCAGACAATGTACTCTTGGTTTTTATCTTGCCATTTTAGCTGCTCCATTTCAGTCACCTTTACATATCTTGTAAGTATTGATATTTACCAGAATTCTGTTCTCAGTCCCCTTCTCTCCCCTCCCCTCCCCTCCCCTTTCCTTGCTGTCCCTCTCTTTCCCTCCCTAATATCTGTATAAACTATCCCTGGACAATCTTGTTCGTTTGCATACATAGCCTCAAGTGCTGATAACTTTCATAACTTATTTTAGATCTAACTTTCCCTCTTGATTATCAAATTCTTAAAAGAATTTGATAATTCTTTTGGATATTTATTCTTGGAGTCCCATTGGCTCCTGAAACTGAACACGTTCAAAAATGAAACTCAGCATCCTCTTCCCACCTGAATCTGTTCCTGTTGCTGCCTTCCCTGTCTCATGGACTGATGCTTTCATTCCTAAGCCAGAAACTGGGTCCCAGTTTTCTCAGGACTTTTCTGGTTTTAGCATGTGGACCCCCTCAGTTCCATGCAAGCTGGAATGGTTGGTTCATAGCTGTCTCCACTTTTAAACTGGAACTGCCACGTTGTAGAATCCCCTCAGTTCTGAAAATATGAGGAAGATTGGTCAGTCTGTTTTCCACATCCGATCAATTACTAAGGCTAATTTGTTATAACTTTTAAATATGTCTAGTTTGTCTATTTCTCTCCATCTCTATTGCTGTTATACCAGTTCAGGCTATTAACATTTCTTACCTGGATTGCTGCAAACTTTCCTTCTGCCTCTAACATTGCTTCCTCCAACCCATTCTCTGAATTGCTGCCAGAAGATTCTTTTATTTTTTTAATTTTTATTTTATTTATTTGTTTTTGAGATGGAGTTTTGCTCTTGTCTCCCAGGCTGGAGTGCAACGGCTGCAATCTTGGCTTACTGCAACTTCTGCCTCCCGGGTTCAATAGATTCTCCTGCCTCAGCCTCCCGAGTGGCTGGGATTGTAGGCGTGCACCACCAAGCCCAGATAATCTTTTTATTATTAGTAGAGAAAAGGTTTCACCATGTTGGCCAGGCTGGTCTTGAACTCCTGACCTCAGATGATCCACCCGCCTTGGCCCTGCAAAGGCGTGAGCCACTGCGCCTAGCCAGAATATTATTTTAAAATTATAAACCTGATGATGTTGATCCCCTCCTTAAATCTTTTTTTTTTTTTTTTTTTGAGACAGAGTCTTGCTCTGTCACCCAGGCTGGAGTGCAGTGGCGCAATCTCGGCTCACTGCAAGCTCCGCCTCCCGGGTTCACGCCATTCTCCTGCCTCAGCCTCTCTGAGTAGCTGGGACTACAGGCGCCCGCCACCACGCCTGGCTAATTTTTTGTATTTTTAGTAGAGACGGGGTTTCACCATGGTCTCGATCTCCTGACCTCGTGATCCGCCCGCCTTGGCCTCCCAAAGTGCTGAGATTACAAGCGTGAGCCGCCACACCCAGCCAAGGTGCACAATTTTTAAGATTGCTCTCATAGCCCCTCATAACATTGTCCTGCTCATTCCTCCAGACTCATCCGTTCTCACTTTCCTCATACACTGTATGTAAGCTCAGATGCCAGCTGTTCCCTATCCATTATTTTTAAAAATATTACACCCTCATAGACATAGAACTCTTGCATGTCATCATATTATCTTTCCCAAACCCACATTTATAAAAGTCTTAGTGAGAAACAAGGAATTTGTGGGGAGATGAAGGAGATATTTTATTATACTTGGTATAGTAATAACTATTTGAGATTTTTTTCCCCAAAATTTTTTCTTAGCTGTGGCACTCCAAGGACTGTTTTTGTCTTTATCTTCCTCCCAAGGCATATAGCCTTTTTGGATCCAGCCCCTACCCTCACTCCAAGTTCTTTACATTCATTTCTTTATTGTACTGAGCAATTTGGCTTTACACAACTCCATCAAAGGGCTCACCAAAACAAAGTGTTCTTCTATTTCCAGATTCCATTCTTGTTTAGTTACCATCATTTTGAGCTTGACTATGTCCCTTAAGATCTTGTCTCTCATCCCATGTAGCTTATTAAAATATTTCTTTAAAATATGGTGTTATATTCTTAGAGGAATTCTTGTACTAGTTGCCAAAAGATAAAAGTTTCTTCATTTTGTTACATGTGTTTTCGCCATATTGGTTTTCCTGCAGGTCTCGTAGTATTCTTTGTTCTCTCCTACTATGTCTTTGTATAAGCTGCTAAATTTGTTCAGGATACTTTAAAGTGAACCAGTTTTAGATGTAGTTCATAGGCTTGACTTGGATTAAAAAAATCTCTAATTATATCATGAGTCATTTCAGCATTTTTAATCATTATGGCATGATAAATTTCGCTGCATCGATCTCTAGGGGATTAGGACAAAAACTAACTTCAGTTTTTAAAAATGATTTTCAAGACCTCCAGTGAAAGTATGTAAAGGACATTAAACGGGCCTAAGAAATTATACAGCTTTCGGTTTGATCCTAAGTTCAAGAACTAGTCCAATTAATCAAAATTGCAATCATAGTTCCCTTGAAAATGACAATATGCAAAACACATGGCCATTGTGCACAGTACACACAATCATATTAGTTTGCAGGTGGGTCATATTCAATTAACTTTTTTTTTATAACATAGTTGAGTGTATCTTTATTCTTACTAATTCAAAATGCAAACATTTGAAGATTTTAAGCTGGCAGCAGATTAATTTCTTGTTTTGTATTAAGAATCACACTACTTGGGTTTCTTGGTGGCCTTTCTCAGTACTTGAGCCCTTGATCTTCAACCACAGAGGTGGAGTAGTACCTATAAAATACAGGACAATAAGGCAGCTAAAACATTTATCATTGAGATGAACATATTCATCATCTGATTTGAGTGATTAAGAAGACTTTGCCTGAAAACATTGCCAATATCACCTTGAGAATAGTGTAGATGAACAGAAAGAGTACAGAGTTAGATTTCAGTAACAGATTTCCCCTCCAGTTAGGTTTTCTTATGTCACTTTAAACTGTCTGCATTTTCTAATCTTTTAACAATCTTTATACTCATATTTTAAAAGTGAGATCTTCTCTTGTTTCTTCATTTACTCAGAAAGGTATTATAAAATAATGGATGTGAAATACTTTGAAAAACTAAAAATGCCTTGCAATCATAGGTGAGTCTGTCAGCTTTCAGACTTGCAAAGGACAACCATGAAGAGACTAACCATACCTGTCTATTAATCCTTCTTACTATCCAAATATCCATCTATGTTTCTTTCCCTCCCTTCCTTCAACAAGTGTTTATTGAGCACTTCATATCTGCACACAGCAGATATGTCCTTACGGAACTTACACTCTTGTGTAAGTAAATAGTAAATAGAAAATTTAAATCCAGATTGGTAATGGCTGTAACTGGGAAGAATAGGGAACTGTGAAATGGTTGGATTGGGTGGGGTGGGGGTTAAGGAAGATTTTCCACAAAAAGTGGTATCTAGACTGACAGCTGATCCTTTCATTGCCATGGGAAATTGCAGGAAATATTTCAGGTCTTGTGGGATATATGAGTAACAGGAGGGCAACAAGAGGTGCTAGAATATTCAAAGTAAACGGAATATTGCGTCCAAAGGCCCTGAGGCAAGAGTTAGTGTAGTTCAACAAATATCTCAAGGTAGATGCTCTGCTAGGTCAGAAATCTTCACTCAAATTGCTTATGGACAATGTAGTAGCTAGTTTCATAGAATATCTGATGTGTGAAATGTGTAAAGTTTATCCATTTGCAGCTCTGGCCTCAAGTCTTAGCATTGAATAGCATTGAATCAATCCTTCCTTCCTTCCTTCTTTCCTTCTTTCCTTCCTTCCTTCCTTCCTTCCTTCCTTCCTTCCTTTCCTTTTTCTTCTTTTTTTTTTTTTATGCAAGCAATCATTTGTGTAGTGGACTGCTAATACTTCAGAGTTGTTGGTGTTTAAGGCATTACACTTTGAACTGAAATATGGTAATTATCAGAATATGCAATACCGTAATTCACATTTCTTTTCATTTTAAAGAGGAGGAAATCAGGGCACAGAGAGGTTAGATATCTTTTCTTAGGTTACACAGCTATTAAATTGCATGTAGGTTAGATCTGGGGTAACATGGTCTTCACACATTAAAATCAGGAGCATCGGCCAGGCATGGTGGCTCACAGCTGTAATCCCAGCATTTTGGGAGGCTGAGGTGGGCAGATCACAAGCTCAGGAGTTCGAGACCAGCCTGGCCAATAACAGTGAAACCCCGTCTGTACTAAAAATACAACAATTAGCTGGGCGTGGTGGTGGGCACCTGTAGTCCCAGCTACTCAGGAGACTGGGGCAGGAGAATTGCTTGAACCCGGGAGGCAGAGGTTGCAGTGAGCCGAGATTGCACCACTGCACTCCAGCCTGGGCAACAGAACGAGACTCTGTCTCAAAAAAAATATACTATAACACAAGATAAATAAAATATAAGATCAAGAACAACCACAGAGGCTGAATATTACTTATAAAATACAGGACAAAAATAGCGAGAACTCATAATTATCATTGAGACAAATGTATTTGTCATCTGATTTGAATGATAAAGAAGACCTCTAGCCTGAAAACATTGCCAACATTATCTGCCATAGCTCCTTTCTGACATTCTATCAGAGTAATATTGCTTTGAGTCTTGAAAGCATGTGCTGTCTCTGAGAATTCCTTTGAAGCTGATATCTAGTTCAGCACAAACTAGAGTCTGGGGAAAGATAGGAACATGAAACCCAGGAATAAGAAACAGGCAAGTGAAGTGGAAGTTTAAGAAACATTAATACAAATTTCTGTGTATCTAGAACTGATAGTTTATGATGGATTCCTAAGGAAACTGAGCAATTGAATATAATCATAATAATTGCTAGACATCTCTGGCCTTCACTAACAACTAATTACTGAGAAAAACAACATGAAGGAAAAGTAGAATCCCCCTCCAGCTTGATTATTTGAATACCGGGTAAGTTAGATATGGTGATGAGAAGCTGGAATATCGTGTGAGAGCAGTAATGCTACTTCTAAAGTCTAAGGGATATATATTATACTAAGAAATATGAACGATTCAAATCTCTTCACATCCACTTCCCCTAGCACATGTATATCAGACAATGGTAGAACTTCTGTTCTCATTGTTTTCTTGCCACAGGAACCTTGCTGATGATGTCCTAATCCTTGAGTGAAATAAAAAGGTCCTAAAAGTGAAACTTCTCCTGTCAGATCCTTCTGCTGTCAGATTTTTTTTTGAACTGTAAAACTCTTTGTACCTGTTAGGATTCTTTCTGTTGCAAGTGACAGAATACCTAACAAAAATTTGTGTAAGTATGAGGTCAGGAGATCGCGACCAGCCTGGCCAACATGGTGAAACCCCGTTTCTACTAAAAATACAAAAATTAGCCAGGTGTGGTGGTGCATGCCTGTAATCTCAGCTTCTCGGGAGGCTGAAGTGGGAGAATCGCTTGAACCCAGGAGGCAGAGGTTGCAGTGAGCCAAGATTGCGCCACTGCACTCCAGCCTGGGAGACAGAAGGAGACTTCGTCTCAAAAAAAAAAAAAAAATTGTGTAAGTAAAACATTTATTGGCTCATGTATTTGAAAGAGCCAGAGGTAGGGCTTATCATAGATGCAGTTTGATCTGGGGGATCAAATGATGGGTTTCTCATCATCTTTCAACTCTTTCTTCCTTTGTGATGCCAGCTTTATCATTGGGCTGATTCCCTCATGAGACAAGATAGCTGCAACATTTCCAAGTCCCACATCTTCATCTGAAAGATCCAGTGGAACAGTGAAAGTCTTTCTCAGACTCAATTACCATGGCCAAGGAGTTGAGGTTTTGCTTAAGTCAATCACAGTCCACTGTGGGGGTGGGTATCGGAGTCATTCCCATCCAAACAACATGGCAGGGAAGAAGGCTGGGAGGATTTCCGTAAAGGAAGTTCTGCTACTAGATACATGGGGAAATGGAGGCTAAATAGTAAAGAAGAGATTTCTGTCCCCCGTGATTTTTAAATCTGTTCTTTTTTGGCAGTCCACTTGAAAGGACTCTCAGTCAAGTTTAGCTTCTCTGTTGGTTGGGATATGGCTTCAGGTGCATAAAATAGAGACTCAAAATATGAGTAGATTAGACAAGATAGAAGTTTATTTCACTCTCATTTAAAGCCTGAGATGATAGGGTGACTCTGCGCTGTGAAGTTATGAGGCACCAGCCTACTGTTTTGCTCTGTCATCTCCAGGATGTTGCTTCTCTCTCTGTGGCCCAATATGGATCACTCCTATCTCCCAATTCCAACCTGACAGAAGGGAAAAAGAAGGGGATGGATGTGTCTTTCCCTTTTAAGTCAGGATTTCTGACCATCAGACTATTGTTATTTTGGACCAGATAATTCTTTGTTGTAGGGAGATGTCCTGTGCTTTATAGGATGTTTAGAAGCATCCCTGGCCTCTACTCGATAGGTGCCAGTAATGTCACCTCCCTGTCCCCAGTTGTGACAATGAAAAATGACTCCAGACATTGCCTAGTGTCCCTGGGAGGCATATTTTACTTCTGCTTGTATTCTTTAGCTAGATCTGAGTCACATGGTCATACATAGCTGCAAAGGAGACTGGGAAATGCAGTCCTTTTATTTTTATTTTTAAATGTTTAAATTTTTATTTTAGGTTTAGGGGTACATGTGTAGGTTTGTTATATAGGCAAACTCATGTCACGGGAGTTTGTTTTACAATTATTTCATTATTGAGGCACTAAGCCTGGTACTCAATAGGTATTTTTTTCTGACCCTCTCCATCCTCCCACCCTTGAGCCTCAAGTAGGCCCTAGTGTCTGTTGTTATCCTCTTTGTGTTCATGAGTTGTTATCATTTAGCTTCCACTTATAAGTGAGAACATGTGTTATTTGGTTTTCTGTTCCTGTGTTAGTTTGCTAAGGATAATGACCTCTGGTTCCATCTATATCCCCACAAAAGACATAATCTCATTCTTTCTTATGGCTGCATAGTATTCCATGGTATGTATGTACCACATATTATTTTTTCAATCTGTCATTGATGGGCATTTAGGTTGATTTCTATGTCTTTGCTATTGTGAAGTTGCAATGAACATATGCATACATGTGTGTTTATGGTAGAATGATTTGTATTCTTTGGGTATATACCCAATAATGGGATTGCTGGGTCACAGGGTAGTTCTGTTTTTAGCTCTTTGAGGAATTCCCACACTGCTTTCCACAATGGTAGAACTAATTTACACTCCCACCAACAGGGTATAAGTGTTCCCTTTTCTCTGCAACCTCCCTAGCATCTGTTATTTTTTTTACTTTTTAATAGCCATTCTGACTGGTATGAGATGGTATCTCACCAATCAAAACTGGTGGTTTTGATTTACATTTCTCTAATGATCAGTGACACTGAGCTTCTTTTCATGTTTGTTGGCCACATATATGTCTTTTTTCATTTTTTAAGATAGAGTTTTACTCTGTGACTTAGGCTGGAGTGCAGTGGCATGATCTTGGCTCACTGCAATCTCCACCTCCCAGACTTAGGCGATTCTCCTGCCTTCGCCTCCCAAGTAGCTGGGACTACAGGTACATAGTTGGCTAATTTTTGTATTTTTAGTAGAGACGTGGTTTCACCATGTTGGCCAGGCTGGTCTGGAACTCCTGACCTCAAATTATCCACCCACCTGGGCCTCCCAAATTGCTGGGATTACAGGCGTGAGTCACTGTGCCCTGCCTGTGTCTTCTTTTGGCAAGTGTTCACACCCTTTGCCCACTTTTTAATGGAATTTTTTTCTTGTAATTTGTTTAAGTTCCTTACAGATGCTTGATATTAGGCTTTTGCAAATATTTTCTCCCATTCTGTAAGATGTCTGTTTACTCTATTGATAGTTCATTTGCTGCACAGACGCTCTTAAGTTTAGTTAGATCCCATTTGTCAATTTTTGCTTTTGTTGTGATTGACTTTGATGTCTTCACCACGAAATCTTGCCATTCCTATGTCCAGAATGGTATTGCCTAGGTTGTCTTCCACAGTTTTTACAGTTTTGGGTTTTATATTTAAGTCTTTAATCCATCTTGAGTTGATTTTTGTATATGGTGCAAGGGATCCAGTTTCAATCTTCCAGATATGGGTAGCCAGTTATCCCAACACCATTTATTGAATAGGGAGCACTTTTCCCATTGCTTGTTTTGGTTAACTTTGAAGAATATCAGATGGTTGTAGGTTTGCAGCATTATTTCTGAGCTCTCTATTCTGTTCCCTTGGTCTATGTGCCTGTTTTTGTACCAGAACCAAGCTGTTTTTGTTACCGTAGCTCTGTAGTATAGTTTGAGATTGGGTAATGTGATGTCTTCACTTTTATTTTTTTTGCTTAGGATTGCCTTGGCTATTTGTGCTCTTTTGTTATTCCATGTAAATTTTAAAACAGTTTGTTGTTTTTTGTTTGTTTGTTTGTTTTTTAGTTTTGTGAACAATGTCATTGGTAGTTTGATAGGAATAGCACTGTATCTGTAAATTGCCTTGGGTAGTATGGCCATTTTAATGATATCAATTCTTCCTATTCATGAACATGGAATGTTTTTCCATTTGTTTGTGTCATCTCTGACTTCTTTGAGCAGTGTTTTGTAATTCTCATTGTAGAAATTTTTCAACTTCCTGGTTCCTGGTTAGCTGTATTCGTAGGTATTTTATTCTCTTGTGGCAATTGTGAGTGGGATTGTGTTCCTGATTTGGCTCTTAGCTTGGCTGTTCTTGGTGTATAGGAATGCTAGGGATTTTTATATGTGGATTTTATATCCTGAAACTTTACTGGAGTTTATCAGCTGAAGGAGCTTTTGGGCTGAGACTATGGAGTTTTCTAGATATAGAATCATGTCATCTGTAAACAGGGATAATTTGACTTCCTCTCTTCCTATATGGATTCCTTTTATTTCTTTCTGGTTCCTGATCTCTGTGGCCAGGACTTCCAATGCTATGTTGAATAGGAGTGGTGAGAGAGGGCATCCTTGTCTTGTGCCAGTTTTTTTTTTTTTTTTTTTTGAGATGGAGTCTCGCTCTGTCGCCCAGGCTGGAGTGCAGTGGCTCAATCTTGGCTTACTGCAAGCTCCGCCTCCCGGGTTCCCACCATTCTCCTGCCTCAGCCTCTCTGAGTAGCTGGGACTGCAGGTGCCCGCCACCACGCCCAGCTGATTTTTTTGTATTTTTAGTAGAGACGGGGTTTCACCGTGGTCTCGATCTCCTGACCTCGTGATCCGCCCGCCTCGGCCTCCCAAAGTGCTGGGATTACAAGCGTGAGCCACCACACCCAGCCGTCTTGTGCCAGTTTTTAAGGGGAATGCTTCCAGCATTTCCCCATTTAGTATGATGTTGGCTGTGGGTATGCCATATATGGCTTTTACTTTTTGAGGTATGTTCCTTCAATACCTTTTGAAGTTATTTATTGAGGTGGGTTTTTTTTTCTCACTCTGTCATCCTGGCTGGAGTGCAGGATGGTGTGATCTTGACTCACTGCAACATCTGCCTCTCAAGTTCAAGTGGTTCTTGCACCTCAGCCTCCCAAGTAGCTGGGATTACAAGCGTGTGCCACCATGCCCAGCTAATTTTTGTAATCTAGTAGAGATAGGGGTTCAGCATGTTGGCCAGGCTGGTCTTAAACTCCTGACCTCAAGTGATCACTCCACTTTGGCCTCCCAAAGTGCTGGGATCACAGGCATGAGCTTCTCTGCCTGGCCTATTGAGAGTTTTTAACATGAAGCAATGCTGAATTTTATTAAAAGCCTTTTCTGCCTTTATTGAGATAATCATGTGGTTTTTGTCTTTAGTTCTATTTATGTGATGAGTTACATTTACTCATTTGACTATGTTGAACCAAACTTGCATATTAGGGATGAAGCCTTCTTGATCATGGTGGATTAGCTTTTTGATGTGCTGCTGAATTCAGTTTGCAAGTATTTTGTTGAAAATTTTTGTGTCAACGTTCATCAAGGATATTGGCTTGAAGTTTCCTTTTTTTGTTTTGTCTCTGCCAGGTTCTAGTATCAGAAGGATGCTGGTGTCATAGAATGAGTTGGGGAGGGCCCCCTCCTCCTCAGTTTTTTGGAATAATTCCAGTAGAAATGGTACCAGTTTTTCTTTTACATCTGTTAGAATTTGGCTGTGTCCTGAGCTTTCTTATGTTGGTAGGCTATTTATTACTGATTCAATTTTGGAGCTCATTACTGGTCTGTTCAGGAGATCAACATCTTCCTGGTTCAGTCTTGAGAAGGTGTATGTGTCCAGGAGTTTATCTATGTCTTCTAGATTTTCTAGTTCGTGTGCATAGAGGTGTTCATAGTAGTTTCTGATGGTTATTTTTATGTCTGTGGGGTCAGTGGTAATATCCCCTTTGTTGTTTCTAGTTGTGTTTATTTGTATCTTCTCTCTTTTGTTTTTTATTAATCTACCTAGTAGCCTATTTTATTTGTTTTAAAAAAATCCAACTCCTGGATTTATTAATATTTGAATGGTTTTTCATGTCTCAATTTCCTTCAGGTCAGCCTGATTTGGGTTATTTCTTGTCTTCTGCTAGCATTGGGGTTGGTTTGTTCTTGCTTCTCTAGTTCTTTCAGTTGTGATATTAGGTTGTTAATTTGAGATCTTTGTAACTTTTTGATGTGGGCGTTTGGTGCTATAAATTTCCCTCTTAACACTAACTGCCTTAGCTGTGTCCCAGAGATTCTGATATGTTGTATCTTTGTTCTCATTATTTTCAAAGATCTTCTTGATTTCTATCTTAATTTCATTATTTATGCAAAAATTATTCAGGAGCAGGTTGTTTAATTTTCCTTAATTGCATGGTTTAGAATGTTCTTTGTTAGTCTGGACTTCTATCTTTATTGTCCTGTGGTCCGAGAGTGTGTTTGGTATGGTTTCAGTTCTTTTGTGTTACCTGATGATTGTTTTATGTTTTATTGTGTGGTCAGTTTTAGAGTAAGTGCTATGTGGCAATGATAAAAATGTATATTCTGTTGTTTTGGGGTGGAGAGTTCTGTAGATGTCTATCAGATCCATTTGGCCCAGTGCCGAGTTCAGGTTGTGAATATGGATGCTTCTGTGTTGGGTGCATATATATTTAGGATAGTTAGGTCTTCTTGTTGAATTGAACCCTTTACCATTATGTAATACCCTTCTTTGTCTTTTTTGATCTATGTTGGTTTTTGTCTGAGATTAGGAATGCAATTCCTGCTTTTTTCTGATTTCCATTTGCTTAGTAGATTTTCCTCTATCCCTTTATTTCCAGTGTCATTGCATGTGAGGTGAGTCTCTTGAAAACAGCATACCATTGGGTCTTGCTTTTTTTTTTTTTTTTTTTTTTTTTTAATCCAGCTTTCCACTCTGCCTTTTAAATGGCAGTACTTGGCCCATTTACATTCAAGGTTAGTATTGATATGTATGACCTTGATCCTGTCATTGTGTTGTTGGCTGGTTATTATGCCGACTTGTTTGTGTGGTTGCTTTACAGTACTGGTCCATTTACTTAAGTGTGTTTTTGTATTGGCTGGTAATGGTCTTTCCTTTCCATATTTAGTGCTCCTTTCAAGATCTCTGGTAAGGAGGGTCTGGTGGCAATGAATTTCATCACATTTGGTTACCTGAAAAGTATCTCACTTCTTTGCTTAGGAAAGTTAGTTTGGCTGGACACAAAATTCTTGGTGGAAGATTTTTTTTTTTTTCTTCAAGAATGTTGAATATAGGCCCCCAATCTCTTCTGGCTTATAGAGTTTCTGCTAAGAGGTCTGCTGTTAGCCTGGTGGGGTTCCCTCTGTAGATGACCTGCCCTTTCTCTCTACCTGCCTTTAATATTCTTTCTTTCATTTTGGCTTTGGAAAATGGGATGATTATGTGTCTTGGGGATGATCTTCTTGTGTAGAATCTTGCAGGGGTTCTCTGTATTTGACTCTTGGCCTCTCTAGCAAAGTAGGGGAAGTTTTCACAAGCAATATCTTAATATATGCTTTCCAAGTTGTTTGCTTTCTCCCCACCCCTTTCAGGGATGCCAGCGATTCTTAGATTTGGCCTCTTTACATAATCCTATATTTCTTGGAGTTTTTTTCATTCCTTTTTATTCTTTTTTCTTATTGTCTGACTGTCTTATTTCAGACAGCCAGTCTTCCAGTTCTGAGATTCCTCAGCTTTTTCTATTCTGCTGATAATACTTGTGATTACATTGTGAAATTCTTGTGGTGTGTTTTTCCAGCTCTATTAGATCAGTTAGGTACTTTTTTATACTGGCTATTTAGCTCCTGTATCCTTTTATTATGATTCTTAGTTTCCTTGGATTGGGTTCTGCCATTCTCCTGAAGCTCGATGATCTTTATTTCTATCCATGTTCTGAATTCTATTTCTGTCATTTCAGCCAACTTAGCCTGGTTAAGAAACTTATATGATTTGGCTCTGTGTCTCCACCCAAACGTCATCTTGAAATGTAATCTCCACATGTTGAGGGGGGGACCTGTTGGAAGTGATTGGATTATGGCGGTGGTTTCCCCCACATGCTGTTCTCATGATAATGTGTGAGTTCTTATGAGATCTGATGCTTTAAAAGTTTGTGGCAGCCCCCCTCCCTCACTCTCTCTCTCTCTCCTGCTGCCTTGCAAGAAGGTACTTACTTCTCCTTCTCCTTCTGCCATGATTGTAAGTTTCCTGAGGCCTCCCAGCCATGTGGAACTTTGAGTCAGTTAAATCTCTTTTTTTTAAATTTTTTTATAAACCACCCAGTGTTGGGTAGTTATTTATAGCAGGGTGGAAACAGACAAATACAGAAAATTGGTACTGGGAGTGGGGCACTGCTATAAATATGGAAGCAACTTTGAACTTGGTAATGGGCAGAGGTTGGAACAGTTTGGAGGGTTCAGAAGAAGGTAGGAAGGTGTGGGAAAGTTTGGAATTTCCTAGAGACTTGTTGAATGGTTTTGACCAAAATGCTCATAGTGACATTAACAATGAAGTCTAGGCTGAGGTGGTCTCAGATGGGAAAGAGGAACTTACTGGGAACTGGAGTAAAGGCCACCCTTGCTATTCTTTAGCAGAGGACTGGCAACATTTTGCTCTAGCCCTAGAGATCTGTGGAACTTTGAACTTAAGAGAGATGATTTAGGGTATCTGGCAGAATAAATTTCTAAGCAGCAAAGCATTCAAGGTGTCATCTGACTTTTTCTGAAAGTGTTCAGTCATATGTATTCACAAAGAGATGGTCTGAAATTGGAACTTATGTCGAAAAGGGAAGCAGAACATAAAAGTTTGGACAATTTGCAGCCTGACCACATGGTAGAAAACAAAAACCCATTTTCTGGGGAGAAATTCAAGCCAGCTGCAGAAATTTGAATAAGTAACCAGGAGCCAATGTTAATAGCCAAGACAATGGGAAAAATGTCTCCAGGGCATTTCAGAGATCTTCACAGCAGACCCTCTCATCACAGGACTGGAGGCCTGGGAAGGAAAAATAGTTTTTTTTGCACCAGGCCCAAGACCCTGCTGCTCTGTGCAACCTTGGGACATGGTGCCATGTGTCTGAGCAGTTCCAGCTCCAGCTGTGGGTAAAAGGGGCCAAGGTACAGCTCAGGCTGTTGCTTCAGAGGGTGCAAGACCCAAGCCTTTGTGGCTTCCAGGTGGTGTTGGGGCTGTGAGTGAACAGAAGATAAGAGTTTAGGGTTGGGAACCTCTACCTAGATTTCAGGGGATGTATGGAAGTGCCTTGATGTCCAGGCAGAAGTCTGCTGCAGGGGTGGAGCCCTCATGGAGAACCTCTATTAGGGCAATGCAGCGGGAAAATGTGGGGTTGGAGTCCCCACACAGAGTCCCCACTGGTGGAGCTATGAAAAGAGGGTCACTGCCCTTCAGACCCCAGAATCATAGATCAACTGACAGCTTGCACTATGCACCTGGAAAAGCTGCAGGCACTCAATGCTAGCTTGTGAAATCAGTTGTGGGGCTGTACACTGCAGAGCCACAGGGATGGAGCTGCCTATGGCCCTGGGAGCCCACTCCTTGCATCAATGTGCCCTGGATGTGAGACATGGAGCCAAAGGATATTATTTCAGAACTTTAGTATTTAATGACTGCTCCACTGGGTTTCAGATACGCATGGGGCCTGTGGCCCTTTTGGCCAATTTCTCTCATTTGGAATGGGAACATTCACCCAATGCCTGTATCCTCATTTTGTCTTGGAAGTAACTAAATTGTTTTTGATTTTATAAGCTCATCAGTGAAAGTGATGTGCCTTGCCTTGGATGAAACTTTGGACTTGGACTTTTGAGTTAATGCTGGAATGAGTTAAGACTTTAGGGGACTGTTGGGAAGGTATGATTGGTTTTGAAATGTGAAAAGAACATGAGATTTGGGAGGGGGTAAGGGTGGAATAATACGGTTTGGCTCTGTGTCCCCACCCAAATCTCATCTTGAATTGTAATCCCCACATGTTGAGGTAGGGAACTGGTGGAAGATGACTGGATCATGGGAGTGGTTTCTCCCATGTTTTTCTCATGATAGTGAGTGAATTCTCAGGAGACCCGATGCTTTAAAAGTGTGTGGCTGTTTCCCCACTTGCCCTCTCTGTCTCTCCTGCTGCCTTGTAGGAAGGTGCTTGCTTCTCTTTCTCCTTCTGCCGTGATTGTAAGTTTCCTGAGGCCTCCACAGCCATGTAGAACTGTGAGTCAATTAAACCTTTTTTCTTTATAAATGACCCAGTGTTGGTAGTTATTTATAGCAGTGTGAAAACAGACTAATACAGAACCCCTGTTGGAGAACTAGTGAAGTCATTTGGAGGACATGAGATACTCTGGCCATTTGAGTTGCTGGAGTTCTTGCATTGGTTCTTTCTCATCTCTGCATGTGTGTGTCCCTTTAACTGCGTTATAGATTTAGTACTGCCAATAGATTTCTTTTCCAGATGTTTTCCCAGGGCTGAGGCTTTGTGCAGGGTCTTTATTTGTAGCTGACTTCTCTTTAGTTTCACAGGGGTGTATGTTAGCAAGGTATTTTTGGTGTTGAAGCTTTGGGGTGTGATTTAGTAGGTGGTGCTTATGGGTAGTGGTTAGTTGGTAGGTAGGCTCTTGCCCAGTTGTGTGGGTCCCCTACATTTCCTCATAGTTGTAGCCATGCTCCCTCTCAATGCTCTATAAATGTGGGCTTCTCTCCCACTTGAGTGCTGGCTGTAGATCATGGCTTGATACTACCGACTGCTCACCTGCTCACCATATCTCTGGGGTGACCTCAGGGTTTATATTTCCCCCCAAAACTTAGAGCAGTAGTAGTTGTGGCTGAGGGCCTTTTGCTTATCTCCTGGGGGCTTCCCCCCAGAGAGATGCAGTCAGCAAGCCACTCAGTGCAATCAGCATGGGGGGTCTGTGATGTGGGCCCAAGCCAGGGGTTCCCTGCCTGGTGATGAGCAGAGGAGGGGTGGGTGGGACCTGTGGCAGATGGACTGGCCTCTTTTCCTTGCATTGACTGCAGCTTGCTGGAGGTGTGGATAATGCACTTACAGTCTTTGCTCCTTTGTTGGTCTGAGGATAGCAGGGGTAGTACCACTGCAGAGGCAGTGGCAGGAGGCCTTTCAATTACCTCTGGGGGCTCCACCTCTGAGAAACGCAGAGCTGCTGTCAAGGGAAGGGTGTCAAAGGCTCACTGGGAGGAGAGACTGGTCTCCTTTCCACATGGTGACTGTGGCATGCTGTAAGCTCGGGTGTAGTCTTCAGGCTCTTTGTTTCTACCCCAGACCAAGAGCAGCTGGGATAGAACTGCTGCTGTGGCAGTGGTAGATGGGCTGTCGGATGCCCCTGGAAGTCTCTTCCCAGAAAAACTCTGGGCCACCACAGTGGGTATGCTCAGCTGTGGGTGGGGCGACTGTTCTCTGGTCATGAGCTGGGGGGCCTGCCTGGTAAAGACTTGGAGTCAGGGGCTCCCAGGGACGAAAGGCTGGATTCCTCTGTGTATGGTGGCTATGCTGTGCTGGAGGTGCCGGCATAGTGACTAGACCCTTTGTTCCTTTCCTAGCCTGAGAGCTGTTAGAGTGATTTCCTCCTTGGCAGAATGCTGGGCTGCCTCTGATTGAGGTGATCAAGCAGGAGCAGTGTGGTTTTGCTTAAGTACCAGGTCAGGCAGTCCTGTCCAGTGAGGAGAACTGAGGACTGGGACCTGTGTTGAGAACAGTCTGGCCACTTTTCCATGAGGTGGTTGCACTGTGCTGGGGGTCCAGACCAGCCCCTGGTCCCTGTGGACTCTCCAGAGCCTGGAGACGACAAGGGCCAAGGCTCCAAGACAGCAAAGATGGCAACCTGTCTCTCTCACTGGGAGCTCTGTCCCAGGGAGTTGCCAAGCTGCTACTGGCTCGATAGCCCTAGGAGGGGGTAGCTGGAGACCCAGGCCTGGAGGATCTACCCAGTGAGGAGATATGGGATTGGAGACCCACATATGAACAGTCTGGCCACTTTTCCATAGGGCCGCTGCAGTATGCTGGGGGTCTACTCCTGTCCCTAGTCACCTTGGATTTTCCAGTATAGCTTTGCTGGGCAGGGGAGGCTCCCCTCACTCCACATTGCTCCCAGGTATGCAGCCATCCTGCCTTGCTTTTCTCTGTACTCTGTGGGTCAAGCTGTTTCCTTGATGAGTCCCAACGCATGTATCTAGGTGTTTCAGTTGAAGGTGCTGTATTTACTCACCGCTTCCATTTCTTTCCATGAGAGCCGCGCACACTAGCTGCTTCTAGTTGGTCATCTTGGCCAACCTCCCTTTTATTTTTTTCTTGATAATTCTGTCCTATCAAGAATGGGACCACTAACGGTCTCTGTCACAGTGTTCAAGTGTAAGTATGTCATTTCCAGTGCCTGGGTTGATATAACCCAGGAACACAATGATGATAACAGATAATATTTTTTCAGATTTTTCCTTTATCCACCTTCAGGATTCCACAAACTTACCCCCAAATACTTCCGAAACTCTTTAGGATGCATTTCATATTTGTAAACATCCTTTTAGATTTCAACTATGGGAACCTCAAAAACTCATGAAACTATATTTAGGTGTCTTACAAATAACATTTTCACTGGTGTCCACTTTTGATGGCAAAAGTGGGCTGTTAGGGTGGTACCATTGCAAGTATAGTGGTGGAGGGGTTGCAGATTGACTATGGGATCTCTTCCTTGGAGAAATGCTTGGCTCCCTCTGACTGAAGGTATCAAGCAGGAGCAGGGTGGTTGTGCTGGAGTCCCAGGTTAGGCAGCCATGCCCAGTGAGGAGAAGTGAGGACTGGGATCTGCATGGACATGGAGAACAGTCTGGCCACTTTTCCATGAGGTGGATGCACTGTGCTTGAAGTCTAGTCCAGCCTCAGAATTGCCAGAAATTAATGGCAATTTCTGTCAAGTGCAATTTCTAGTCACTCTCGAAGATTTCTTTGCAAAGCTGTGGTGTAGCCTTTTGTTTGTCATTGACACTAAAGGCATTGGTAACAACTAGAGCTACCAGCCTTCCTGTTGTAAGTCTCTTCCCACCCCTAATCTTTGGTCCTGATGCAGTACTGATGAGGGCTTCTGACATGTTATAGACATTTTAGTGAGTTTAGCTTATTTTCTCTTTAGAAATTCACAGCAAGCCCGTGGGTGTTGGGATGGAAGACAATTCTGAATGGCACAAGCCTTGTTGTATTCAAAATCATTCTTCTATTCTCTGATTACTGAGAAATTGTTATTGAATCAAGCTTATGTGCTTAATACTTCTCCTACTAGACTTGTTTTTCAGATTTCTCAGTCCCATATGTAAATAGAATTCAGCTGTAATATCCCATAAACTTTCTTGAACAGTCCAAACATGTAGAGATCCAGTTTAGGCTCAAGCTGAATCCCTTTGCTGTTTATTTTCTCACTCATTTTAGTCATTCATTATTTTCACTTATTTATTCAATCAACACATAGATTGAATGTCTGCTACATAAAGGCATGTGCTGGGTCTTAAGAGTTGCAATGGTGAGTACCACTGAGAGGGTCCTTCACTTACACAATCTAACGGGCTGCTGGGTCAACAGCTTTCTCCTTTTTCACATTATTGGTTTGTGGATTGCACATTTGTCTTTTCTTTTACTGGCAACTTTTAGGTTAGACTAGAATCTCTCTGCTACCCGGTTGCTTTTGGTGGTGTGTGCTTAGGCAATTCAATATTTGTGTAGGTGCACAGCCAACAAGCATATGAAAAAATACCCAACATCACAAATCATTAGAGAAATGCAAATCAAAACTACAGTGGGGTATCATCTCACACCAATCAGAATGGCTACTATTAAAAAGTAAAAAAATAACAGATACTGGTGAGGCTGTGAGAAGAGGGAACACTTAAACACTGCTGGTGGGAATGTAAATTAGTTCAGCCCCTGTGGAGATCAGTTTGGTGATTTCTCAAAGAACTCAAAGCAGAATTACCATTTGACCCAGCAATCCCATTATTGGGTATATGCCCAAAGGAAGAGAAATCATTTTACCATAAAGACATGTGAACATATATGTTCATTGCAGCACTATTCATGGTAGCGAGACACAGAATCAATCTAAATGCCCACCAACAGTAGACTGGATAAAGAAAATGTGGTACATATACACTATGGAATTCTGTGCAGCCAAAGAAAAGAATGAGATCATGCCCTTTGCAGCAACATGGATGGAGCTGGAGGCCATTATCCTAAGTGAACTAACACAGGAACAGAAAACAAAAGCTCCATGTTCTCACCTGTAAGTGGGAGCTAAACGTTGAGTAAATATGGACACCAAGAAGGTAACAACAGACACCAGGGCCTACTTGAGGGTGGAGAGTGGGTGGAGGGTGGGGATAGGAAAACTACCTATCAAGTACTATGCTCATTACCTGGGTGATGAAACAATTTGTACACCAAACCCCTGCAACACACAATGTTATATAGGTGTACAACAAATCTGCACATGTACCTCTGAATTTTAAAAATAAATAAAAATAAAGTGATAATAAATAAAATAATATTTGTGTAGACCAACCCCACTGGTGAAGATGGTTCCAAGTAAAAATCACTCCATCACACATTCTCAAGTTAAGCAGAATGTCTGAGTTATTAGGGATCTTGGATTGTCTATAATTTGTTGAATCTGATCTATTCTTTTTCTTCAGGAGCTTTGAGCAGACTGAGGGTTGACTGTATTGCAATGTTTGATTCACTCTGTAAGAGCTCATCTTAAGAAATGCTTTTGTTTTTAAAAGAATTATTGAATTTTTTTATCGTGGTCAAATACATACAACGTGAAATTTACCATTTTAACCATTTTTAAGTGTACAGTTCTTTGGTATAAAGTACATTCACATTGTTGTGCAACTATCCACATCATCCATCTTCAGGACCTTTTCATCTTCCCTAACTGAAGCTCTGTACCCATTAAACGTGACTGCCCATCTCCCCGCTCCTCAGCCCCTGGCAATCACCACTCTACTTTATGTCTCTATGAATTTGACTACTCTAGGCACCTCATATAAGTGGAATCATATGGCATTTGTCCTTTTGTGACTGGCTTATTTCACTTAAAAAATGTCTTCAAAGTACATCCAGGATGCAGCATAGTTATTAGCACCTCACCCACATAGGTGCACAGAACCCAATATGCATACAGGAACGATGAAAGGTGAAACTCCAATAAGGTTGAAGGAGATAGGAAATGAAAGATTAAGCTCATCCCAAGTTAATAGCATTATAAGTTTTTATGGTTTATGAAATTTAGTTTGCAGCCTCTCAAACCCCAGGAAGTAAAAATGCACATAGATGAAAACCCTCAAACAATAAAGAACACATTTGGACCTAATGACTTTTAACTCTTATGATGGGATACTTGAAAATCTAGTACAAAAAGACTCCTTTGGGATATAGCAAATGAGACTTGATTATGACACAGGCAGATTCCTTTAGACTCTCCGTCTTCTTTAGAGAGGTGATTTTTTTTTTTTTTTTTTTTTAGTAGAGACGGGGTTTCACCGTGTTAGCCAGGATGGCCTCGATCTCCTGACCTCGTGATCCGCCCGCCTTGGCCTCCCAAAGTGCTGGGATTACAAGTGTGAGCCACTGCGCCCGGCCTAGAGAGGTGATTTTCAACTTATCTTTGCAATTGAGATACTCTGGTGGTAACAGTTTATTATAATTATTTTTTTCTATTTATATACCTTCCCCCACTCTTAAAGTATAGCAAACAAATTTCACTTACAGAGTTTTGATATACCTTTGACTCATTGGGACAGGGGCCTTTCTTAGCTGCATGCTGTATCCCCAGAAACTCGCACAGTCCTTGCACATAACTGGTGCTTAATAAATGTTGAATGAATGAATGACTGTGAGCACTCCAGAGTTCTAGAAGGCTGGAATTGCAAATCACTCCTTTAGGACAATTGATTTTTCCTCAACAGAGATTATTCAAAACTTGTTCATCAATAGGTCTGCAGTACCTTTCAGTTGACAAGAAAGTAGCATAGGATAGTGGCTAATCTGATGGACATAAATACGAGATAGCTTGGCTTGAAGTTTCAACTTAACTGGGTAAACTTGACCATATTCAACTTTTTAATCTGTTTCCACATTTATAACACAATAATAACTATCTAGGATTTTTGTGAGGATCAAATAAGTTAAGATATTCAAATTGTTTAGTAAAGTGCTCAACACATATCTGGCTCTCAGTATACGTTAACTTTCAAAAAGAGGACACTTTAAGCATTTAGCTTAACCTAAAAGAGAAGAAGAGAGTGAGAGTGCTGGTAGTGTGAGAATTTCAAAGAAAGAGATAGCTTGTGGTATGGTCCAGAGTTCAGATTGAAGGAGATGAAGGGGTGGTACAACCTTGTTGCAGAATGGGCAGCTGGAAATATCACCGCTGCAAAGGAACTATCATGTCCTGAATATCTGCTGGGTACTTGAATGGTTAAACATGCTCCAGTCTCTAGGCCTTTGCCTCTTTTTCTCTTTGCTTAAATAGCCTTTCTCCAGATAGCTACATTGTCCATCTCCCTGTTCATTCAGGACTCTGTTCAAATGATACTCCTCCCCGACAAGCCTATCACAAAAGGCATCTTCTGCTCATAAAGTAAAATGTCTCAGAGCATCCTAAACTCATTATGCTAAAAGGAAAGTTAACCCTGGAGACTTTTAATTTTTCTTTACATCCTCTCTAATTTCCTATCTTTAACGGTAATAATAATTACCTACTTTATTTTTCTTCTTAGCACTTTCACTATTGATATTACGTGTCTTTTATCACCTACTATATCATAGGTGCATGAGTGCAGAATGTCTTCTAGTCACTGTGACTAGAAGAGTGCTTGTTCATGGTAGGCATGCAATGAATTTTTGTCAAATCACATACACTTTTATCATTTGAACCTCACAAGCACTCTGCATGGTAAATGGGTATAGCCTCAGGTTGTGGGGGAACACATGGTGTTAGAGAGTTTAAACCACTCGCCAAAGATAACATAGCCAATGTGTCTTACAACCAATATTTATGATTTATTTTAATAATCTTCTCACTATATCTCATAGTTTATGACATTTTATTTATTTTGAGACAGGGTCTTGCTCTGTTGCCCAGGCTGGAGTGCAGTGGTGTGATCATAGCTCACTGCTGCTTGAGACTTTTGGGTTCAGGCAATCCTCCCACCTCAACCTATAAATTAGTTTATATATGTATTTTTAACTTTTCAAAAGCAGTTAGGACTTCCAGATTTAATGGAAGTACATGTTATGTAAAATAAGGCAAATAGGAATTAAAAAAGGACAGAGATCCTATACATAAAATTTAAAAAACAGATGCTCTGTGGCATCTGAGATAAATACAATGTTGCCACAATTCTTTTTTTCTGGGCCCATGGCAGATGGTAGAAATGTGCAGGTTCCCATTGACCTTGGCCCTCAATCTCTTATTACAAGAATTTGAGTCTCAACCTCAGAAGGTGGAATCATCAAGTGAGCCTGTTTTCTTTACTAGATTATAAACTCTTTCAAACCAGGGACTATGTCTTCATCTCTGAACCCCTTACAACCTTTAGCATATGTCTTGCCAGATGGTCAGTGTCTGTAGAATGTCAAACATCCATGCTTGCATACATTGCAAGAGAAGTTGTGCTAAATGCTTCTACCATTCTGCCTTCCTCTAAGAGTTAATTATTATTACTATATTTTTTCTTAGACAGAGTCTTGCTCTGTCACCCAGGCTGAGTGCAGTGGTGTGATCTCGGCTCACTGCAACCTCTGCCTCCCAGGTTCAAGTGATTCTTGTGCCTCAGCCTCCCGAATAGCTGGGATTACAGGTGCCCACCACCGTGCCTGACTAATTTTTTGTATTTTTAGTAGAGATGAAGTTTTGCCATTTTGGCCTGGCTGGTCTCGAGTGATCCACCTTCCTCAGCCTCCTAAAGTGCTAGGATTACAGGAATGAGCCACTGCACCCAGTCTTAATCTTTTAAAAAGGACTTGAAGTGTTAATATGTACTTATTAGAGTCATATACGTCAAACGCCAGCATGAGGGAAGTTGAAGTGGGTAAGAGTGCCAGTTTACATGGGTCATATATTCTTGAACTCCTGACCTCAAATGATCTACCCGCCTTGGCCTCCCAAAGTGCTGGGATTGCAAGCATGAGTCACCGCACCTGGCCAAGGGGCATATATTTTCACTGTAATAGGTGCCCAACCCATTCGAGCATGAACATGAGTAGTACCATAGGTGGAGCTCACTTTGTGCTCTGGAAAAGAACTTTGACTTAATTGCTGGGTTGGAGCTCTAAAAGTTCTGTGCTATATACCATGGAAGAGATAACTGTAAGCAGATATAATTTTAGAGCAAATGTGCTATTTGATTCTTTATCAGTAGATATTAAATTTGGCTGTTTGTAATAGAAAACCCAAATGGCAGTGTCTTGAGTCAAATAGAGGTTTATTTTTCTTAAATAAAACGAAAAGTCTGAAAGAATGGTACACAAGGATGGTATAGAGACTCAAGGAGAGCATATCTCTCAGATCTTTGTAGTTTCTCTTGGCCTTCCCCTTGTGGTCAAATGCAAGTGGCTGCTGCAACACTTGCCATTATGTGTGCAGTTTAGGATGCATGAAGGAGAAAGAACAAAGGGCACAAAGGACACAAAGGGCACAAAGGGCCTGTCAGCTGAGTCTGCCCCCTCCCCCTTTGAGGAATTTTCCTTTTTCCTGCCTCCAAACACCTGCTTATGTCTCTTTGGGCAGAACAGTGAGACATGGATACCTCTACCTATAAAGGTGGCTGGGAAATTTAGTATTTATTAGCTGGGCAACTTTGCCCTCATGCCCCAGTAAAATGAAGATTGTATCACTAAGGAACAACGGGAGAATAATTGGATGTTGAACAAACATCTAGCAGCCTTGCAATAATTATCCATTAAAGAAACCCTCCCTCCCTCCCTCCCTCCCTCCCTCCTTCCTTCCTTCCTACCTTCCTTTTTTTTGAGACGGTCTCCCTCTCTTGGCCAGGCTGGAGTGCAGCGGCATGATCTCAGCTCACTGCAGCCTCCCTGCCTCGGGCTCCCGTGATTCTCCTGCCTCGCCTGGCTGGTTTTTCTATTTTTCGTGGAGACGGGGTTTCGCCGTGTTGGCCAGGCTGGTCTCCAACTCCTGACCTCGAGTGATCTGCCTGCCTCGGCCTCCCGAAGTGCTGGGATTACAGACGGAGTCTCGCTCACTCAATGCTCAATGTTGCCCAGGCCTCCCAGCCGCCTGCCTTGGCCTCCCAAAGTGCTAAGATTACAGCTTCTGCCTGGCCGCCACCCCGTCTGGGAAGTGAGGAGTGCCTCTGCCCGGCCGCCCCGTCTGGGAAGTGAGGAGCGCCTCTGCCCGGCCGCCCATCGTCTGGGATGTGAGGAGCGCCTCTGGCCGGCCGCCCATCGTCTGGGAAGTGAGGAGCGCCTCTGCCTGGCCGCCCCGTCTGGGAAGTGAGGAGCACCTCTGCCCGGCCGCCACCCCGTCTAGGAAGTGAGGAGTGTCTCTGCCCGGCAGCCCCATCTGGGAAGTGAGGAGCGCCTCTGCCCGGCCGCCCCGTCTGGGAAGTGAGGAGCGCCTCTGCCTGGCCGCCCATTGTCTGGGAAGTGAGGAGCGCCTCTGCCCCGCCACTCCGTCTGGGATGTGAGGAGCGCCTCTGTGCGGCCACCAGCCTGTCCAGGAAGTGAGGAGCACCTCTGCCTGGCCACCCTGTCTGGGAAGTGAGGAACGCCTCTGCCCACCACCCCGTCTGGGAAGTGAGGAGCGTCTCTGCCTGGCCGCTGTGCAAACTTCCAAATGTGAAGTGACAGCCTTCGTTGTAGAATGAATGAAGACACTGGCACTGATTATATAACACCTTGGCAGCTATCTCAAGTCGTTGATGGTGGAGGTATTGGAATTATAGAAGAAAGCAAACACATAGATTTGACTAAAGGTGATTTTGTGACTTCTTTCTACTGGCCCTGGCAAACGAAGGTTATTCTGGATGGAAATAGCCTTGAAAAGGTGATATATATATGAACGTATCTGATTTTTTTTCCCCGTATAATTCTTACTTTGTGCATTTGATATTCAGTTGTGTTTGTAATCACGGAAAAATAAAAGCATATATTTTCTCTTAAAAAAAAAAAAGAACTTCAGCATAGTCCCATGGAATCCCTTAAAGAACATTACATTTTGGTGGATCTTCTGATGAATTAGTTGCAGAATACTCCGAAGTAGCTGTATGAGTTTATCTTTTGATGGAGATATTAAAGAGCATTAAAACCCTGAAATGCTGAGTGCTACACAGAAAGAGTCTTGGAGGCTGGGCATGGTGGCTCACGCCTGTAATCCAAGCACTTTGGGAGGCCAAAGCGGCAGGATTGCTTGAAGCCAGGAGTTTGAGAACAGTCTGGGCAACAAAGTGAGACTCTATTTCTATAAAAAATAAAAAAAAAATTAGCTGGGCACAGTGGTGTGTATCTGAAATCCCAGCTACTGGGGAGGCTGAGGGAAGATTGCTTGAGCTGAGGATGTTGGAGATACAGTGAGCTATGATTGTACAATGCACTATGATTGTACCACTGCACTCCAGCCTGGGTGACAAAGTGAGAACTTGTCTCAAAAAAAAAGAAAAAAGAAAAGAAAAAAAGGAGTCTTAGATTTGGGAGTTAGAAGGCATGGGTTCAAACTTTGTCTTCATCATAGTTCGTTACGAGCCACTTTGAGGTAACATTCAATTATATGTATAAAGGAGATATGACAAATTGATTTTAAAATTTATATCCAGTACAAATGATTAAGAGTAAACAAGACTTTGCTAAAGAAGCAGTACAGAGTAGAATAACTTGCTTATAAAAAATTAAGAATTTATTATAAAGCTCTATTTCTTCAGACAGTCTGGAATAAGGTGCAGAACTGCACAAATTGACCAACAAAGGAGAAAAGAGAGCCCAGAAATAGACCAATACAAAAATGGAAATTTTATTCATGACTGAGATGACACTGCAAATTGTTTAGGAAAAGATGACATTTTTAATAAGTGGCACTGGAACAATTGGTTGTGTGGTTGTGTGAATTTAAAAACTGAAATTGCAACCTTATCTCACACTACACATAAAAAACCAAATCCATGTGGATTAAGACTATATAAGCCAAAACTATAATGTTGAGCAGAAAGAGTAAGTTTCCAGTACGTTTCCATTTGAAAAAAGTACAAAAATATGCAAAACCACATAATATATTGCTTAGCAAAACAAACATGGTTAAATGTAAATAAAAATGAGGGAAGGGTAAAGAGAAAATTCAGGAAAGTATTCCTTAGGGGAAATGAAACAGGACACAGAGGACTTAAAGGTCCTTGTTCTTAAGTTGGGGACATCTACACAGGAGCGTGTTATACTTTATACCTACACCAATTTTATAAGAATTCCTTTGTATCTACATATTACTTTAAAAAATTTTTAAAGTAGGCCAGGGATGGTGAGTCATACTTTTTTTTTTTGAGATGAAGTCTTGCTCTCGTCCCCTAGGCTGAGTGCAATGGCACGATCTTGGCTCACTGCAACCTCCGCCTCCTGGGTTCAAGCGATTCTCCTGCCTCAGCCTCCTGAGTAGCTAGGATTACAGGCACCTGCCACCACGCCTGGCTAATTTTTGAGTTTTTAGTAGAGATGGGGTTTCACCATGTTGGCCAGGCTGGTCTTGAACTCCTGACCTCAGGTGATCCGTCCACCTCAGCCTCCCAAAGTGCTGGGATTACAGGCGTGAGCCACGGCGCCCAGCCTATACTTGTAATCTCAGCACTTTGGGAGGCCCAGACAGGAGAATCACTTGAGCCCAGGAGTTCGACACCAGCCTGGGCAACATGGAGAAACTCCATCTCTACAAAAAATAAAAACATTAGCTGGGTGTGGTGATGTACTCCTGTAGTCCCAGCTACTTGAGAGAGTGAGATGGGAGGATTGCCTGAGCCTAGGAAGTCTGAAATACGGTGTGTACTTTACTGTTTTTTGAAAGAATAAATGAATGAGAAAGCAATTTTGATGTTAACATATATTAATACAGGGTTTTAAAATGTGATATTATTAGAACTAATAGAACTATCTCATTCTATTATTAGAACTAGATATTATAAGAACTATGAGATTGTTAGAACATATATTAATACAGAATTTTAAAATGTGATATTATTAGAACTTCTTTAAAATGTGATTTATTAGAACTAGTTCCTTCTAGTATTTACTAATAAACATATTACTCTACTCATTCACTCATTTGTTAATTTATTTATTCTTTAAACATTTATTAAAGGCTGCAATGTTCCAGATACCATGCTAGTTACTGGGGGAGCTGAGGTGAACTATATATGGTTCCTATTCCCAAGGGGCTCACAGTCACGTGGAAGAGACAAACAGATACATGGATAATAGATAACAATAGTTGCTTCTTTAGACCATTTCTTAGTGTAATACAACTATGTCTATGTATCTGGTTGACTTTTTATTTTCTTTAGATAATGGAGACATTTTCAAAGTTTGACTTAATGAGTGTATAATAACTCACTCAGCTCTATTTCACAAGCATTGCAGGGAAATGAGATTGTAATGTCTCATATGAACTAGAGGCTGGAGAGTAGGCATGTTCTTGGCTTTGAACTGAGTTTAGTTCAGACTGGAATCAGGTGTGAATAGGAACAGGATCTATTTAATCAACACCTGTGGTGAAACTGGCACTACTCAGAGAGAAGTGCTTTAAGTGCAGAGTCTGCATTTGACAGACTTCAGCACCTGGCTAGCAGCATAACAGCGAGTGCCAACATGGGACTTGATAGTCCTGGGGAATATGAATGCAGCAAAGATGAAGTCCATAATGAAGAGTAAAGAAGACTGGAACTTCAGATGGGTTGACACTAAGGTGATTACATTAAACAACATGGAAAAGCGTTGAGGACAAGATTTTCCAAATCATATTCCTTGGAATGTTATTCCTTCAAAGATGCTTTGTAAGAAAAGGGATTCAAGTATGCTCAATAAATGTTGATGCCATTTTTTTTTGTAGATTCACAATGCAGAGTATTGTATAAAAAAGGCACCCATAAAACCTATTTAACTTCATTTAGAAAGTTGACAAAATAATTGAAGAAGCTGCTCAATTTTTTTATGCTTTAGCCATTTCTATTTTTATTTTATTTTTGAGACACAGTCTTGCTGTGTCACCCAGGTTGGAGTGCAGTGGTGCAGTCACGGCTCACTGCAGCCTCAGCTTCCCGGCCACAAGTGATCTTCCCACCTCAGCCTCCGGAGTAGCTGGGACTACAGGTGTGTACCACCATGCCCGGCTGATTTTTAAATTTGTTTTGTAGAGACAGGATTTCGCCATATTGCCCAGGCTGGCCTCGAACTCCTGAGCTCAAGCGATCCACCTGCTTTGGTATCTCAAATTGCTGAGATTACAGGTATGAGCCAATGCACCCGGCTTCTATTTTTAATTATGCCTTATTTGCCCAACAAACATTTCTTGAGTGCCTATAGTTAGGCAATGGAGCAATTGGCTATTAAGTTGTTAGTGATGTGGGGGAAGGTGAAATAATTTTTACATGAAAAAAACTATTGAACTAAGTTATTGTCTCTAGAGTCACAGCAGTAAGTACAAATGGCTAACTTAAATTAAAAGGTCTTGAACATCTGCTAGAGGAACAGTGTACCACCTAGTGACAATTCCTGAAAGTGCAGTCATATGCCATAGATGGTTTTTCAATTTTTGGTCAAATGGAGATAGTGACCTTCGCACAATCTGAGGTCCCTGAGAAGTAAATAAAATTTGGGTGGGGCATTAATTTAAAAAATCGTGTTGCAAAAGTAATACATATTAATTGTAGAAAATTAGAAAGAGACAAATTGGAAAAAAGAAAATAAAATCAGGAAAAGAATATACACACATACATATACATATTTTTCCACATTTTTCTATGTATTTATAGGTACTATATTTTATACTATAATTTGTACTATAATTGTTATTTACTATAAATTTTTTTTTGTAACTATATTATACATAATAATCATATATATCTATTTATGTCAATGAATATTAATCTATACACTATTTTACAATTATTGTATAATATTTCATTATGTGGGTATATCATAATTAACCTTTTCCTACTGGTACATATTTAGGTTGTTTAAGAATTTTTATGATTATGAATACCATTGTAATGAACGTCTTTTGTATTCTTGACTGATTTATATTTTCAAAATGAATTCTTAGAAGGGGAAATGCTATTCCCAAGGATATACACATTTAAATTTTAAAAATTTCTCCCAAATAAGTTTATATCAATTTACACTCCCACCTGAGTGGTTTTGCATGCCTTTCTCCCTATATCTACACTCACTGAATAGTATTCATAAAACAAAATGAAGAAATGCAAATTCTTCATTGAAGGAATGCAAATGCAAATATCTCGTCGTTTATGTTTGCATTTCTTTGGTTAATTACTGGGTTGGAATCTTCTTTCTATGTGTTTGCTACTGGCCATTTGTTTTCTTCTTTTATGATTTGCTTATTCCTGCTGGAAATAAGCTTTTTTTCCTATTGGGATTTTGGTGATATTACTGGTTTAAAATCTGATTGCTTTGCAAGAGTTTTTGTTTGTTAGTTGTTTTACCTTTTTATTTTGAACTAATTTTATACTTACAGAAAATTTATTAAAAAATAGCATACAGAGTTCTTGTATGTCCCTTAGCCAGCTTCCTCCAATGTGTTAATCTCATGTGACCACAGTACAATTAACAAAACCAGGAAATTAACATTGGTGCAATACTGCTAAATAACAAACCTTATTCAAATGTCACGAGGTTTTCCGCTAATTTCTTTTTTCTGTTTCGGGATCCAATCCAGGATCCCCGAATGCATTATTTAGTGGCTATTTCTTCTTTATCTTCTTTATTTTGTCATTGTTGCTCAATTTTTGTTTTTCGTGATCTTGATACTTTAAAAAGAATTGATCAGTTATCTTACAGAATGTCTCTCAATTTCGGCTTGTGTAATGTTTTCTCATAATTGAAATGAGGCTATGCACTTTGGGCAAGAAAACTGCAGAACTGATATTCTGCCATTCATAATGTATCATATCAAGGGGCTTATGGTATTGATATATCTTATTACTGGTGATGTTATTACTTGGTATCTGCTGGGTTTCTTTACTGTAAAATTTATCTTTATCTTTTTTGTTAATACGTTTTCTTAGGGGAGATACTTTGAGATTAGGCAGCTTCTCAGTTAATTAAGTTCTAGTTTCAAATTGAGTAAATTGAAACTGGAAAATGTATACGATTAATTATAGATAGGTTGTTATAAGACAGACATTTAGGATAACAGTTACTGGGAGCATTCTCAAACACAAGTATTTGGCTCTACATTAAAAAAAATTAGTGAATAGGCAGGGTGCGGTGGCTCACGCTTGTAATCTTAGCACTTTGGGAGGCTGAGGCAGGTGGATTGCTTGAGGTCAGGAGCTCGAGGCCAGCTTAGCCAACATAGTGAAACCCCATCTCTACTAAAAATACAAAATTAGCCGGGTTTGGTTTCACACGCTAGTAATCGCAGCTACTCAGGAAGCTGAGGCAGGAGAATCACTTAAACCCAGGAGGCGGGAAGGCAGAGGCTGCAGTGAGCCGAGATCGCGCCACTGCACTCCAGCCTGGGTGACAGAGTGAGACTCTGTCTTAAAAAGAAAAAAAATTAGTGAATAAATGTACGTTAATGTTTTCAAGCAAAATAAAATACAGTATTTATTATATTTTAAAGGTTTTATACTTTGATCTCTTCCATTAACAACCTAATAGTGGCCCTGATGGCATTTGATAAAAAGACTTCTACTGTATTAGAAATTCTATTTAATATTGCTTGATTAAAACCTTAAATCTGTGGAAGAGCATTTGATTTGAAAAAATATTAAATGCTGAAAGAATTGTGGCTTTCTGTTTATTTGTAAGCAGATCAATTATAATTTTATGAGTGTTGTCATTGCAATATCCTCTTTTTGCATATCTCCTATCCCTGAAGAGAAGCAATATCTTCAGAGAAATAGTTCAGTTGTCCAGGAAAACCTACACTGTGCTTGAGTTCTAAGTTTGCCTCTTCTTAGTCATATGACCTTGGGCAAATCAGGTCACCTCTCTAAGTCTCAGATGCTCTACATGTCTCACAGGGCAAGTTCAACTGACGGAACCCTGGCAAGAGAGGTTTGTGAACTAAAAAACAATGAACACATGCAAGCGATTATTAATACTATATTATCTTTTATTAGCTCTTAAGACCATTCTCAGATGTATAAGTGTTGGTTACTGTGATATCAATTTTGTTTCTAGGGGATAAAGGATTATTACCAAGTATATGGCATGTACTATAATATATTTTGTTTTTGTAATATACAGTATTGCATTTGATTCATTTCTGTATTATTTTCCTGGTGCAACTTCCTACCACACTTTGACAAACAAGGAATGAGCTGCTTATCTAGTAAAGATTTATAGCATAGGGATTCTATAGTCTTGGGAAGATGCCATTGGCAGTGCAAATAGCAAGGTTAACATGGTTGTTTACGAAATAAATACAAACTTCAGTTGGTATTTCATCTTGAAAACCAGTTTAAGTGCTCTTTAGATAACCTCTTATAATTGAAGTTCTGTTATAAGGTTGGCCTTTATATTGAGTTTTGTCAAATTCAAGGTCAGAGAGAAATTCTAACTTTAATCGGTTCAAAATTGTGGCTATTGTCTTCTCATAAAATGTACTAGCTGTTACTTGCCTTTCTATCTTCTTCCTTTTTCTTCTTGTATCTCATATATGTAGGTTTTTTTTTTAATAGTTCATTAAGTTGAATTAGTCACAGTGGAAAAGAAGTTCTTGCCTTTTGGTTTAGTGAATGCCTTCTGACTTATTACATCCACAGTCAAAAGCAGTTCATTCTGATTTGATAAATTTATTGAAAGCATCTGAAATTGTTTCATCCTTTTTCTTTCTTGCCTTTTCATCTTTTGGAGCAATCAAATGAAATATCCTCTAGCTTTCCTAATCGAGGCTGTCTGCTCTGCCCTGGTGTTAAAAATGCATGTTTCAATAAGCGTTCTTGTGTTGCAATAAGTTCTTCAGTCTTTTAAAAGCATTTTATACGAAAGTTTTAAAAGAGAACACCCTAAATCAATTTCCAGCATATTTTCAAGTTGTGCACTTATTATTAAATCAATACGTATATTTTATATACATATATGTACTATACTGTATAGTGTACATAATAGAATAAGAGAAATAAATATTATTTATTAGTAGTTCTGTTAAGTAGGGCATAGGCCATGATAACTTCTGTTCCTACATTTTTGTGTCCATGATTTTAATGTTATTCCATATTAATGGAATTATGATCTAAAACATCGTTTAACTTTCAAGATGCCTCATGCCTGGACATTAACAGCGTAAAAGTAATAGCTGGACATTACTTAATAGATCACTTGTTAACAATTAATTTGAAGAACGTGCATATTTAGGGTTAACTTTTTTTTTTTTAGATAGGCTCACACTCTGTCACCCATGCTGGGGTTTAGTAGTGTAATCACAGCTCACTGTAGTCTGTACTTCCCCAGGTAGCTACCTCAGCCTCCCAAATAGCTGGGACCACAGGAGGGTGCCACCACACCCACTAGTTTTTTGTATTTTTATTAGAGACAGCATTTTCCCATATTGCCCAGGCTGTAGGGTTAACATTTGACATAAGATTTTAATTTTTTATTTTATTTTATTTTATTTATTTATTTTTGAGACGGAGTTTCACTCTGTCGCCCAGGCTGGAGTGCAGTGGCACGATGTCAGCTCACTGCAACCTCCTCCTCCCCGGCTCAAGTGATTCTTCTGCCTCAGCCTCCTGAGTAGCTGGGACTACGTGCCCATGACCACGCCCGGCTGATTTTTTTTTTTTTTTTTTTTTTTGTATTTTTAGTAGAGATGGGTTTCGCCTTGTTGGCCAGGCTGGTCTCGAACTCCTGACCTCAGGTGATCTGCCTGCCTTGGCCTCCCAAAGTGCTGGGATTACAGGCCTGAGCCACCGCGCCTGGCTAGTGGGCCATCTTTTAATCCATATTTCAGCTAACCAAGCAAATAAGCTATTAGAACTTTTTTTTTAACTCCCCGAGCTGTGACATTAAATGCAGAATCCCTACTTAGTGGGCCCAAATCAATACATTCAGCCTGATCCTACTCTATGTTCCTTTTACCATTATCCCACACCTTTAATATCCATTCCCATGCCTGCTCTCCAGATTTCTGTTTATATAAATTAGAAAAACCAAGCAGTTCTTTTTGAGTGTAGTGCACCTCCTCATGGGTCACACTCTCAACCTCACCTCTAGGGGCCTGCCAGGACTTTAGTTATAGGTCTAGAAGCAAATAGGAGTATTGGGGGTGGCTTCTGAGGAGAATCAACTTTATCTTGCCTGGCAACTGCCTCAGGGGAGGTCACCACTATTGCCTCAGGCAGAAGAGAATTTATCTCCTCAAACAAAGGTGGAAAGGCTGAAGGCAGCATGGGTTGAGGAGGGGATTTTGCCACTACTGGGGATGAGGAAGCTGTTTCTTCTAACAAGAAAGGTTCATCAGAGTTTACAAGCTCAGTGTCCCCAGCTTCATCAGGGTCCTCCCACATATTCCCATTCTAAGTAGCAGGGTCCCATTCTTTTCCAATCAATACCCTCACTTTAACAGTAGACACCTGGTGAGGCCGTGCATGCACCTTTCATTGCAGGTCAGCCACTCACATGATAAGAGCTTGTGTCTGATTTTCCACAATTTCAGCTCTTTCCCTACAGGAGATAAGACTCTGACTCAGGACAGTCTCAGAAGATTTGAGGCTCAGTATCTGCTTCTGAAGTTGGGAGTTAGAATCCCTGAATCCCTGAGTTCATAATTTTCTTTCATCACTTTGTCCAGTGAACTTAGGAACAACAAAGCAGCTTCATAATGTTCCTTGGTTCTCCACATATGGTCAAAGGTATTATGTATAGAGTCACTAAACTCCTTGCCTCTCACAAGCAGTGAATCAGGAGTGTCAAATGCATTTATTTTGCATAACTCTCTAAACAGTTCACACCAAGGGCTATCAGTGTTCTCTATTAGAAGTAGAGTCCTTAGCATTTTTGGGTGTAATCATATTAAGCAGCCAACTCCAGAAACCCCAAAACCTTCTAAAGAACTCCATCCTTAATATTCTGTTCCTTTAGAACCACTGCTGGTACCAAAACCTGTATTGGTCAGGGTTCTCTAGATGGACAGAACTAATAGGATATATACCTATATCTGTATCTATATATATAGATATATATATGGATATGGATATATATGGATATATATATCCTTATATCTTATTTCCTTATAGTCTCCTTATAGTCTTATCTCTTTATAGTCTTATCTATGGTCCTATTATATTATAAGCTCATATATATATATATATATATAAAGGGGAGTTTATTAAGTAGTGTTAACTCACACAATCACTAGGTTCCACAATCCCACAATAAGCGATCTGCAAGCTGAGGAGCAATGAAACCCGTCCGAGTTCCAAATCTGAAGAACTTGGAGTCTGATGTTCAAGGGCAGGAAGCATCCAGCACGGGAGAAAGATGTAGGCTGGAAGGCTAGGACAATCTTGCTTTTTCACGTTTTTCTGCCTGCTTTATATTTGCTGGCAGCTAATTAGATTGTGCCCACCCAGATTAAGGGTGGGTCTGCCTTTCCCAGCTCACTAACTCAAATGTTAATCTCCTTTGGCAATACCCTCACAGACACACCCAGGATTGATACTTTGCATCCTTCAATCCAATCAAGTTGACACTCAGTATTAACCAACACTACCTGGTTCATGCATTGGTTCTTGTCCTTAAGAAATATGTTGCATATAGGGGTGTGGTAGGATGAAATTCTCTTCTTTTTCAGAATGCAAATGTGATGGAACATCTCCACATTTGCATAGTGTAAATCGTTTGTTATCTGGCTTGGAAACAACCAGAACATATATATATGAGTCCATATAATGGACTCTTCTATTAAGTAATAAAGCCTGTGGTTGCAAAAATGTAATATGGTCAAAGTGGTCTGTTACAGCGATACCCTAAAATCCCACAAGATGGGGATATTTCTTGCATTTCAAAAGGAAATAATGACTCATACCATTGTATGAGGAACTGAAAAACAAAGAATCCTCTTTCACTGGTTTTATGAGGCCCCTTTGCCCCTAGTTTAGTATTGTGAGGTATTTTTTGAAGGGCTAAGAAAGAAACACCAAGAAAGGTATCCATCTTTTCCATTGATCTTGAAATTCTATTATCTGTGTTTCTCTTGTCTGTGTTGTACATTGCATTGGTATTAGCATATGGCAAGCACATATAATCTCGCTGTATTTGTCTATTTTCCCACATTTCATTCTTAGTTTAAGCAGGGCGGCCTAGTTAGGGAGTGGGTTTTGGAGCCTATTTAGGGTGTGGGTTCAAATGATGGTTCTGCCTCTTATAGTGTGATCCTGGGCTTGGACTTCAGCTTAATCATAAGCAAATTGAGGTATTAATACCTACTTTACTGTGTTTGAGAATTAAGTGAGATAAAGTATGTGAAGCATCAGTCACATGAAAAATAATCAAATACCATTTTTCCCTATTAGAAGAAGAATTTAAACATTTTATTTTTATTTATTTATTTATTTTTTTTTTGAGACAGAGTCTCGCTGTCGCCCAGGCTGGAGAGCAGTGGCGCGATCTCGGCTCACTGCAGGCTCCGCCCCCCCCCGGGGTTCACGCCATTCTCCTGCCTCATCCTCCCCAGTAGCTGGGACTACAGGCGCCCGCCACCTCGCCCAGCTAATTTTTTGTATTTTTAGTAGAGACGGGGTTTCACTGTGTTAGCCAGTGGTCTCGATCTCCTGACCTCGTGATCCGCCCGCCTCGGCCTCCCAAAGTGCTGGGATTACAGGCTTGAGCCACCACGCCCGGCTAAACATTTTAGCTTTAAAAACTTCCTGCTAGATTCTAGAATAGTAGTTCTATACATGCAACCTAGAGAGTTAAGTGGTTATAAATGACCTATCTATATGTATTCTGAATCAGTCAATGGAACTTGAAAGAAAATGAGATCTTTCCACATATAATATTAATTTGGTGACAAATAAACTATTCATATCTAGATTAAGTCATGTGTATTTAGGGATGGTACCTGGAGATGGTGTTTCTTACAATAAATGGTGGCAACCAAGTAAGTGTAAGTGAGTCCATGGGCTCTACAGTTTGGCAGACTTGAATTCTAATAATTCCTTTGTTTCTTATCAGCTTCATGACCCTGGCAACTCACTTAACTCCTTTTTTGGGGACTTCGTTATTTATAAAATTGGGCTGATGATTAAATACCTTCCTGATAGGATGGTTGTGAAGAATCAAAGAGGTAATACAAGCAAACCATTTAACACAAATGTCTGGCTCATGATATATGCTCAGTAAAGAGTTGACATTATTATTACTATTATTATTTAAGTTGTTCCATGCTCCTTTTTTGGTTGATAGACCATAGGCTGCCTAATTTTAGTGTTCCCTCTATTGTTTGTATTACTTTTGTATGTGTCAAAAGTATCTTAGAGGTTTCTGTTTCTTAATTATGAAAAAAATGGAGTCCTTCTGAAAATGGTCATTTGAGTGAAGATGAACTGATTTTATATAGATATACTTTACAGCTTTTGTCCCCAAATTATGATACAATGGAATGACATAACATGACATTGTATGTAAAGCATACATAATGCAAGGGTGTGGCTAAAATACTTAGATATATTTTATTGAGTTTTAATCAGCTTGAAGGAGCACCTGATTTTAAAATGAGAGAACTTGCAATTGCAGTTGGAGTTCGGAGAATATATTATAAAAATGTCTTAATGAGCTTGTTTTATTTATTTGGTCAAAATATGAATTATGCAGTTACGGTTTTGCTTGGGTGGTGAAACTGACAATCTAACTACATGACACAGTTGATAATAATAAGGCCTTTTGTTGTAGAATACCTCATATTTTATAAAGTACATTTACATTTATTATCTTTTATAATTTTTAATTTTCGTGGATGCATAGTAGGTATATATATTTATAGGGTACATGAGAAATTTTGATACAGGCATGCAATGTGTTATAATCACATCAGAGTAAATGAGTTATCCATCACCTTAAGCATTTATCCTTTGTGTTAACAACAATCCAATTAGACTTTTTTAGTTATTTTAAAATGTACAATTAAATTATTATTGATAATAGTCACCCTATTGTGCTATCAAATACTAGTTCTTATTAATTCTTTCTATTTTTGTACCCATTAACCATCTCCACTTAAGTGCTTATTTCACTTAACATAATGATCTTCAGTTCTATCCATGTTGTTGCAAATGACAGGATCTCATTCTTTTTCATGGCTGAATAGTATTCCACTGTGTATATATATATATATATATATATATATATATATATATATATATATATCACGTTTTCTTTGTCCACTTATTTGTTGATGGACAATTAGGTTGCTTCTAAATCTTGGCTGTTGTGAATAGTGCTGCAATAAATGTGCGAGTGCAGATATCTTTCTGATATATTGATTTTCTTTCTTTTGGGTATATACCTAGCAGTGGGATTGCTGGATTATATGGTAGCTTATTTTCAGTTTTCTGAGGAACTTCCAAACTGTTTGTTATAGTGGTTGTATTAATTTACATTCCCAACAACAGTGTACAGGGGTTCTCTTTCTTTCATATCCTTGCCAGCATTCATTATTGCTTGACTTTTGGATCTATACAATTTTAACTGAGGTGAAATGTTATCTCATTGTAGTTTTGATTTGCATTTCTCTGATGATCAATGACATTGATCACATTTTCACAAACCAGTTTGCCATTTTTATGTCTTCTTTTGAGAAATGCCTATTCAGATCCTGTGCCAATTTTTTAATTGAATTATTCAATTTTTTTCTTATACAGTTGTATGAGCTCCTTACATACTCTGGTTATTAATCCCTTGTCAGATGAGTAGTTTGCAAATATTTTTTCCCATTCTGTGGGTTGTCTTTTCACTTTGCTGATTGTTGCCTTTGTTGTGCAGAAGCATTCTAACTTGGTGTGATCCCATTTGTTCATTTTTGCTTTGGTTGCCTGTGCTTGCAGGGTAAAGAAATCTTTGCCCACTGTAGTGTCCTAGAGCGTTTCTCTGTTTTCTTTTTCTTTTCTTTTCTTTTTTTTTTCTTTGAGATGGAGTCTCGCTCTGTCACCCAGGCTGGAGTGCAATGGCTCAGTCTCGGCTCATTGCAGCCTCCACCTCCTGGATTCAAGCGATTCTCCTGCTTCAGCCTCCTGAGTAGCTGGGATTACAGGCATCCACCACCATGCCTGGCTAATTTTCATATTTTTAGTAGAGATGGGGTTTCACCATGTTGGCCAGGTGGGTCTGGAACTCCTTACTGACCTTAGGTGATCTGCCCACCTTGG